>NW_012118710.1:9529415-9538887 GCF_000951035.1 Colobus angolensis palliatus | reverse complement strand
TTTTTTTAATAGAGATGGGGTTTCGCCATGTTGCCCAGGCTGGTCTTGAACTTCTGACCTCAAGCAATCCTTCTGCCTCGGCCTTCCAAAGTGCTAGGATCACAGGCATGAGCCACCGTGCCTGGCCTCTTTTCCATTGTGCACAATTCCATTTCCAATAAAAACTTAACCCAGATAATGTCACTTTTCTGCTTCAGTCCCATTATAAGTTAGAATTCCCTAACATGGCTACTAGGCCCTCCCTGATCTGCTCCTGTGTCTCTTTGACCTCACTTTGTACCTCCCTTCCCCATCTCTCACTAAGCTTAATTACATGGGATGTGTTCGCCAACAGCCGAAGCTCTATTTTGTCGCAATTTCTTTTCTTTTCTTTTTTTGTGAGAGGAAGTGTCGCTCTTGTTACCCAGAATGGTGTGCAGTGGTGCCATCTCAGCTGACTGCAACCTCCGCCTCCCAGGTTCAAGCGATTCTCCTGCCTCAGCCTCCCGAGTTGCTGGGACTACAGGCGCCCACCACCACGCCGGGCTAATTTTTTTGTATTTTTAGTAGAGACAGGGTTTTGCCATGTTGGCCAGGCTGGTCTTGAAGTCCTGACCTCAGGTGATCCGACCACCGGGACTCCCAAAGTGCTGGGATTACAGGCATGAGCCACTAGCCCCGGCCCTCAATTTCTTACCTACACTCTTCTGTCTGGCCTTTCCCTACCTCTTGTCATTCTTGTGATCTGAGCTTAAACATCTCTTGTTCAGGAAGACCTTCCTTGTCCATCCCTCTCCTCTGGTTTTATGAAGGTAGTCATTGGATACCTCACAATGGTTGGTCCCTGTAATATGAGTATGCTTGTTTAGGCTTCATCTCCCCCGTTAGACTGTAAACATCTTGGGAGTAGGAGCCATTTTGGTCTTGCTCATTGGCATAATGATTGGCATGTGGTAGGCACTCAATATGTGTTGGCCTTTTAATAAATTTGAGAAGTTTGACTCTAAGTACAATCATCCACATCAGACTTCTCTACAAATTGTACATTCAGTGGGCATCAGCTCTGCCCAGTGAGAGAAAGCAAACCTGGAATGCAGTGCTTGTGCATTAGTACAGGCTCAATAAGGGACAGCTGTATTAGTTGGGATAATGGCAGGTGAGGAATACATACAAACTTTCTTATTTCTTACAGACTTTTCACTTAGTCCCCTTGTTTAGTTGCATGGCTTCCCATGACTTTATTTTATTTTATTTATTTTTATTTTATTTTATTGATTCATTTTTTTTTTGAGATGGAGTGTCGCTTTGTCACCCAGGCTGGAGTGTAGTGGCGCAATCTTGGCTCACTGCAACCTCTGCCGCCCGGATTCAGGTCATTCTCCTGCCTCAGCCTCCTGAGTAGCTGGGACTACAGGCGCCCGCCACCACGCCTGGCTAGTTTTTGTATTTTCAGTAGAGACGGGGTTTCACCATGTTGGCCAGGGTGGTCTCGATCTCCTGACCTCGTGATCTACCTGCCTCAGCCTCCCAAGGTGTTGGGATTACAGGTGTGAACCACTGCGCCCTGCCCCCTGTGACTTTAGAAACAAAAATAGCTTATAATTAGCATGACTTCGAGTCTTTCATATATACTTTTTTATGTACTCTTCTTAGTCACACTCTGAGGCAGTTACTATATCTCCATTTTATAGAGGAGAAAAGTGAGGCTTAGAGAGATAAAGGAACAGGCTGAGGTCTCCCAGCTAATTAGAGGCAGAGCTGGGTTTAAAACCCATTCTTTGAATTCCAGGGCTAGCTTTGTTTATTCCACACTACAAATTAATCTCATAATGAGGCATGGAAGGGAAATATCGCATGTTTTCCCAAAACACAGCCGCATTTCATCACTGACTCTTGCCAGTGAACCTTTTGTTTCTCAAATACTAGGAACAAAAACCATTCACTTGGAAGTGCTCTTTCTTCCTCTGTACGTGCTTCATGCATTTCTCTTTGTAAACAAGACTTTAAATAAATTACTTCTAGGCCAGGAGCAAAGGCTTATGCCTGTAATCCCAGCAATCTGGGAGTCGTAGGCAGGAGCATCACTTGAGGTTAGGAGTTTGACACCAGCCTGGGCAAAAAATTGAGGCCCCCATCTCTACTAAAAAATAAGAAGAAGAAAACCAAAGAAATTACTTCTAATTGTTTTATTCTGTAGGCACGTCTCACTTAAAGAAAAACATTTTATGTACATATCTTAGTGTTTTAAAGTCTGTAAATTAGGTAAAAAAAACTCCTTAAGTATCATTTTAGAGAGTGTTTTAGTCATAAAAAGGCTCGACATGGACTTCTTTAGATAATGAAAACCCCTGGCATGTTTCAGGCCATTATTGAATTCAATGTGCACAGCTTCCAGAACACAGAATGCAGAGATGCCTGGAATTAATGGTCTGGCAGCAAGTCTGTTTTTCATGTTTTCCAATCTGAATGTATAAATTTTTAAATCTTACAAACCTGTAATGAATGTTTTGGATTACTGTCTTTGCTCTATTGTCAGCATATAGAGACTCGGCTTCTTGGCAGAATGATGAAGTTAAGGATATTGCATTCTAACCACAAGGAAACACAGATCTCTTTGTCAGCATTCTTCCTTTCAAAAAGGTTGCTTAAAGTGGTGCTTCAAATATAATTCTATCCTAAAACACAGTGACTTAGGAAAAAAAAAAAACGCGAAATAAATAAAGATAATTCTAGCTCACTAAATTTAGAGTGTGGAAAAAGTCCAAAACGAGAATATTCACTGGGTAATTGTGCAAGAAATGTTAATATGTGTGATAAGGGGAGGGTGTTCTACCCTCCTGATGCTTGCCTCTGCCCGCCTCTCTCTGTCTTTCGTTTTGCCTTGACATACAACATACAATTTATCAACTTTAAAAGTTAAATGAGGGCCAGGCGTGGTGGCTCGTGCCAGTAATCCCAGCACTTTGGGAGGCCGAGGCAAGTGAATTGCTTGAGCCCAGCCTGGGCAACATGGCAAGACCTTGTCTCTATTAAAAAAAAAAAAAAAAAAAATTAGCTAGGTGTGGTGGTACAAACCTGTAGTCCCAGCTACTTGGGAGGATGAGGTGCAAGAATCACCCGAGCCCAGAAGGTTGAGGCTGCAGTGAGCCATGACTGTGCCACTGCACTACAGAGTCTGGGTGACAGACGGAGACCCTGTGTTACTCTGTTCTCATGCTGGTATGAAGAAATACCTGAGACTGAGTTACTTATAAAGGAAAGAGGTTTAATTGACACAGTTCTGCATTGCTGGGGAGGCCCCAGGAAACTTACAATCATGGCAGGAGGCAAAGGAGAAGCAGGCACCTTCTTCACAGGACAGCAGGACGGACAGTGTGAGTGCAAGCATGGGAAATGCCAGACGCTTAAACAACCATCAGATCTCGTGAGACTCACTATCATGAGAACAGCATGGGGGAACCACCCCCATGATCCAATTACCTCCACTTGGTCCTGCCCTTGACACATGGGGATTATGGGGATTATAGAGATTACAAATTAAGATGAGATTTTGGGTGGGGGAGCAGCCAAACCATATCAGACCGTGTCTCCAAAAATAAAAATAAAATAAAAAAAGAAAAGCTAAGTGAGGCAGTCAACTCTTTGCCACTGCAACCACATTTTAAATATGAAATGGGCTGTGTGCAGTGGCTCATGGCTATAATCCCAGCACTTTAGGAGGCCAAGATGGGTGGATCACCTGAGGTCAGCATTTCGAGACCAGCCTGGCCAACATCATGAAACCCTGTCTCTACTAAAAATACAAAAATTAGCTGGGCGTGGTGGCAGGTGCCTGTAATCCCAGCTACTCTGGAGGCTCTGGGAGGAGAATCGCTTGAACCCAGGAGGCAGAGGTTGCAGTGAGCTGAGATTACACCATTGTACTCCAGCCTGGGTGACAAGAGCGAAACTCCATCCCCCCATGCCAAATAATAAATAAATAAATATGAAATTATTTCATACCTGAGTTATTCTTTTTTTTTTTTTTGGAGAAAGGGTCTCACTCTTTTGCCCAGGCTGGAGTGCAGTGGTGCTATCATAGCTCGCTATAGGCTCGACCTCCTAAGCTCAATCAGTTCTCCCACCTCAGCCTCCTGAGTAGCTGGGTCCACGGGCCCATGCCACCACATCCAGCTCACCTTTGTTTAAATTTTTTGCAGGCGTGGGGGTCTCACTATGTTGCCCAAGCTGGTCTCTAACTCCTGGGCTCAAGTGATCCTCCCACCTTGGTCTCCCAAAATGCTGGGATTACAGTTGGGAGCCACTACACCCAGCCATATACCTGAGTTATTCCTGAAACCATCCTGAACAGCTACTCTTCAAAAATCTGTCAGCAAGTTATCTGCTCATCTTCATATTCAAGGCAGATTTCTAGTCATCCTCAGTTAACTCACAAAAAGGGAAGTTAGCAGCACAAGTTAATAGAAGAAGCTCACTGGTATCTGAAGCTTGCTTTGAAATGCATTTTTTTTTTTCTTTGGTGACAGGGTCTTGCGCTGTCACCCAGTGTCTGGGCCTTTGACACTTCAGTAAGCTTCCTGCATTCCACATTAGGCACAAAGGGAGACATATGGGGCAGGGGCCAGAAAAGGTGCCCAGGAGACCAGCAGCTTAGTGGTTAAATGGTGTGTACAGGATGGCCGGGGAGTGTTGATCTGTGTGACTCTGAGGTACATGAATATTTCTGGAAAGAAAGAAGCATTGCAGACAGGGTATGGATTTCCCATGATCTCAGAAGGTTGGTAGCTCAGCAATTTAATGGGAGGAAAACTGTAATTTCTAGAATGTTTGAGTTTGCAATGGAGATTCATGCTTATAACATAATACTGATGACCACCAACTTGCTTGTTTCTTGGTCTTTGTCCCTCCAGATTTAAAAATATTCTTTCAATTTCTTCCTCATGGCAGTTATTATATATATATATATGTATATATATATTTATATAGTATATAAATGTATTTATATATTATATATAGTTATTTTACATATATATATATGCTGGGGTCTCACTATGGTGCCCAGACTGGTCTCAAACTCCTGGGCTCAAGTGATCCTCCTGTCTCAGCCTCCCAAAGTGCTGCGATTACAGGTGTAAGCCACTGTCTCTGGCCCCTCATGGCACTTTTTACAGCCTCTCTGTTTTTCTGCAGATGTAAAATGAGAGTAAAGGAATCCAATAGAAATGTGGACAATATTGAAGGCAGAGAGGACTTCTTCCCAGCACGTTATAATTGTGCTATTGCATTTTTGATTCGTTTTGATTTTTTTCTGCCTTATGAACAGCTTGAACAATCCACTATGCTACCAAATCAATTTCTCCTACACTTAAGCAAATCTAGTTTTTCCTTCATTTGGGTTGCTATTTGATGGCCGCCCTCACATTGCACCAAAGTCGCCATGGGTTCTATTCCTCTCTTTGAGGGTATCAGCATCTTCTTGAGAAATAATAGACATATATAAGTAAACATTCAGAAACTCAGAGCTGGTTGCTGTGGGGGCTTAAACCACCATTTGGGTGTACTCTTAGTAACCGGTGTATCCTTTGAACTATTCATGACCATCATGGCCCATCAGGAGGGTTTTGCAATGACTTGGTGTTCTCAGCCATGATAGAGACTAGACTGGGATGAAAGGGGAAAAAAAGAGGAAAGAAAGGAAGAGGGAGAAAAAATGAATGGGAGAGGAGATGTGATTGATAAGAAAGTTCTAATCCCAGTGTGCAATGGCTGCAAACAGCAGCTTTCTTGGTGGTGTACATGGCCTGTTTCTTATATGGGTTGTTCTATGGGTCCTTGGAGACAGGCCTTTCAAATGTATGTTCATGTCTCTGACCTTGCACTACCCCCAATGTAGGCTCCAAACAGGCATTCAAGGTGCCTTTGGAAAGCCCCAGGGCACTGTGGCCAGGGTTCACATTGGCCAAGTTATCATGTCCATCTGCACCAAGCTGCAGAACAAGGAGCATATGATTGAAGCACTATGCAGGGCCAAGTTCAAGTTCCCTGGCCGCCAGAAGATCCACATCTCCAAGAAGTGGGGCTTTACCAAGTTCAATGTGGATGAATGTGAAGACATGGTGGCTGAGAAGCAGCTCATCCCAGATGGCTACAGGGTCAAGTACATCCCCAATCATGGCCCTCTGGATGAGTGGCAGGTCTTGCACTGGTGAGGGCTTCCACAGCGCTGCCCCCCTCTCCCAAACTTTTTTTTTTTTTTTTTGAGATGGAGTCTCCCTCTGTTGTCCAGGCTGGAATGCAATGGCGTGGTCTCAGCTCACTGCAACCTCCAGCTCCTGGGTTCAAGCGATCCTCCTGCCTCTGCCTCCCAAGTAGCTGGGATTACAGGCGCCTGCCACCATGCCCAGCTAATTTTTTGTATTGTTAGGAGAGACGGGGTTTCACCATGTTGGCCAGGCTGGTCTTCAACTCCCGATCTCGTGATCCGCCCGCGTCGGCCTCCCAAAGCGTTCAGATTACAGGTGTGAGCCACTGCACCTGGCCTCTGCCCCCTCTTAATACCCACCAATAAATGCTACTTCCTGTCCATGTTAAAAAAAAAAAAGAAAAAGAGAGATGTGCAGATGTTTAGCACCAGAGAGGTGCCGAAGATGGGGAAGAGTGCTCAGCAGCCATCACAAACATCATCTAGTCCTCCTGGCGCTCTTCTTGAAGGTTCTCCCTCCTCTACAGAGCACATGCCCTCGTTTCTTTTCTTTTTTTTTTGAGATGGAGTCTCGCCCTGTTGCCCAGGCTGGAGTGCAGTGGCGTGATCTCGGCTCACTACAACCTCTGCCTCCCAGGTTCAAACGATTCTCCTGCCTCAGCCTCCCAAGTAGCTGGGATTACAGGCCCCACCACCACGCACAGCTAATTTTTGTATTTTTAGTAGAGACGGGGTTTCGCCGTGTTGGCCAGGATGGTCTTGAACTCCTGTCCTTGTGATCCACCTGCCTCAGCCTCCCAAAGTGCTGGGATTACAGGTGTGAGCCACCGTGCCTGGCCTGCCCTGGTTTCTTACTGACACTTTCACATGGGAACAAAATAGGAAGCTGTGCCCATGCACAAAAGTGACATTGGTCATGTCCTCCTTGCTTCCCTGCTTGACTAGTTTATTAAAGAATTAAATGGGCATGATTTTAAAAATAAGATAAGTAGGAATCCAGTGCTGACTAGAGTGTCGTAAACAGCTTGATTTTTTTTTTTCCATGAATGGCACTGGCTACACATGCCTGCATTACTGGTCAGTCTGTTCTTGTCTCTAATTTGATCACATCTGTCCCTCTGAACCTGTGCATATGGCTTCAACAGAAGATTCCCTCTGAGTGAGTGAAGGGCATGCAGGATATTACTGACACCCACAAAGATACAAGAGGGTGGTAGAATGGAAGGCAGAGGTTGGGTCCTACCTCAGTGGGGAGAACATGCAAAACTGGGGAAACATAAGAACCCCAGGTGAGAAAGGGGAAAAGCCCTGTTGAGGGATGGGTGACAGACATAAGAACTGATGGGAGGAGCCGGCCATGGTGGCTCACGCCTGTAATCCCAACACTTTGGGAGGCCGAAGCAGGTGGATCACTTGAGGTCAGGAGTTGGAGACCAGCTTGGCCAACATGGTGAAACCCCATCTCTACTGAAAACACAAAAATTAGCTGGGCATGGTAGTGAGTGCCTGTAATTTCAGCTACTTGGGAGGCTGAGGCAGGAGAACTGCTTGAACCTGAGAGGCAGAGGTTGCAGTGAGCCGAGATCGTGCCACTGCACTTGAGCCTGGGTGACAGAGCCAGACCTTGTCTTTAAACAAAAACAAAAACAAAAACTGATGGGAGGGAATATGGAGGAATGGGAGGGCACAGTCCTTGAAGAGACCCATTGTCTCAGTCTATCACTCGGGATTTTTCATATTCTCATCCACGCTCCAACTACTCATTTCATAAATGCTGCTTCAACACAGATTCTTTATTAGCTGGGTGTGGCTGTGGGTGCCTGTAATCCCAGCTACTTGGGAGGCTCGGGCAGGAGAAACACTTGAATCTGGGACACAGAGGTTGCAGTGAGCCAAGACCGTGCCACTGCACTCCAGCTGAGCAACAAGAATGAGACTCCATTTCAAAAAAAAAAAGAAACAATCAAACATACATAGATTTCTTTAAAAGAAGTAATCCACTATGGAGTCAAAACAACAACAACAACAAACATCTCATGGAAGTAGAGTAGAATGACAGATACCAGAGGCTGGGAAGGGTATGTGTGGGGAGTGTAAAGAGAGGTTGATTAATGGAGACAAACATGTAGTTAGACAGAAGGAATAAGTCCTAATATTTCACAGGAGAGTAGATTGATTCACATTAGCAACAATGTATTGTATATTTCAAAATAGCTAGAAGAAAGGACTTGAAATGTTTCCATACATCGAAGTGGTAAATACTTGAGGTGATGGATGCCCTAAATACCCTGGCTTGATCATTACACATTCTGTACACGTAACAGATATCATATGTACCCCCAAAGCACACACAAATAGTATAAAAAGAAACACTCACACCCCATGGCCCTAGATAATGACAAGCACACAAATCACTTGACAATTTTCTGGGGTTTTTGTTTTCCCAGATTGCATCAGTCCGGGCATTAATAGCACCTGCCGCTTTCTTATCTTTGCAGAGAGCAATCTGGTTCTGAAGCTATATGAGGCAGCAAAGCCAATACTGAACTTAGATCTATACAATCTGGGTTTGTGCCTTGACTCTAATGCTTATTATCTGTGTAGTTACAGGTAAGTGTTGCTTTTCTCAACATTCTTTCCTAATGCGAAACTCACAGGGATATATATGGCAGTGGCAGGGGGAGGTGGGAAATGCATTTTGTGAAACAACTTGGTGTGTAAATGCTTATTATCTTTGACTGGTGTTTGTTTGCCACAGATAAGATCACTGAAGTTGGAATTCTGGTACCTATGATTATCACCCAGCTTCCTTCAGATTTTTACTTTTTTTTGAGACTGCATGCACTGGTGCAATCTTGGCTCACTAGAACCACTGCTTCCCAGGCTCAAGCAATTCTCCTGCCTCAGCCTCCCCAGTAGCTGGGATTACATGCACCCGCCACCATGTCTAGCTAATTTTTTATTTTTAGTAGAGATAGGGTTTCACCATGTTGGCTGGCTGGTCTCAAACTTCTGACCTCAAGTGATCTACCTGCCTCGGCCTCCTAAAGTGCTGGGATTACAGGCTTGAGCCACCATGCTTGACCCAGTTTTTTACCCATTAAAACACATTCAGGGTACAAATTATCCTTCAGTAATGTGAATAGAGCTAAATACCCTGTACCTGCCCATGGTCATCTCATGAATAGAGAGGAAAATAATGGCCTTAGCTCCCAAATGGTGCCCAATTTTTTTTTTTTTTTTTCTTTTTGAGACAGAGCCTTGCTCTGTCTCTCAGGCTAGAGTGCAGTG
>NW_012118710.1:9497795-9529352 GCF_000951035.1 Colobus angolensis palliatus | reverse complement strand
TTTTTGAGACAGAGCCTTGCTCTGTCTCTCAGGCTAGAGTGCAGTGGTGCAAATTTGAATCACTGCAACCTCCGCCTCCCAGATTCAAGCGATTCTCCTGCCTCAGCCTCCTGAGTAGCTGGGATTATAGGTGCCTGCCACCACACCCAGCTAATTTTTTGCATTTTTAGTAGAGACAGGATTTTGCCATGTTGGCCTGACCTCATGATCCACTCACCCTGGCCTCCTAAAGTGCTGGGATTACAGGCGTGAGCCACTGCACCTGGCCAGTGGTGCCCAAATTTTTAAAAAGCCCAACCTAAAGAAACTTCAGGATTCTCACTCTATCAAGTCCCAGGTGTCTGGCCCCAACAGAGACTTCTCTTCTCCAGCCTGTGCCCACCTCAACTTTATTCTCTACAGTTTGCACTCTGTTGTATAGATATACCCAACAGGCTATTAATCCTGTGTGAGTTTGCCCACACTGCTCTCGAGACTTAGGTGTCATATCCCGGCAGGTACCCTCACAGTTTTCACAGACGTGGTGCTAAGGGTCTCTGCCATACAAGCCTGCTCACCTAAAATACACTGCTTACACTGCTTTATGAGGCAGGAGCTATCCTATCTCAGCACCTGGCCCAGGTAGTAGGTTCTTCAGAAACACTGAACTGAGTCACAAGACCACACTAATGACTACGAGTTGATTTATGATTATTTAACTTGTTTTCAGCTGCTGCCAAGTCATATCTGATCAGCTAAACAATATCCAGTTTTCCCTTCTCGGCGCTCCGTCACGACATTCTACCTAACTGTATGGAAGCACTAGAAATAATGCAAGGACATTTTTCCCGTCCTCTTGACTTCAGGACATTGACTTTTGAAGTTTGTGAACACAGACAATTTAGTGCCAATATTTTAATCAGAATTGGCTGGGCATGGTGGCTTATGACTGTAATCCCAGCACTTTGGGAGGCTGAGGTGGGCAGATCACCTGAGGTTCAGGAGTTAGAGACCTGCCTGGCCAACATGGTGAAACCCCGTGTCTACTAAAAATACAAAAATTAGCCGGGCATGGTGGCGCATGCCTGTAATCCCAGCTACTCAGGAGGTTCACTTGAGGCAGGAGAATCACTTGAACCTGGGAGGTGGGGGTTGCTGTGAGCCAAGATCGCACCACTACACTCCAGCCTGCGTGACACAGCAGGACGGTCTCAAAAAAAAAAAAAAAAAGAAAAAGAAAATTCAATCAGAATTATGCTAATCTGATGAATTCAACACCGATACATTTTCCTTAACAGGAAGGGGAGATGGTTGAGGCAGGAAAGTTGAAGCCAGCCTACTGATCATGCTTGCTCCATCTGATGCCAGCAGTGCGTCTACCACGAGGCTGCAGCAGGAGCTGGAGGGAAGGCTCTGTTTTGCTTAGGAAATGCATTTTATTTCCCACATTAAAGCAAGCTGAGGGGTGCTGGGAGATGATGTGGTATCCCCAACAAAGAAAGGATCAGGCTCCACAGGGTTGGCAGCAGCAAGCTGGGGCTGGTGGCTTCAAGGAAGAGCAGGGGTTACCTCTCTCTGAGGGAAAAACAGGTGATAAGAACAGGCGTACCCTTGGGCAAAGAACTCCATTAAGACAGGTATCAACAACTGCACCAGGACTGCCAGGTGCCCCAGCTGCACCTTGGGGCTGCCCAGCATGAGCACACACTGTGTTGACAGCCTCCATGGCACAACCACAGGGGTGAGAAGGCTTCGCACCTACCATGGGGCCTGCCACATCTGGGTGCATGGGCATCTCCTGCTTACCTATGACTCACCAGAACAGTAGACTCACTCAGCAAATGCTCTGTGTTCAACACTCGGGGGCAACATAGGTCCAGCTGTTCCATGCTTATTATGGTCACGAAAATCATTCCCAACATTTTTACTTTATTTTTGAGAGTCTCACTGTGGCCGAGGCTGGAGTGCAGTGGTGCAATCTCGGCTCAGTGCAACCTCTGCCTCTCGGGTTCAAGCGGTTCTCGTGCCTCAGCCTCCCAAGTAGCTGGGGTCACAGGTGCACGCCACCACACCCAGCTAATTTTCATATTTTTAGTAGAGACATGGTTTTGCCATGTTGGGTAGGTTGATCTCAAACTGATCTCAAGTGATCTGCCTGCCTCGGGCTCCCAAAGTGCTGGTATTACAGGCCATTCCCAACACTCTTAATGCACTTTGCATGCCCCCTCCTAACTCAGTGCTTCCTTGGGCCATGGGCAGAACAAAGCTGGAGGGCATGGATGCAAGGTCTGAGTGCACACAGGAACATAAAGCATCACCATGTAACACTGCTAGAGGTGGCAGAGGTGGCAGCAATTGTCAGCAAGTAGCTAAGAAAAAATAAGAGGCCTGGACACAGTGGCTCACCCCTGTAATCCTAACCCTTTGGGAGGCTGAGGTGGGCAGATCACTTGAGCCCAGGAGTTTGAGGCCAGCCTGGGCAACACAGTGAGACCCCATCTTTACAAAAAATACAAAACCCAACTGGGCATGGTATGTGTGCCTGTGGTCCCAGCTGCTTGGAGGCTGAGGTGGGAGGACTGCTTGAGCCCAGGAGTTTAAGGCCACAGTGTCCAGCCTGGGTGACAGAGTGAAACCTTATCTCAAAAAACAAAACAAAAAAAAAAAAATTAGGGGCTGGGCACGGTGGCTCATGCCTGTAATCCCAGCACTTTGAGAGGCCGAGGCAGGTGGATCACTTGATGCCAGAAGTTCAAGACCAGCCTGGCTAACATGGTTAAACCCTGTCTCTACTAAATACACAAAAAATTAGCTGGGTGTGGTGGCACATGCCTGTAGTCCCAGCTACTCACGAGGCTAAGGCAGGAGAATCACTTGAAGCCAGGAGGTGGAGGCTGCAGTGAGCCGAGATTGCACCACTGCACTCCAGAGACTGTCACCACAAAACCAACAAAAAAGAGAGACCAAAGCCTGTATGGCAGCCATCTAGACCTTTTTAGTTGTGACTAGTTGTGTTAAGGGCACTGACAATTGCTTGAATTACAAGTAGAATTCTTAGTTTCAAGTCTTAGTTGATGGAATGCTGTGACTGAAAATATTGACTTCCTTTAAAAATATGCTACAAATGAGACAGAGCCTGGTTTAGCAAGGTCTTAATGTACCTTAGTGTTAATCCTAACATATATTGTTCAGCTAATAATCTAAGATCGATTTTTGTTCTTAAGGATTAGGAACTTTTAGGCTGAGTGCATTGGCTCACACCTGTAATCCTAGCACTGTGGGTGGCTGAGGTGGGAGGATTGCTTGAGGCAAGGAGTTAAAGACCAGCCTGGGCAACATAGGGAGACCTAGTCTCTACAAAACATGTTAGAGAATTAGCCAGGCATGTGGCACACGCCTGTGGTCCCAGCTATTTGGGAAGTTAGGTGGGAGAATCACTTGAGCCGGGGAGGGTGCAGTGATCTGTGATCATGCCACTACGCTCCAACCTCGATGACAGAGTGAGACCCTGCCTCAAAAAGATAAAGAAATTTAAAAAGGATCAGGAACGTGTGTGTGTGTGTGTGTGTGTGTGTGTGTGTATGTATGTGTGTATGTGCGTTTGATTTGGGTACGGGGAAGTGAGAAGAGGCAATTCGAGAACTTTTTTCCCTCTATTGGCAGAAAAGGGCCAGGCAGCCACAACCACAAGCAAAAGTAGGTTAGAGAAACTTGTTATTAAATTTATTTTTCTTTAAATATGTAACTTTCTTCCACCCTCACCCACTCCAGGGAGGAACAGAAAATCCCCACCCCCTTCCATTCTGGGGATTTCATATCTAAAGCCTGAGCGGTGAGGATGAAGTATAAAAATACTATTTACAAAGGGAAGGAGGTATCTGTTGCTTAACCGTAGACACTGCGATCCGCACACCCCTCTCCATCCAAGACGACAAAGAAAAACACTGCCTCAAAAAAAAAAAAAAAAAAAAAAAAAAAAAAAGGCCCCTGGGAATCAATTTAAGCATAGAACTAGCCCTCCTCTAGAGGGGCCCGCAAACCTCAACATAGAATAGGAAGCTCCGAGATTAACTGAGGAAGAGATTGAATGGATAGCACCGTGGGTCCTGGCAGGGGACGGGCCCTCTCTTACCCTGGAGTCAGCCGGCGACGGCCAGCCTGTTTCCATAGGTCCCATGTAAACATTGACATTTTCCTTTATGTCCCTGCTCTTCTGGTTTCTACAGAGCCTCCCTTGCCTCCCGTGGAGGCGCTTGGTTCCCTGATCTTTCCTTCCTTCCCTTCTCATCTTCCTCTGGAAGGAGTGGGAAGGGGAGGGAAGGTAGAGAGAGCAGAGCCCATCTCATCCCTTCTGGATCAGGGCAGCTCATCCTCCTAAGGGGAGCCTTGAAAGAGGATGTTCTCCATGTTCTTGATCGGGGTGAATGCCTCCCCCCATTACAGGGACAAGGCAGGTAGACAGTCCAGTACCGGGAGACAGTGGTCTTGATGGGAGAGGCCACCAGCATGGAGTAGCAGGGAAGAAGGCTTCAGGAGGCAGGAAGTGGGGGCACATCTGGCACTGGTCTCGAACTGAGGGTGGAAACCCAGCCCTAGACCACCCTTCCCATCACTGGGAAAGTGATCGTCATCACCCTACAGTCCTGTTGGTTGGAGCTATGCAGAGGGACCAGGCATCCATGAGGCAAGAGGTCTTCTCCAGGTCTCGGTGTAGTGGCAGCACTCACACCAGTTCATCCAATAGAATCCCAATGTTCTGCGTGGCCTCTGAGGGCCCAGCAATGGGCTTGTTACACATGGGGCAGACACAGCGAACTTCCAGCCATTTCACCAGACACCTGGGAACAAATGAAGAACGGTAATCTCTAACAAGACAGACCACACTGCTCCAGTTGTCTCTCGAAACAAGAATATCCCGTGGTGGCTCACACCTGTAATCCTAGCACTTTGGGAGGCTGAGGCAGGGGTATCACCTGAGGTCAGGAGTTCGAGACCAGCCTGGCCAACATGGTGAAACCCCATCTATACTAAAAATACAAAAATTACTGGATGTGGTGGTACATGCCTGTAATCCCAGCTACTCAGGAGACTGAGGGAGGAGAATTGCTTGATCCTGGGAGGCAGAGGTTGCAGTGAGCTGAGATCGCACCATTGCACTCCAGCCTAGGCAACAAGAGCAAAACTCCATCTCAAAAAAAAAAAAAAAACAGAAGAATATCCCTATCCCTGTCCCAACCTAATCCCCCTGGGCTTTGCTCTGTGTTCACGCAGGACCAGGGACATCACTGGCAAGGGGTAAATAGAAAGTGGCAGAGACTGGAAGTTTCCAGAAGATGATCCCTGATTATTTCTCCTTTGACAGGCACCCTAGACACGTTCCCACTTACTTCCGGTGAAAGGCGTGTTGGCACGGGAGCACGCCTAACTCATCCTTCCCCTTGAAGTCTTCCAGACAGACTGCGCAGGTCTGCTGCAGAGAAAGGAGCAGGTGTGTGAGGAAACTGGGGAAGCATCTCATTCATTCATCACCAGACAAGAAAACTAAGCTCTAGCCCAGTCTGTTCTACAAGGCAGGGAAACTTTTTAGCCATCCTTTACAAAACTGTATTGATGGCATGGTAGTCATTAACCACATGTGGCTGTTTAAATTTAAATTAACCAAAATTAGATGAAATTAAAAATTCAATCCCTCAGTTACACTCACCACATTTCAAGTGCTCAACAGCCACATGGTGCTAATGGTTTCCACATTGAATGGTGCGAATAAAGAACATTCTTATTATCACAGAAGTTTCCACTGCACTGGAAAGTACTGTCCTAGAAGAATGGTTTGTGGCTCACACCTGTAATCCCAGCACTTCGGGAGGCCGAGGCGAGTGGATCTTGAGGTCAGGAGATCAAGACCATACTGGCTAACATGGTGAAACCCTGTCTCTACTAAAAATACAAAAACTTAGCCGGGCATAGTGGTGGGAGCCTGTAGTCCCAGCTACTCAGGAAGCTGAGGCAGGAGAATGGCATGAACCTGGGAGATGGAGCTTGCAGTGAGCCGAGATCGCACCACTGCACTCCAGCCTGGGTGACAGAGCAAGACTCCATCTCAAAAAAAAAAAAAAAGAATGGTTTTCAATCCTTTCTTGCCCAACACATTTGGTGAGGTGGCACTTAATACTAACCAGAGGTAAGGATGGGGGCATGGTATATGTGATCAGTTATGTTCTTTTCTTTTTTTTTTTGAGATGGAGTTTCACTCTTCTTGCCCAGGCTGGAGTGCAACAGTGCAATCTCAGCTCACCACAAACTCCACCTCCCAGATTCAAGCAATTCTCCTGCCTCAGCCTCCCAAGCAGCTGGGGTTACAGGCATGCGCCACCACACCCAGCCAATTCTGTATTTTTAGTATAGATGGGGTTTCACCATGTTGGTCAGGCTGGTCTCGAACTCCTGACTTCAGGTGAGTCACCCACCTCGGCCTCCCAAAGTACTGGGATTACAGGGCATGAGCCACCGCGCCCGGCCCAGTTACAGTCTTTAAATCCAGACTTCCCACATCCCTACATATTAACTCCCTTGATCTCAGTTGAATTATTCTCCTAGAGAAGGGCTTGGGAAACACTTGCACTTGCTGAGGCATAACAGACAAAATGAGGCCATGTCTAGGCGGTCTCGTGTTTAGTGGAACTGTGATCCTCCCCGCTCCCAGACAACCACAAACATGCTCGGAGCAGGAGTGTCTGTGGTCATGATCAGGAGCCTTGGGAAACGGGTTAGGTGACCTTAGAGGCATAGGTAGGAAAGGAATAGGATATAACTAATTCCTCAAGTCAGAGTTGAGGGGACTCAAAGAATTGATGTATGGGTGAGGATCTGGTGGGAGAGAAATGGGAGAGCCACGGGAATCAACACACTAGTCAGTTCTAGTCTGTTAAGATGGGGTATACACAAAGGTAAAAGGACCTCATTTTCTACAGTAACAACCAGGATATAGGGGCTGAACACAGGGAAAGTTAGCTGAATTCTGTCTATGGCATAAAAGGGTGTGACCATCCTCCTGGTAAACATTATGCATTGTGGGATTCCTGGGGCCGTGGGGCACTACTTATCTAAACCCTTCTGTGACCCTTCATGTCTTCTGCCTGAGGCTGTTCCAGATGTAATCAATTCCACATGTTAATTACTTGCTGAGCTGTGTCTATTATTTGGCCAAAGGAGATATGAAAGCACAGACTAAGCAGTTTTCTGAAAAGTGTCCAGGCTGAGAGCTGCAGGGAGGTGCTGTCTGCCTCACCTGTGGGGGCCCTCCTGCACACTCTCCTGGCACACTTACCCCATACAATTGTAACTTCTTGGCATCACCTCTAAGCACCACCTGAAAAGAAAGGAGGTATGATGTCCGAAGAATAAACCAACCACTGGGGCCAGCCAGGTAGTATCAACCAATGAAGGGAGTCCCCTGGACTGCCTGGGGCAAGCTAGACTTCAGACACTGAAGGGGGTTAGCCTCAGGGAGGCCCAGAGGTGAGGCCAGGGGGATTCCTGCCCAGGAGAGCCTGAACCTGCCCTCTTTGCCTCTTCCTATCAGGTCAGGCAGAGAAGGAAGCTTCTGGGGGAATACATAGCACTTTACCTCCTTATATCCGTATCGCTCACTCTGTGCCTGGTTCCGGAGTTTGCTGGGGGAAAGAGAAAAAAAATTGGAGAAAGCATGTTAAACAGAACGATTCAAAGCAGGAGAGGCTGGTTGGCTGCTTGGGCATTCTTCTGAGGGCAGGGCAGGGGTGCTTGTCCCATACACACCACAGGGCATACTTTGGACCTATGCGGGCCAACAAGGGTTGATGAAGGACTAAGACTCTTACTTGGGTTTGACAGCCTCAAAATTCACCACCAGGTCTCATACACAGATTGGGGGACCTTCCAGCACAGCACCCCCAAATAGCTCATTCACTCACCCTGCCTTTTTCTGGTCGGCAAATTCCTTCAGTCACCCAAACTGTATAGAAATCAACACTGTGTTTATTGAGTGTGCAGAAGTTAGACAGATAAGCATAAAAGGGTTATTTCTGTTAAGCCAGGATAAATAAGTCTCTGTTGACCCTGGGGAATTTTCCACACGGAGAACCTAAGTATTCTGGAACCAAAGCACACTCTTCCCTTCACTGTGCCAGACAACACAGACGATGCCTCCTTTGTTTTCTGCTTTTCATTTTAAGCTGGTGGCCTGCATACGGGCTGACTCGCAATGGCCAAAACATGGCATGCCATTTCTAATGGCAATAGCATAATATAATGGTTATGAAGCATCTGCTATGTGTCGCTGGGACACTTAACATATTCATATATGTTCTTAATGATTTCAAACTCTAAGAGTGAGATACCTTCGCTTTTACAGGTAAGAAAAATAAAGCCTGGCTGGGTGCAGTGGCTCATGCCTGTAATCACAGCACTTTGGGAGGCCAAGGCAGGTGGATCACTTGAGGTCAGGAGTTCAAGACCAGTCTGGCCAACATGGTGAAACCCCGTCTCTACTAAAAATACAAAATGAGCCAGGCGTGGTGGCACGCCTGTAATCCCAGCTACTCAGGAGACTAAGGCAGGAGAATAGCTTGAACCCGAGAGACAGAAGTTGCAGTGAGCCGAGACTGCGCCATTGCATTCCAGCCTGGGCAACAAGAGTGAAACTCTGTCTCAAAAAAAATAAAAAAAGAAAAAGAAAAATGAAGCTCAAAGAAGTGAATTTATTTGCCCAAACATCACAGAGCCAATTGGTAGCAGAGTCTGGATGTGAATCAAAGTTGGTGTGATGACAGAGTCCAAGCTCTTTACCATATAATGTGGTCTGTCCCCCAATCAGGTGGAATACATCATTGTCCTGAGAATCCGATCTGGTCCTGGGACACACTCTACCTTTTATTAAGTTTACAACTCTGAATGGCTTGCTGTGTAAATGGGCCGAGACCATAATTATACACTGGCTTTGGTGCCGTATTATTTTCAAGGAAGGGGTGGAGGATCTTCCATGCTGAACTCTGTTGGTAGCTTTAGAATGCCTCCTGTATGTGGGTTGGGTGGGATGGCTCATGCCTGTAATACCAGCATTTTGGGAGGCTGAAGTGGGCGGATTGCTTGAGCTCAGGAGTTTGAGACCAGCTTGGGCAACATGGCAAAACCCCAACTCTACAAAATATACAAAAATTCATAGGGCAATTCACACGGCATGGTGGCATGCACCTGTAATCCCAGCTAGTTGGGGGCTGAGGCATGAGAATCTCTTGAACCCAGGAGGCGAAGGTTGCAGTTAGCAGAGATCGCACCACTGCACTCCAGCCTGGGTGACGAGCAAGACCCTGTCTCAAAAAAAAAAAGAAAAAAAAAAAACACAGCCTCCTGTATGTGTGCTATGGGGGAACCTTATGGGGCTTTTCCTGGTGATCACTTCTTAACATAGTCCTGGGTTATGTGGAAGGAAACATAGAAACCCAGCAAGCCAGGAGAAGCAAGAAACTTCAGTCTGAGGACCAAATCTAGCTCACTACTTGTTTTTGCAGGGTCCACAGCCTAACAGTGGTTTTTATTCTTAAATGGCTGAAAACAGAAATAAAGAATAATGCCAAGTCAGGCAGACTGCTTGAGGTCAGGAGCTTGAGACCAGCCTGGGTGATACAGAGAGAACTTGTCTCTTCAAAAATAAATAAACAAAAGAAAATTAGCCGGGTATGGTGGTGCATGTCTATAGTCCTGGCTACTTGCGGGGGGCTGAGGCAGAAGGGTCACTTGAGCCCATGAGTTCAGAGGTTACAATGAGCTAGGATTGCCCCCACTGCACTCCAGGCTGGACAACTGAGTGAGACGCTGTCAAAAAAGTTTTTTTTAATAAATAAACAAATGAGTGGATAGATGGATGGCTGACCCAAGTCAAAAAAAGGGAGGCTTCAGTCACAAAGGGCCCCAGTGGAAGGTGGTGTGGTGAGAAGCTGAAGCTGCTGCCTGGGTGATGGAAGAGGCAGAAGATGGGGGCAGAGCCAGGCCCGCAACACAGTGCAGGACAGATAAGATCAGGCTGCCAGCCTCCTCCGTTGTTCCTGATGGGAAGTCAGGTGACCTGGCGAGGTTCATGTTCCTGGAGCCTCTTGAGAGTTCCAGTCCAAGTGGACTCATGCCACAGGCCTGGGCGCTAGGGCAGCACATCCACCATCCCCTCCCCTCCCCCTTCTCCCAACAATATCCTTTCTGCTTAATGTAGGGCTGGGCTAAAGGCCTAAGCAAGGCTCCCAATGTCCCATCCTTCACTTTGCAGACAGCTCCTTGGTCCAGAAAAGGTCTTTGTACATATACATGTGTCTCTGTCCCAATTTCCAAATGAGCAGGGCAGGACATACCCAACGCTTAGGTGGCTACTGTTGTTTGACTGACACTGGGTTCAGCTGAGGTGGAAAGGAAGTGTTCCCATGGACAGGGAGCTCACAGCCGCCTTGAGGGAGAAAGACACTGTTGCTCTGTTATGAGGTACGTGCAGAGTAAATAAGGAAGTGGTGAAAAGCCTGTGTTTTTAACTGTCTGGGGAATGAGGGACTGCTATGCATCTTTGAGGCACTAATGTCTCACCTGCAACGTGGCTATACTTATGTAGTAGATGCTGTTTTTTTCTGTTTTCTGTACCCCAGGCACCCAGAATACCACTTCTTCACCCCTCATGCCTCTTGTCTGGCTGGATCCTTTAGTGATTTTGCCCAGGGATCCTCCAAAACTCAGAACAGGGAAGCTTCAGAGCTGCCCCCTCATCCTGAATGTAGATTTCAGCTCAGAAAGGATGAGATCATGATGAAATGTGGTCGAAAAGCTTGCAAGGAAAATAGAGTAAAAAGCAAAAACCCTGGGTAATCCCAGCTGGGGGCCTAGTACCAACCAGTCTGGACAGGTGGCCTTCTCAGCTGTTGGGTGAGCACAGCAACTAAAAATACCCCGATTTCAATGAGACCATTTCTAGCCGCTGCCAGTGGCTCTCCCTTTCCTCTTTTCCCTTTTAGAACAAACAATGCATCCAGGTCCTGAAAATAATGTTTCCCTTCCTGCCTATTTGTACTTCCCTGGCCCCTCCATTCCTGTGTAGGGCAGAGGTCAGCTCTGAGAGAGGGGAAAGAATGAGCGAGGGGCTGGCCTTGGCTGCTGAGCTCACCAGGTCAGGAGCAGTGGGGCCTATTTTGGCTGAGGAGGAAACCGAGAAGCAGGGAGAGGAAGTGGTGGTTTCTGCGCCTGTGTGTCTTTCTATATATAGACATTCACAGGCTACCATGTACCAGTGAGCCTCTGGGACTGTGAAACTTCAGGGTCAGCAGGCTTCAGGCAGGCTACAGAACAGGGCAGGGTGACGAAGGAGCAGATTACTGAAGGAACAGGTGGTGCTGAGTAGCACCACAGTGGGGGCAGCTTTTAGCATCATGTGGTTACTGTTCTGTTTTGTGTGTGTGTGTGTGTGTGTTTCAGATGGAGTTTCACTCTTGTTGCCCAGGTTGGAGTGCAATGGCATGATCTTAGCTCACTGCAACCTCTACTTCCTGGGTTCAAGCGATTCTCCTGCCTCAGCCTCCCAAGTAGCTGGGATTATAGGCGCCTGCCACCGCAGCCAGCTAATTTTTGTATTTTTAGTACAGACGGGGTTTCACCATGTTGGTCAGGCCAGTCTCAAACTCCTGATCTCAGGTGATCCACCTACCTCAGCCTCCCAAAATGCTGGGATTACAGGCGTGAGCCCCCATGCCCGGCCCTGTTCTGTTCTTTGATTATAGCCAAAGAAAAAGAAATCAGCAATCCACAGCCCCCGTCCTTCTGTGAGAACTGACCCTGACCTGCAAGCGGGTGGCCGTGGAGCCTACAGCAACTCCTCTACTTCAAGGAATACGACTCAAAAGGCAAACACTTGGAAGGACTCGGCAAGACCCTAGCTCACTGCTACCAGACTTGTCCACCTCTGTATGTTCCTCTATGTATCCCCTTGGGCAGATCCTAAACTGTCTGAGCATGAAGTTCCTCATTTATAAAGTGGGCTAATACCTAAACTGAGGATTAAGTGAGCTAAACGGTTTATAAAATGGTGACCACAATGCCTGGCCTATGGAAAGCCCTTGGTAAAGAGTGGCTAAAGGCCAGGCACTGTGGCTCACGCCTGTAATCCCAGCACTTTGGGAGGCTGAGGCAGGCAGATGGCTTGAACTCAGGAGTTTGAGATCACCTTGGGTGACGTGGTGAAACCTCATCGCTACAGAAAAAATCAAAAAATTATCTACGAAAAATCAACACATTAGTCGGGCACGGTGGCACACGCCTGTACTTGGGAGACTGAGTTGGGAGGATGGCTTGGGCCCGGGAGGTGGAGGTTGCAGTGGGCCGAGATCTCACAACTGCACTCCAGCCTGAGCGACAGAGCAAGACCTTGTCTCAGAAAAAAAAAAAAAAAAAGAAAACCTAAGGTCACACCTATTATTGGTTGATTTAGGAAATGAACCCTGGTCACCCACTTCCTAGCCCAGAGTAATTTTCTCTAGGTCATTTTCGTAGAGATGGAGTTTTGTTCCCCAGGCTGCTTTCAAACTCCTGGACTCAAGCGACTCTCTCCTGCCTTGACCTCCCAAAGTGCTATAATTACAGGTAAGGGCATGGTGCCTGGCCTAGATGGGTCTCTTGAAGCCCTTTGCTGCTTGGCATATGTATGCCTCTGTGTGTGTGTGTGTGCGCGCGGTGGGCAAGGGGAGCAGGGAGGAAAGGGAACAGAGAGTTGGTTTTACAAACCCCTCTCAGCCTCATCATAAAGAAATTTTTGGTATTTGGTATATCTTCATCCTCTGTCTCCAGGATTTAAGTGTGAATTGCTTAACACAGCGGTGCGGGAGTTGGGAGGCTGGTGGTCGGGAAGAATTTGAGGAAAAAAACAGCCTTCAGGAAAGGGGAGGAGACAGGGAGAGAGAAGAGATACCAGAAATCTACCCTTACCTCCACTTAATGGTTAGATGCAATCTTCAGACCCTATTGTACAAGAGGGAAGATAAACCAGTATCTCTTCTGCATAGATTTTTACATGGAAAATTCCAGTTTCAGGGACCTATGTGAAAAGTTCTGAGAAAGAACAGGTCCAAGGTAGCACCTGGGAGTGGTTGGGAGATGTGCCTGACGGCACTTCCCCTTCTTAGAGGGAGTTCTTCCAGCCTTGGGGAAGATGGATTAGTACCTGCCTCTCTTGTAGCTGCCTTCCAGCAAAGCACTCAAACCCAGAAGGGCATTTTAGGAATAAAGCCAGCAAAGCCTTTTCCTTTTCCTTAATCTTAATTTAATCTTCTTAAATTATTTGACCTGTCACCAGCCCAGACTCCAGCTGATGTCTACCCAAGCATCTGGTAATGTGTGGGTGGCGGGGGAGACAGCTGATGGCCACAATGGCCCTAAAGACTACTAGCATGCCCTACTGGCCAGGGATGTTCAATATTCTCCAAAGCACAGAAGAGTCCCACACAATGAGGAATTGTCAATGCCAACAGTAAACGCCAGTCAGAAACACTACTATTTTGATTCCCATTCTAAATACCAGTCATGCTCAAAATTTTTTATAGAAAACAGCCACCAGAGGCTAAGCACGAGGGTTCATGCCTGTAATCCCAGCACTTTGGGAGGCCGAGGCGGGTGGATGACTTGGACTTGAGGTCAGGAGTTCGAGACAAGCCTGGCCAACATGGCAAAACCCCGTCTCTACTAAAAATAAAAATTAGCTAGGCATGCACCCGTAATTCCAGCTCTTAGGGAGGCTGAGGCAGGAGAATCGCTTTAACCCAGGAGGTAGGGGTTGCAGTGAGCCAAGACTGTGCCACTGCACTTCAGCCTGGGTGATGAAGTGAGACACCATCTCAAAAAAAAAAAAAAAACCAAAAAAAACCAGCCACTAGTTCCCAAGTCCTTCAGCAGGAGACAGAAAGCATTCCTGGAGTGTGAAGAGCCCTGCCAAACTCCAGGTCTTCCTCTGGATCCCTAAGCAATTAAGAATAAATGACAGTTCTTTAGGTTTGTTTTGGTTTTATTTTTTTCCACTCTCAAAAATAAGAGCTTATAAGGCAGAATAAAGAAGTAGCTCTGGCTGGGTGCGGTGGCTCATGCCTGTAATCTCAGCACTTTGGGAGGCTGAGGTGAGTGGATCACTTGAGGTCAGGAGTTCGAGACCAGCCTGGTCAACATGGTGAAACCCCATCTCTACTAAAAATACAACAATTAGCCAGGCATGATGGCGTGCACCTGTAATCCCAGCTACTTGGGAGGCTGAGGCAGGAGAATTGCTTGAACCCGGGAGGTGAAGGTTGCGGTAAGCTGAGATCGCACTACTGCACTCCAGCCTGAGCGTCTCAAAAAAACAAAACAAAACAAAATAAAACCCCAAGTAGCTCTCTAGACACTGGCTTGCTTCCTAATATTAGTATCTGGAGGGCTAACAACAGGTCCCAGGAGGGCAAAGGAACATGATGCTGGCATAACTGATGCCTACCTATTCCCGACCACCCAAAGGGCATGAGTAGGAATAGAGACAGACAGACAAGGAAAGGACTGCTAACTTTATGACTCAGTCACACAGAAATTCTAGGCAACCTTAGAATAACTGGCGAGGTGGTGGGATGCAGCCCAACCCGTGGTGACCTTATATGTTCAGGAACAACTTGATAGGCTGATGTAAGTAGAAACACCAGACCCTCAGGGGCCTAGAGAAAAGCAGGCTCAGCCATGTCCTCAAAGCAGTGCCTCCAGTATAAGACTGGTGACTCTACTGTGGGATCCTTGCTCACCTTACCCCACAGCCCTGGTCTCCTCCCTCCTGCCGGACTCCCACCCCGCTCAGCCGGGGATCCACGTACCTGATAAAATAGCAGCAGAAGATAAGGCTGAGCATGAAGACAAAAATGCCCGTGCCGAAGATGACCATATAGATGTTGAGCGGAAGGTCTTGGAAACTGATGGGTGGCATGGAGCAGGACTTGTTGGTGCTAACCAGTCCCAGGCCACAGAAACACCCTGCAAAGGGAGAAG
Organism: Colobus angolensis palliatus; assembly: GCF_000951035.1. Taxonomy (NCBI): domain Eukaryota; kingdom Metazoa; phylum Chordata; class Mammalia; order Primates; family Cercopithecidae; genus Colobus; species Colobus angolensis. Next base: position 9,514,316 of record NW_012118710.1, on the reverse strand, counting down.
GAAAAAAAAATCATTAGGGTTGGAAATTTACTGCTGGGCTGATGGCACTGTGTCAGCAGGATAGAAATAATTGGCAGGCTCCGGGCACCTAAGCCTCAGATTCAGTGGCTCCAGTTTTATATCCTAGTTCTAACACTTACTAACTAGCTATGTAATCTTGAGTAAATCTGATCTACAAAATTGAATACTATCCAAAATACTTAAAACAATATCCCCATCTAAGAGATAATAAATTCAGGCAAGCCGGGTGCGATGGCTCATGCCTGTAATCCCAGCACTTTGGAGAGGCTGAGGCAGCTGATCTCTCGAGGCCAAGAGTTCAAGACCAGCCTGGGCAACACACAAGACCTCATCTCTACAAAAAATAATAGAAAAATTAGGTGGGCATGGTAGCGCATGTACTAGCATGTAGTCCCAGCTACTCAGGAAGCTGAGGTGGGAGGATCACTTGAGCCCAGGAGTACAAGGCTGCAATGATCGGTGATTACACCACTACACACCAGCCTGGGTGACAGCGTTGAGACCCAATCTCTATTTAAAAAAAAAAAAAAAAGAATTTAGGCAATGAGCAGAAACTGGAGAACTTAATTCTATCAGGTCAGAACCCATATAGCCTTAGCTAAGAAATTATTATTTGGGTTCCAACTCCCCCCTCCCTAGCTAGCCATATGACCTTTAAGAAGTTACCTCTAAGCTTCACTTTGTTATATAAAAACAAGCAAAATAGAGAGAGGACTGAAAATGAGTGTGTAAGAAAATATGCTTTGTAAATTGCAAAGGACAATTGCAAAGGTCATTTGTCATTATTAAGCCACCTGCTCCAGAAGACAAGCTGTGCCAGGACTAGAATAGAAATTGTTCACTCCAAGTCCTGGGCCAGCATTCCAGAAAGTGGCGATGGGGGTGGGAAGGAGGTTGCAACTTCCTTTACTGTGGTCACCTTCCCTCTTTCTACTCAAAGCCTCAATGTGCGGTCCCAATGGCAACAGCATCCTCTGGGAGCTTTTTAGAAACATACACTCTCGGGTCCATCCTGGCCTAAATGAATCAGGACCTATGCTTTTTTTTTTTTTTTTTGAAACAGAGTCTCGCTCTGTTGCCCAGGCTGGAGGGCAGTGGCGCGATCTCGGCTCACTGCAACCCCTGCCTCCCAGGTTCAAGAATCCCAGATTCTCCTGCCTCAGCCTCCCGAGTAGCTGGGATTATAGGTGCACACCACCAAGCCTGGCTAATTTTTGAATTTTTAGTAGAGATGGGGTTTCACCATGTTGCCCAGGCTGGTCTTGAACTCTTGACCTCAGGCGATCCACCCACCTTGGACTCCCAAGGTGCTGGGATTACAGGTATGTGCCACGGCACTCAGCCAGGACCTACGTTTTAACAAGCTCCTCAGGTGATTCTCCTGCACATTCAGTTTGAAAAGCACTGGCCAGCCACTAGATGCGTCCCTTCTCACAGGACTCAGGGATAAATACTGACTGGCCTACCCATCATGACAGTCACTTCTCCCTTTCCCCCTTGCCAGTATTTGATGTTCAGGTGGGTATGTGACCAGGTTCTGAGCAAAGAAAGAGATCTGCTGGAAAAGGAACTTCATTTGTTTTTGGAGACAAGGTCTCACTCTGTCCCTGCAAGCTAGAGTGCAGTGGTGTAAACATGCCTCACTGTAGCCTCCAAGTCCTGGCCTCAACGAGATTCTCCTGCCTCAGCCCCACAAAGTGCTGGGACTATAGGCATGAAGCTATAGTCATAGCTGGGGGGGGGGGAGGTGCGGGGGTGATCATGTCTCTCAGAGACACCTAGAATTGTGATAGTCAAGCTGTAGCTGGAAAGAGAGCAGCCCAGTAGAAAGTCAAATGACTTGACCAGGCATGGTGGCTGGTGGTGGCTCACGCCTGTAATCCCAGTACTTTGGGAGCCTGAGGCGGGTGGATGGCTTGAGGTCAGGAGTTTGAGATTAGCCTGGCCAACATGGTGAAACCCTATCTCTATTAAAAAATTAGCTGGGCATGGTTGCACACATCTGTAATCCCAGCTACTCCAGAGGTTGAGGCAGGAGAATCACTTGAACCTGGGAGGCAGAGGGTGCAAGTGAGCCGACATCGTGCCACTGTACTCCAGCCTGGGAGACAGGGAAAGACTCCATCTTAAAAAAAAAAAAAAGAAAAGAAAAGTAAAATGGCTGAGGATGGCAGAAGGGAAAGGGAAAGAGAGGAGTCCTTGATGAATGAGAGAGCTGGAATTTGCTGTCCACCTGCTACATCCTAAGCATATTCTCATGCTATCAATTTAATCTTTGTACTGCCACAGTAAAGGTTACTTCCCCCACCAAGGGGAAAAAGACTCAGTCATTTAGCAACCCGCCCACAGTCAAATAGCTAGGAAAGCCCAGCTCCAAAGGGTTCTCTGTACCCAGGCCTTGGGTTCCAGGCACTTTCCTGACATCTTGGTTAGGAGCCAGGATGCATTCACATGCCACAGAATTCTATACACTAATGACCAGTGCTACCCACAACTTAGCAGAACGCTGGCTTGAAAGACTGAAGTCAACTTGGACATCAGTCCTCTTCATCCCTTGCTGATGAGTATACAACGAGCCTCCATTCAAACCTCTTTCAGACTGTGTCCAACTCTACTGCCACAGCCCTATTGCAAACACTCATCACCTCCTACTGTTTCCTAGTTGATGTCATCCCTGTTTCTAGTTCCTTCTCTCATTTACCCCACACGCCTGACACATCCTCCTAGTTGTTTTTTTTCTTATTATTTTTAGACAGAGTCTTGCACTGTATCATCCAGGCTAGAGTGCAGTGGCACTATCTTGGCTCACTGTAACCTCCGCCTCCTGGGTTCAAACAATCCTTCTACCTCAGCCTCCTGAGTAGCTACGACTACAAGTGTACACCACCACGCCTGGCTAGTTTTTGTATTTTTAGTAGACACTGGGTTTCACCATGTTGGACAGGCTGGTCTTGAATACCTGACCTCAAGTGATCCACCCGTCTTGGCCTCCCAAGAAAGCGCCGGGATTACAGTGCATGAGCCGCTGTACCCTACCCCCTTCCTAGTCGTTTTGATCTTGTATTTTCCAAACTCATGACTGGCTTCAAGTCCTCCTAAAACATTCACCCTGTCCCTTCACAACTTCCTACTTAAAAGTTCTCAAATACTACCCCATGTGGGCCAATCTTTTTCACTATTTCTTGCACCACCTTGTCTTTACCTGCTTCCCTTTGTTCACACAGCTTTCCCTGCCTGAAACGCTCTTCTGAGGCCCATCAAGCCTGTGATAGTCCAATAACCTCTCTTCCTTGAATTCTACAGCACTCATGACCTCCATCATTTGTTCTGGCCCCTGCTTACTCAGTAACTGTCTTACATCATTCAGTTACTGTAACTCAAATGTGCACTAATCATTGATTATATGATAAGTACTATTATAAGAAAGCACAGACTGGGTGTGGTGGCTCACACTTGTAACCCCAGCACTTTGGGAGGCTGAGGCAGGAGGACCGCGTGAGGCCAGAAGTTCAAGACTAACCTAGGCAACATAGTAAGACCCCACCTCTACAAATAATAATAATGATAAATTAGCTGAGTGTGGTGGTAAGTGCCTGTAATCCCAGCTACTCAGGAGGCTGAGATGGGAGAATCACTCGAGTCTGAGAGGTCGAGGCTGCAGTGAGCCACAATTGCACCACTGCACTTAGCATGGGTCATAGAGTAAGACCTCGTCTCAAAAAAAAAAAAGAAAAGAAAAGAAAAGAAAAGGACAGAAGAATGATTAGATGATCTTACCACATAGGAAAAAAAGACACAAAGATTTTCGCCATAGAAAGTGAGGCTCAGGCCAGGCGTGGTGGCTCACGCCTGTCATCCCAGCACTTTGGGAGGCCGAGGTGGGCAGGTCACCTGAGGTCGGGAGTTCGAGACCAACCTGGCTAACATTGTGAAACCCCATCTCTACTAAAATACAAAAATTAGCTGGGTGTGGTATCTGGCGCCCGTAATCGCAACTACTCGGGAGGCTGAGGCAGGAGAACTGCTTCAACCTGGGAAGCGAAGGTTGCAGTAAGCCGAGATCGCGCCACTGTACTCTAGTCTGGGCAACAGAGACTCCCATCTCAAAAAAAAAAAAAAAAAAAACCTGGGCATGGTGGTGCACGCCTGTAGTCCCAGCTACTGGAGAGGCTGAGGCAGGAGAATCAGTTGAACCTGGGAGGCAGAGGGTGCAGTGAGCTGAGATTGTACCACTGCACCCCAGCTTGGGTGACAGAGCGAGACTCCATCTCAAGAAAAATTTTAAAAAAGCCTGAACCTCCTAGGTTTGCTGACTCCAACTTGGACTTTTGTATATTCTTCAGTGTCCGGCCTAGCCTAGAGTTTGGCTTGTTCTCAATAACTAGTTAACAGATAAATAATTCCCCATTTTCTTAAAATAACCTGGTCCCCTTGGCAAAACCTCCCACTTCAAAGCAGCAGGACTGATGTTTGGGAAAACTGCCCAGAAACTGCCCTCCACTAATGGATCACCAGTCAACCAGCGAGTATGATTGAGGGCTTGCTTTATGCACTGACCTACACATTGTGGGAAAACAGAAAGTAAAAGTTCTTGTTCTGAAAGACTTTTTTGATTAAGTTGAAATGAAAGAAATAATTAGCTACTAAACTTTGCTGTGCCCAACAGGAAGTCCCTTGTGTCTAGGCTCCAGCAGGGGTTAGAGAGAAAGTGGTTTTCACCACCACTCCCACCCAAATATTTACTTTCTGTGGGTCAAAGAAGAACAATTTTCCACGAGGACATCATGGCAGACTGGCTAGAGTGACAAACTTCAGTCTATGCTGGAAAAGGGCCTTAGGACTTCCCTTCCAAGGAGACCTGGTGCTCCCAGCTGTCTTCTATCTCCTTCCTCAGCAGTATTTGATGTTACAAGAGGGTCTAACCCCCTATCTGCCTTAGTTCTTCCAGGCACCGTTTATGAGCTGAAACCTCCTTTGGTTTCCATTTCTGGGAACTTGCAGAACCTGGTCAGAGCTATTACAGAGGATATCTGTGCACTCCACAAGCACGATAGCCCCCCGTAAGTCTTCTAATCAGTTTATCCCCACCATCTTATCCCGTCTGATAAAGGCTTCCCCTTTATCTCCCCACTGATTTAATCAGTTAGCTTGGTATTTTACATGTTAAAGAGGTTGGTGGGAAGAGCATAGTTAAGAGGAGATGGTTCATTTGCTTGTGTTACTATTAAAGAAATGGCAAAATAGTCTCTTGGTCAAAAGCTAACATTGCAGTAAGGTTTTTCTTTAAAAATACCAGCCCCAGGAAAGAGGGACTCCAGGTAGTTTCTGAAGGGGTGGGGGAGGGGTTGCTTCTTCACTGGAGTCAAAGGACAGGATCTCTCAGTCACTTTTCTAAGAAGTGCAAAGAGGGCCAGACGAGGTGGCTCCTGCATGTAATTCCGGCATTTTGAGAGTCTGTGGTGGGAGGACTGCTTGAGCCCAGGAGTTAAAGACCAGCATAGGCAATGTAGTGAAACTCTATCAGTAAAAGTAAATTAATTAATTAAAAATTAGCCAGTAGCCAGGTGTGGTGGCACACACCTATGGTCACAGCTATGCTGGAAGGCTAAGGCAGGAGGATCCCTTGAGCCTGGGAGTTGGAGGCTGCAGTGAGCCATGATCATGCCACTGCACTCCAGCACGGTTGTCGGAGTGAGACCCTCTCTCAAAAAAACATTAAAATGGGCTGGGTCCGGTGGCTCACACCTGTAACCCCAGCACTTTGGGAGGCTGAGGCGGGTAGATCACCTGAGGTCAAAAGTTCAAGACCAGCCTGACCAACATGGAGAAACCCCGTCTCTACTAAAAATACAAAATTAGCCAGCTGTGGTGGCCCATGCCTGTAATCCCAGCTACTCGGGAAGCTGAGGTAGGAGAATCGCTTGAACCTGGGAGGCGGAGGTTGTGGTGAACGGAGATCGCACCATTGCACTCCAGCCTGGACAACAAGAGTGAAACTCCATCTCAAGAAAATTAAAAAAAAAAAAAAAGCAGCAAGTCTAAAACCTGATATGAAAGGGGGCTGCCCAGAAAGGGCAGTGTTATTAACAGCTGCCTCATTTCTCCCTAAGTCTCTGTTCCATTGTCTCCGCCAACCCATGAAAGCGTTGACATCAGAATGTCTCATCTCATCTGGCAGGCTGGGAGCAGGAATGACGTCAGACAAGGGCTGGCCAAGAAAGACCAGGGGATCTGGGAACTGCTTCTCTTTCCCAGCCAACGGGAATCTTTCCCAGATGCTAGGATGCACGGGCCTTCCTCAACCCCCATCCTTGCCCCCTCTCCCACAAAACCGCCTATCACATAGGGCTTGGTTCATTTTCAGGAAATGAGTTCTGACCAGCAGAAGACGGAAGGCGGGGTGGGGGGACGTGGGGTATACATGCTACCCAAACCGTGCCTTAAAACAAAGCCTCTTGACATAATTAATCCAAGATCTGGCAGAAGTACTCTCAAGAATGATTTTTTTTTTTCCCTTGTAACTAGCTTGCTTGCCATACTGACAGATAAGGCCAGCTGCTTCCCATCTCTCTCTCCCAGAAACTCTCCAAGCATCGGAACAACGCGGTCAAGAGTGGGACCCCAGGGGGGCGATTAGTATCCAAGGTTTTGAAGTGTCCCGCTCGGAAACACCTACACTTGGGTAGCTGGCTGAGGAATCAGATTCCAGCCTAACCCAGTATCACCTGAACCTCCAAAAAGCCTCAGGTGAAATGAACTAACTTAGAAGCATCACCCAGGCCTGGGGAGAAATGGGGCGAGGGGTTGTCGGGTCTGGAGGTGCAGTCTTCACTTGGGCTCAGGAGCAGACACCCCAATCCGGCTTTGGGGCCAGAAAGGACGGCTCCCGCCAGGCCAGCCTGGCATCCCAGGGACTGCCGGGAGCGGAGCTCTCTGCAAGGGTTTATCAACTCAGGAAAACGGCTTTTTTTTTTTTTGTAGTTTCATTCTTATTGCTCAGACTGGAGTGTAATGGCACGATCCTGGCTCACTGCAACCTCCACCTCCCGGGTTCAAGCGATTCTCCTGCCTCAGCCTCCCAAGTAGCTGGGATTACAGGCATGCGCCACCACGCCCGGCTAATTTTGTATTTTTAGTAGTGACGGAGTTTCTACATGTTGGTTAGGCTGGTCTCGAACTCCCGACCTCAGGTGATCCGCCCACCTCGGCCTCCCAAAGTGCTGGGATTACGGGCGTGAGCCACCGCGCCCGGCCGAAAGCGACTCTTTAATCCAGTCTTCCACAGGCACTAAGCCATGCCAGCAGCCCGTGGGAAACCAACAAAGCCAGAGGAAGCCACCCCCGCGCCTCGTCCCGCACGCTGCACGGTATACATATTTACAATAGCCTGCAAAGTTTCAGGCCGGGAACTTGAGCTCCCTCTAGGAGATCCCAGCCCGAGCGCGGATTTAATTCTCCTCCAACAACCACAACAAAGAACAGAGTTTGAGCGCACAAAGGCAGGGGAAGGGGGTAGAAGAGCGGGGCCGCCACACAAAGGCCAGGAACCCCTCGGCTCTCACGCCCCTGGCCCGCCGCCCGTCCGAAGGCCCCTTCCAGGCCCTGGCGTGAAACCTGGATAGTTTCAAATTCCGCGCTGTGCAGAGCAGAGTGGGGCGCCAGGACTCCTTCTCGACCGTCCCATTTCAGGAGAAACTTGGGTCCCGAGGGAGGACCAGCGCGCTGCTGTCCGACCTTGCGCCTCGCGCCGCGGCTCCCACCAGCCCCACGTAGGCTCGGCCCTCGCCCCGGGGACTCACCGTTACACCACTGGAATGGGTGCATCAATGAAGTCGCGGTTGGCTTCCTAGGGCGAACGGACGCAGGCGGGGTGCCAGGAAGGCGGGGTGGGAGCACTGGCGGCGTGAGGGGCCGCAGGCGGGGTCGGGGCAGCGCACTGCAGCCGCCCTGCTGGAGAAGTCGAACTCCCTCCGGAGTGGGGGGCTTTGGCGAGGCCGGTGTTCAGCCCAACAAAGAGGGACCAGGAGGAAACAAAGTCCCGCGGAGCAGAGCCGCACGGAGCGCACGCGCCAAGGGCCCCTGGCTAGGGGAATGTGGGGCACCGCGGGGCGGGGGTGCCCGGGCGGCAGAAGCCCTCGGCCGGGGGAGGAGGGAAAACCTTTGCCGGAGGTACGGCTCGGGTTCAGCAGAGCGGAGGTGAGCTGGCTGGGGTTCCGAAACTGACACCCGGCGGTGCACACCCCCTCCCTTTTACTGTCCCCACCAGCCCCCCCCAGGAAAACTCCGCCCCTTGTTCGTCACCCGCCCTCCGACCAATCGGAGCCTTTCTCCTGCCCCCGGCTATTATTTGCAGACCCGCCCTCCCTTCCCTGGAAGCCAGGAGGATCTTCGCACGGTGGGTCCCTCCCACTTCGTCTTCCCAGGCCTGGGGAAGCTTCCGTCTGCAGAGAAGGGAGCTGCGTCGTGCGATGCCCCGGGGTTGGGGCCCGCCTTCTGCCCAGGGACACCAAAGCAAAGGAACAATTACTGTCACGTTGTTTTCCGCCTACAGATCTGACAGATCTGTTATTTATTTACTTAGGTATTTGGAGGCAGAGTCTCCCTCTATCACCCAGGCTGGAGTGCAGCTGCACGATCTCAGCTCACTGCAACCTCTGCCTCTTGGGTTCAGGTGATTCTCCTGCCTCAGCCTCCGGAGTAGCTGGAATTACAGGCGCTCACCACCATGCCCAGATAATTTTTGTATTTTTAGTAGCGACGGGGTTTCGCCATGTTGGACAGGCTGTTCTCGAACTCCTGGCCTCAAATTATCCTCCTGCTTCAGCCTCCCAAAGTGCTGGGATTAGAGGCCTGAACCACCGCGCCCGGCCCTCTTTTTCTTTTTTGAGTTAGAGTCTTGCTCTGTCACTCAGCTGGAGGGCAGTGGCGCAATCATAGCTCACTGCAGCCTCCAACTTCTGGGCCCAAGCAGTCCTGCCACCTTAGCCTCCCAAAAGAACCTGGGATCACAGGTGCCTGCCACCAAGCCCACCCACTTTTTAATTGTTTTGTATAGATGAGTGGTCTCACTGTGTTGCTCAGGCTGGTCTCAAGTGATTCTCCCGCCTGAGCCTCCCAGATTGCTGGGATTATAGGCATGAGCCCTGGCGCCCAGGACATTTCATTTCTTAATTGGATAATTACAAAAGCTTCCTAACTGGCCATTCTGATTCTAGTCTATAGCTCAGACTTTAGAGCCTACAAGAATCACTCCTACCTTTGAGATGTAACGTGCGGATTCTCAGGCCTTGAGCCCAGAGATTCTGATTCAATAAAGGGTGGACTCAGAAATTTTCATTTTAATGTGCCTTGTCTTCCCCACCCCTCAGATTCTCATGCGTCTATTGAAAGAAACAGTGCTCTGATTTCACTCTCAAGTTCATCCCTTCCGGTCACAGTTATCTTTCTAAAATGTAAATCTGAACATTTCTTTGCTTAATAACATTTGTTGGTCTCCAGTGTTTACAGAATAAAGTTCTGTAAAGTAGAGTGTGACATTCAAAGTGTTTCAGTCTAGACTCACTCCTGTAATCTCAAAACTTTGGGAGGCTGAGGTAGACGGATTGCTTGAGCTCAAGAGTTTGAGACTATTCTGGGCAACATGGTGAAGCCACATGTATAAGAAACACAAAAATTAGCTGGGCCTGGTGGTGCACACCTGCAGTCCCAGCTACTCTGGTGGCTGAGGTGGGAGAATCACTGGAGTTCAAGAAGTTGAGGATGCAGCTGCAGTGAGCTGTGACAGTGCCACTGCACTCCAGCCTGGGCGACAGAACGAGACTACTCTGTTTCAAAAAAAAAAATTTTTTTTTTAAATAAAGTGTTTCAGTCTAGCCTTATTTGTTTCAGTCTTCCTCATACTCAAATACTCCCCTTCAGCACACACTATTCAACAGCCTTGTTGTTACTCTTCCTTGAACATAGTCTGTGTATATTCTTTCTGTTTTGTTGTTTTTATTTATTTAGAGACAAGGTCTGGTTCTGTTGCCCAGGTTGGAATGCAGTTGTGTGATCTTGGCTCACTACAGCCTCCACCTCCTGGGTTCAAGCCATCCTCCCACCTCAGCCTCCAGAGTAGCTGGCACTACAGGCACTCACCACTATGCCCGGCTAACTTTTTTTTTTTTTAATTTTTTTATTTTTTGTAGGGACTGGGTTTCACCACATTGCCCAGGCTGGTGGCAAACTCATGAGCTCAGGCTATCTGCCTGCTTTGGTCTCCCAAGTGCTGGGATTAATGGGGCAGGCTATACATGTGTGGGTGGGGCTGGGGTTGTATCAGAACTCTACCTTCTTCTCAATTTTGCCGTGAACCTAAAACTATGTTGAAAAATAAAGTTTTTTTAAAAAAGTGTGCATAATGGTAACTTATCCAATAGTTCTTTCTATTCATTGGCTTAGGGGAGAGGTGTGATGGGTGATCCTAATTTTACTAAGGCTCTCCTGCTAAGTGCCTCCAGCAGCAGACTGTGAAAGAAGGAGAACCTTTGAAGGGGAAATTGACAGGAAGTGAGGAACACCTCCCATCCCATTCCCCTTTGGACCAGAGGTTCTTGGTGGGAAAACACCCTTAAAGGTAGGAACGATGGAAATTCTTTTTTTGAAACGGAGTCTTGCTCTGTGTCGCCCAGGCTGGAGTGCAGTGGCTTGATCTCAGCTCACTGCAACCTCTGCCTCCCGGGTTCAAGTGATTCTCCTGCCTCGGCCTCCTGAGTAGCTGGGATTACAGGTGCAACAATTTATATTTTAAGCGTGATATTTAAGAATTCAGTAAGATCTCCCGAGGCACTTAAGGACTCCAATTTGGAAACACTGGTGTATCCCTTCACACTCTCCTCCCCTCGTCCCTCCTGGCCAGTGTGGCCACAGGATCGCCACTGATGGTTGACATTGGGAGTTATATGTTGGTAGAAGGGCTTTGGTTCTGGGCATCTTTGAAATGATTGGTTCAGTCCCAGCATTTTCCTGGACTGAAGGGTTCTATGGAAGATAAACTGATTTCTCACATCATATCAACTAAATTTAGATCTCTCACTCCTCCACCCTCACCACCAGGTGACTCAGCTCCACCTGAGTCAGGAAGACTAGGCTGGTTTACTGGGGAAGAAATCGAAACAGTAAAGAAGATGATGGGCCATATATTCAAAGCCACTTGATAAATACAAAGTAGAAATATGTTTCTAGGATGGGTGTGGTAGCTCACACCTGTAATCTCAGCACTTTGAGAGGCTGAGGTGAAGGAGCTTGAGCCAGGAGTTGGAGACCAGCCTGGAAAACGTAGCAAGACCCCATCTCTACAAAAAATAAAAATCACCTGGGCATGTTGGCACATGCCTATAGTCCCAGCTACTCCATAGGCTGAGGTGTTCAAGGCTGCAGTGAGCTATGATTGTGCCACTAGACACCAGCCTGAGCAACAGAGCAAGACAAAAAGAAAAGAAAAGAAATATGTTTTAAAATCTTCTGTGGAAAGAGAAAAAATAATACTAAACCTCCGGAAAAACTTTTTTTTAAATTAATTAATTTTTTATACCAGGTCTTGCTCTGTCACCCAGTGGTGCAGTGGTGACATCTCGGCTCACTGCAACTTCCACCTCCCAGGCTCAAGTGATCCTCCCACCTCAGCCTCCCGACTAGCTGGGACTACAGGCACATACTACCATGCCTGGCTAATTTTCTGGGGTTTTGCCATGTTGCCCAGGCTGGTCTCAAACTCCTGAACTCTGGCAATCCCTTGGCCTTGGCCTCCTAAAGTGCTGGGATTACAGGTGGGAGCCACCATGCCCGGCCTAGAAAGGCTTCTCAGGAGTCAAGGGATTCTTTTTATTCCCACTGCCCGACTCCAGCTTCCTCTTAGACACTCCGTGAGCCCCCCTCGTTTTGAGGCCTTGTGAGCAGTAGAGAAACACTCTGGAGAGAGGCAGTCAATTCTGTGGAGGTGCATGGGGGAAGAGGCCTGAATCACCTCCTTTCATCTTTAGTAAAATACCCTCTTCCATGGGCCTCCAAGTGCAGCCCGATAATGTAGCACAGAGAATGCTAACCATGGTTGGTTATAAAAAATGATAAATGACTGGGGGCCATGGCTCACGCCTGTAATCCCAGCACTTTGTGAGGCCAAGGTGGGCAGATCGCTTGAGCTCAGGAGTTCAAGACCAGCCTGGGTAACATGACAAAACCCCATCTCTACAAAAAGTACAAAAGTTAGCTGGACATGGTGGAGTGCACTTGTAGTCCCAGCTATTCAGGAAGCTGCGGCAGGAGGATGGCTTGAGCCTGAGAGGCAGAGGTTGCAGTGAGCTGAGATTGTGCCACTGCACTCCAGCCTGGGTGACAGGGTGAGACCCACTCCTCCCCCAATCCCCCACCAAAAAAAAGATATATAACCCCAAGTAAACATGTCATACCTCAGAATTAGACAAATTGTCACAATATTTTCCAAAACTTTTAAATTTTGTATAAGAAGCGTTTTCATGGGAGGATCATGTAATTCTTTGAAGGTGTTGAGAGTCATGCATTGTATATTGGGCAAATGAAGCCCTTTGCTGCTGCTGCTGCTGCTTCTTCTTCTTCTTCTTCTTCTTCTTCTTCTTCTTCTTCTTCTTCTTTGCTGCTGCTGCTTCTTCTTCTTCTTCTTCTTCTTCTTCTTCTTCTTCTTCTTCTTCTTCTTCTTCTTCTTCTTCCTCTTCTTCTTCTTCTTCTTCCTCTTCTTCTTCTTCTTCTTCTTCATCTTCTTCTTCTCTTCTTTTTTTTTTTTTCTTTTGAGACAGGATCTTGCTCTGTCTCCCTGGCTGCAATTTTTATTCTTAGAAGATCTAGGCTTCCTCTGTCCAGATACCCTAGAAGTCTCAGTAACAGGATTTTTGTTGTTGTTGTTGTTGAGACAGAGTTTTGCTCTTGTTGCCCAGGCTGGAGTGCAGTGGCATGATCTCAGCTCACCACAACCTCTGCCTACTGGGTTCAAGCGATTCTTCTGCTTCAGCCTCCTGAGTAGCTGGGATTATAGGCGTGTGCCACCACGCCCGGCTAATTTTGTATTTTTAGTATGTTGGTTAGGCTGGTCTCAAACTCCCGACCTCAGGTGATCTGCCTGCTTCAGCCTCCCAAAGTGCTGGGATTATAGGCGTGAGCCACCGCGCCTGGCCAGTACATGGATTTTTTTTAGGGGATTGATGCAATTTTTGGCTGAATGTGTTCATAATCTACCCAGCAATGTCCCCAGGTCCTAGTCTGTGGTTCTCCAGGAAAACAAAGCAGCAATTTCCCACCCTTCCTGTCAGCTCGAAAACCACGTGGAAAATGCAATCAGAGAAAAAGGCATTGGTGTGACTAAGGAGGAAAACACTTTCTCTCTCCAGAAGCTGGGGCAGTTCTGGGATGGTGCCAGGGGCTTTTATTAATTAAAGCATTTCTTTAGGGAATGCTCTGATGCTTTTCCTAAGTGTCAGCAGAGGCTGGGAGGAAACAAAGGCTATGGAGTTCAGGCGTACCTGGTTTCCCAGGAATTCCGCATAGTCCTGCTACCTTTTGCTTTCTGGAACGAAGCCAACAGTCTGGCCACAGCTGAACCATCTCATGTATGAATGAAAGTGGAGATTTGAGAAAATAGTGAAGGAGGGGAGAAGACCACCTTTTACTGACCACCCCTATCTGTGCTAAGCCCTGTGCTCAGGTCTTTGGATAGTTTCATTTATTCCTCAGCATAACTGTTAAGGGATTCTCTTTTTTTCTATTTTTCTATAAGGTAAAATCAAAGCCCAAGAAGATTAGGTCTCACCAAAAATCACATAATTCTTGCCTAACAAAGATGAGCAAATAAAAGAAAGAAAAATAACAGAATTCTTTTTTTTTTTTTTTTTGAGACAGAGTCTCGCTCTGTCGCCCAGGCTGGAGTGCAGTGGCATGATCTCGGCTCACTGAAACCTCCAACTCCTGGATTCAAGCAATAATCCTGCCTCAGCCTCCCAAGTAGCTGGGACTACAGGTGCCCTCCACCATGACTGGCTAATTTTTGTATTTTTACTAGACATGGGGGTTTCACCATGTTGGCCAGGCTGGTCTTGAACTCATGACCTCAGGTGATCCACCCACCTTGGCCTTCCAAAGTGCTGGGATTACAAGTGTTAGCCACCATGCCCCACCCAAAATCAGATCATTCTTAAGTGTTGGTGACAGAATTCCAACCAATCTCAGCCTCTCTCCATAAAGCACACATTTTCTCCAGCACTAGTGCAGTGATTAAGAGTAAGGCTTAAAGGAGGGATAGTATTAGGAGAAATACCTAATATAGATGATGGGTTGATGGGTGTAGCAAACCACCATGGCACATGTTTACCTATGTAACAAACCTGCACATTCTGCACATGTACCCCAGAACTTAAAGTATAATAATCATTTTTTAAAAATCTAAAAATAAAGAGTAAGGCTTGGGACCAGGCGCAGTGGCTCATACCTGTAATTCCAACACTTTGAGAGGCCAAGGTGGGTGGATCACCCACCAGGAATTTGAGACCAGCCTGGCTAACGTGGTGAAAAAACTCTGTCTCTACTAAAAACACAAAAATTAGCTGGGCATGGTGGCAGGTGCCTGTAATCCCAGCTACTTAGGAGGCTGAGGCACAACAATTGCTTGAGCTTGGGAGGTGGAGGTTGTAGCTAGGTGAGATTGCGCCACTGCACTCCAGCCTGGGCAACAGAGTGCAAAAAAAAAAAGGGTAAGGCTTGGGAGCCTGGCCTGGTATGAACTCTGCTAAACCTGTTTCCTCACCTATAAAATTAAGGCATGTTGGCAGGGCGTGGTGGCTCACACCTGTAATCCCAGCACTTTGGGATGTCGAGGTGGATGGGTCACCTGAGGTCAGGAGTTTGAGAGCAGCCTGATCAACATGGCACAACCCCGTCTCTACCTAAAATACAAAAAATAGCCAGGCATGGTGGTGCATGCCTGTAATCCCAGCTACTCAGGAGGCTGAGGCAGGAGAATTGCTTGAGTCCAGGAGGCAGAAGTTGCAGTGAGCCGAGATTGTGCCATTGCCCTCCAGCCTAGGCAACAACAGTGAAACTCAGTCTAAAAAAAAAAAAAAAAAATTAAGGCTTGTCGTAGAATCTACCACAGAGGTTCTCATGAAGGACAAAATGTTTGAAAAACTCTTGGCATGTGCCTTGCACATAAAAAGCCCCCAATGATGTCAGTTATTATTGTCCTTGAACTACATCATGAGGCATTATGGCTCAGAATATGCACAGGGATAGGAGTTGGTAGATTTAGCATATTAATTAGGATGCACGATAAAAAAATTCTGTAAAAATTACAGATGGGCACCATGGCTCATCCTTATAATCCCAGTGCTGTGGGAGGCTGAGGCGGGTGGACTGCTTGAGCTCATGAGTTTGTTTGTTTGTTTGTTTGTTTGAGATGGAGTCTTGCTCTTGTTGTCCAGGCTGGAGTGCAGTGGCGTGGTCTCAGCTCACTGCAACCTCCGCCTCCCAGGTTCAAGTGATTCTCTTGCCTCAGCCTCCTGAGTAGCTGAGATTATAGGCACCCGCCATCACGCCTGGCTAATTTTTGTATTTTTTTTTTTAAGTAGAGACTGGATTTCACCACTTTTGCCAGGCTGGTCTCAAACTCCTGACCTCAGGTGATCCACCCATCTCGGCATTCCAAAGTGGTAAAATTACAGGTGTGAGCCACTGCACCCAGCTGAACTCACGAGTTTGAAACCAGACTGGGTAAAATAGCAAAACCCCATCTCTACAAAAGAAGACACACACACACACACACACACACACGCACATACAATTTAGCTGGCGTGGTGGTATGCGCCTGTAGCCCCAGCTACCCTGGAAGCTGAGATGAGACGATCGCTTGAGCCTGGGAGACGGAGGTTGCAGTGAGTCAAGATGGCACCGCCGTGCTCCAGCCTGGGTGATAGAGCCAAAACTTGTCTCAAAAAAAGAAAAAACACAAAAAGTTGGTGAGTTAAAAATGATAATAGGACACAGGCTGAGTCACTATGGTAGTTTGAAAATATGTCCACACATTCTTTGATAGTCCTCCCTTTAGAAGGTGGAGCCTAGTTCTCACCCCCTTGAGCTTGGGCAGGATTTGGTGACCCTTTTTAAAAAAAGAAATGTATTTTAATTTTTTAATTTTTTTTTTTTTTTGAGATGGAGTTTCGCTCTTGTTGCCCAGGCTGGAGTGCAATGGTGCAATCTCGGCTCACTGCAACCTCCACCTCCTGGGTTCAAGCGATTCTCTTGCCTCAGCCTCCCAAGTAGCTGGCCACCAGGCCCAGCTAATTTTGTGTTTTTGGTAGACATGGGGTTTCTCTGTTTTGGTCAGGTTGATCTTGGACTCCCGACCTCAGGTGATCTGCCTGCCTCAGACTCCCAAAGTGCTGAGATTACAGGCATGAGCCACGGCGCCCGGCTGTATTTTTTGTTTTTAATTTTTTTTTTTTT
>NW_012118710.1:9489618-9497520 GCF_000951035.1 Colobus angolensis palliatus | reverse complement strand
CCTTCTTTGCTTTTCATATGATGTTGTGCCAGAGTCAGGTTGGAAAGTAAGCCACGTTATATAGGGTTAAATAAAACCCATCTGATGAGATTTTACGATTTGTAGAAGGTGCATCCTGGGGCCCCTTAGAAAGGAATTTGGGGCTAGGTGTGTGGCTCACGCCTGTAATCCCAGCACTTTGGAAAGTCGAGGCAGGTGGATCACTTGAGGTCAGGAGTTCGTGATCAGCCTGGCCAACATAGTGAAACCCCGTCTCTACTAAAAATACAAAAAATTAGCTGGGCGTGGTGGCACATGGTGGCCCGTGCCTGTAGTCCCAGCTACTCAAGTGGCTGAGGTACAATAATCACTTGAATCCATGAGCTGGAGGTTGCAGTGAGCCCAGATCGTGCCACTGCACTACAGCCTGGGTGACAGAGCAAGACTTCATCTCAGAAAAAGAGAAAGGAATTTGGGCAAGAGAGGAAAAAGGCCAGAGTTTAGACCTCAGCTATGTTCCTTTCTGGAGGACTGAGGGAAGAATCCACTTTCTTGCCTTTCCCAGTTTGTAAAGGCCACCCACATTCCTTAGTTTATGCCCCTCTTCTTTTTCATTAAATAATTCATTTTTAATTGCTGAATAGTATTCCATTACACAACATTTTCTTTTTTTTTCACAGAGACAGGGTCTCGCCATGTTGCCCAGGCTGGTCTTGAACTTCTGGGCTCAAGCCATCCACCCGCCTCAGGCTCCCAATGTGCTGGGATTATGTGTGCGAGCCACTGCCCCCTTCTTCATCAAAGCCAGCAAATGGGGTCTAGGTGAGCCTAGGTGGCTCACATCTGTAATCCCAGCATTTTGGGAAGCCAAGGCAGACAGATTGTTTGAGCCTAGGTGCTGGGATTACGTGTGTGAGCCACTGCCCATCTTCTTCATCAAAGCCAGCAAATGGGGGTCCAATCCTTCTCATATCAAACCTCTCACCACAGAACAGGTTCACCACTTTTTAATTTTAATTTTAATTTTTTATAGAGAGAAGGTCTTGGTCTGTTGCCCAGGCTGGAGTGCAGTGGCAGGATCATAGATCACAGCAGTCTCAAATTCCTGGGCTCAAGTGATCCTCCCACCTCAGCCTTGGGAGGCAAGACCCATCTCTACAAACAAATAAAAATTTTAAAAATTAGCCAGGCATGGTTTTAACCTAGCTAATTTTTAAAACCATGCCTGGCTAATTATTAAAATTTTTATTTGTTTGTTTGTAGAGATGCTGGGACTGGTCTCAGACTCCTGGTCTCAAGCTATCCTCGTGCCTTGGCCTCCCAAAGTGATAGGATTACAGGTGTGAACCACTGCACCCAGCTGGTTCTCTGTTTTTAAGGATGCCTGTGATTGGGCCCACTCAGATACTCCAGGGTAATATCCTCATCTCAAAGTCGTCATTTTAATCAAAGTCAAAGTCCCTTTGGTCAGGCAAGGGGACATATTCACAAGTTCTAAGAATTTGGGTGTGTATAGGGGTTTCTCATGAACTTTTGAATCTCTTGCCTCTTGATCCCACCCAAAAAAATAGTAATAGGAACAGAAACTTATGATAAACAGGCTTTATCTTTCCTTATAACCTGGACCATTCTTATTCTATTCAGTCCTCCTTTGCTTTAAGAGATCCGTTTCTAGCAGGGCCCTTTGGTGCAGCAATGCTGAATCCACTATAGCCAGCATAATTCTGAGCTGCCTACCTGTGTATTTCCAGCTCCATCTGCCACACTGGGGCTCAGAATCAGTAGTTTTCCCTTAGCTGCATCCCTGTGGAATTTCCCAGCTGGGATTAGTTACAGGGGTGAAGGACTGGGCAAACATCCCCCACCTCCCCAGAGAAAGCAAAGACTCCACGGGTCTGCTCAAGGAGTTGAGTGAACATTTTGCAGAGTTGGTGGCTGGAGGTGATAAGGGAAAAAGGGATAGGATGACAAGATTGACTTTGATCTCAATTTCGGAGCGTTAAGGCTCCATGGGCTGGAAGCACAGGCTGAATACAAGAGCACATTTATTCCTATTAATGTTCTGGTCCATTGTTTGGGGTCAAATGATTAACTGCCCAAGAGCAGGATCGGGGAGGCTGACTGGATTTTTAATTTTGGTTTTGGAGGTGGGAGTGAGACTCATTTGTGACAGGTGTCACTCTTGGCTCCCCCTGAAGGATAGGACTGATTCTACCCAGGCTGTGGCCTCCCAGTTCTCAGTTCTCTCCCTTGAACTACATAGATCCCTCTAGAAGAGTGGCAATCTCTAGAAAAGATAGGGAAATCTTCAGTCACTTGATATCTCCAGTTGTAAACTCTCGGAGCTAGTAAGAGTGGGACTTCCCAGTCTGAAGTCTCAGTAGCAAGCCCTCTTCTCCCTCCCCCAATACACACACACACACACACACACCACATGCAACATGAGATGGCGGAGTTGAAGGCAAAGCACAGTAGGCTGATGTTTTATATAGATAGATAGATTCTGGAGCCCAGAACCCAAGTATAAATCCTAGCTTTTCTATTTACTGTTTGTGTGTCCTTGGGCAAATTAGGTAACCTCAATCTGCCCATTCCTAAGCAATTGCAATTATACCTACTTCACAGGACTTTTATAAGGATTAAATGAGTTGGTATATATAAAGACAGAAGACAGTTTGCTCAGAATGATGGTTTCTAGCTTAATCCAGTTTGTCATTGATGGACATTTGGGTTGGTTCCAAGTCTTTACTATTGTGAATAGTGCCGCAATAAACATATGTGTACATGTGTCTTTATAGCAGCATGATTTATAATCCTTTGGGTGTATGCCCAGTAATGGGATGGCTGGTCAAATGGTATTTCTAGTTCTAGATCCTTGAGGAGTCGCCACACTGTCTTCCACAATGATTGAACTAGTTTACAGTCCCACCAACAGTGTAAAAGTGTTCCTATTTCTCCACATCCTCTCCAGCAGCTGTTGTTCCCTGACTTTTTAATGACCGAACACCGCATGTTCTCACCCATTGGTGGGAACTGAACAATGAAAACACTTGGACACAGGATGGGGAACATCACACACCAGGGCTTGTCATGGGGTGGGGGGAGGGGGAGGGATAGCATTAGGAGATATACTTAATGTAAATGAGGAGTTAATGGGTGCAGCACACCAACATGCCACATGTATACATATGTAACAAACCAGCATGTTGTGCACATGTACCTTAGAACTTAAAGTATAATAATAATAATAATAATAATAATAAAGACAGAAGAGTGCCTGGGCATAGCCACAATATGTCTTTGTTAAATAATACAAATGTACAAACTCTTTTATGAGGATAATCTGGAAGCTGTTCTTTGGTCAAATATACTCCTTCTTCCCTTCCTTCCTTTATTCCTTTCTTCTTCCTTTCTCCTTCCTTCCTTTCCCTTCCTTCCTTCCTTCTTTCGATGGAGTTTTGCTGTTGTCGCCCAGGCTGGAGTGCAATGTCACCATCTTGGCTCACTGCAACCTCTGCATTCCAGGTTCAAGTGATTCTCCTGCCTCAGTCTCCCTAGTAGCTGGGATTAGAGGTGCCCACCACCATGCCCGACTAATTTTTGTATTTGTAGCAGAGACGATGTTGGCCAGGCTGGTCTTGAACTCCTGACCTCAGGCAATCCACCGGCCTCAACCTCCCAAAGTGCTGGAATTACAGGAGTGAGCCACCATGCCCGGCCAGCTTAACCTTTTTTTTTTGAGATGGAGTCTCACTCTGTTGCCCAGGCTGGAATGCAGTGGTGGGATCTTGGCTCACTGCAGCCTCCACCTCCCTGGTTCAAGCGATTCTCTTGCCTCAGCCTCCCAAGTAGCTGGGATTATAATTATAGGTGCCCACCACCATGCCCAGCTAATTATTATTATTATTATTATTATTTTAAGTAGGGATGGTATTTCACCATGTTGACTAGGTTGGTCTTGAGCTTCTGACCTCAAGTGATCTGCCCACCTCGGCCTCCCAAAGATCTGGGATTACAGGCGTGAGCCACTACACATGGCCCGTAGCTTAGTCTTTTAATGCAGTCATTTTTTAAAAAAGAGATGGGGTCTCACCATGTTGTCCAGGCGGGAATGCAGTGGCTATTCACAGGCATGATCCCACTACTGATGAGCACAGGAGTTTTGATGTGCTCCATTTCTGACCTGGGTGAGTTCATCCCTCTTTAGGCAACCTGATAGCCCTCAACTCCCGGGAGGTCACCATATTGATGCCAAATTCAGTGTAGACATTTAATTGGCATAGGGCACTGCAGCCTAGAACTCTTGGGCTCAAGCAATCCTCCCGCCTCAGCCACCTGAGTAGCTGGGACACAGGCATGGGCCACTGCACCCGGTTCATGTGCAGTAACATAGTTAATTTAATTAATTAGTTAATTAAAATATTTAATTGAGGTGAAATGTACAAACTGTAATATAAAAAATAAAAATATCCGGCATGGTGGCTCATGCCTGTAATCCCAGTACTTTGGGAGATTGAGGCAGAAGGATGGCTTGAGCCAGGAGTTTGAGACCAAATTGGGCAACTTGGTGAGATCCCATCTCTACAAAAATAAAAGCATTAGCTGGGTTTGATGGTGAGCACGTGTAGTCCCAGCTCCTTGGGAGTCTGAGGCAGGAAGGTTGCTAGAGCCGGGGAGGTCAAGGCTGCAGTCAGCTTTGATCATATCACTGCACTCCCATTCCAGCCACAGTGACAAAGTGAGACTGTGTCTCTAACATAATTTTAAAAATGTAAAAAAATAAAAATAGAGCTGCTTTGTTTGAATCACAGCGGGATTTCTCTCTTTGTCCCCCTTCCACATCAGTGGCCCCGTTGAAAGTTATTTAAAATACTAGGGCTCTGCCAAGCACAGTCCGAAAATCACCAAACTAGGAGTTCTCCTGGATTCCTTCCAGTTCTGGTATTTTTGAGGTTCTCATTCACCTTTGTGCCTGAACTGGGTTGGATCACAGCCTTGTCTTGCTTGGCTGCTGTGAGCTTTTTGTACCTGGCATGCATTGGCTGAGGAAAATGCCCTGGCTGTCCAGCCTCACGTCACTTCCTTTCACCCCTCATGAGGAAGGGGCATACCTCTCCTTTCTCCTAATGCAAGGGAGGGTCCCCTTCCTCCCCAGACCAGGGGTCAAAGTGTGGTGGGGCTGAGATGGAATGCTGTAGGTTGACAGTATGCATCCCCCCACCGACCTCTGTGCTGCACCCCTCTCCTGGTGTTGAACTTGCAGATTGTTGGAGCGGACTCTGCCTCTCTCCCCTGGTTAATGTTTTTACTCACCCTCTGGCCTCGTCCTCTTGTAGGCTGCCATTGGTTTGGACTGGAATCAAGAGCTCAGGCTCCGTCAAGGTTATAGACTGAGGATGTGAATTTACCCAGCCCCAACTCAGTTTGTGAGTAAACTCCAGGGGCCAGAGAGGAGGGGCCTGAATTCATCTCCGTATCTCTTCAGAACACAAACTGCTCCAGAGAAAGTTAACCAGGAGGAGGGCGCATTTGGCCTTTTCCTGGGCAGACCTTCAGAAAGAAGCCTGCCTGGGAACTGATAAACACATCTCCCTCTCTGGTTCCCAAGGACAGGGCTTGGCCTCTATCCACTTGTTTCCAAAGTTCCTTCCTGAGTGGCCTGCCTGTGTTAGCTACCTTCTCCCAGGCTGGCTCCAGTTGCTGGGTGGGAATCCGGCTGGGGGCTTCAGTGTCTACTGTATCAGGGAAAACAACATCTTAGGCCATTCTGAAGGCCAGCAACCACTGCCCAAAAACTAAGAACATTCCCAGAATGGCTGGGAGAGGAGTGGGGATTGGGAGAAAAAGATGAGAGAAGGTGAACTAGCCTGAGTTTCTTTAGTTTTTTTTTTTTTTGAGATGGAGTCTCACTCCCTTGTCCAGGTTGGAGTGAAGTGGTGTGATTTTGGCTCACTGCAAGCTCTGCCTCCTGGGTTCAAGTGATTCTCATGCCTCAGCCTCCCAAGTAGCTGGGACTACAGGTGCCTGCCACCATGCCTGGCTAAGTTTTGTATTTTTAGTAGAAATGGGGTTTCACCATGTTGGCCAGGCTGGGCTTGAACTCTTGACCTCAGGTGATCTGCCCACCTTGGCCTCCCAAAGAGCTAGGATTACAGGGGGAGCCCCTTCACCTGGCCTGGCCTGAGTTCTTAAGATGAAGAACTCAGATGAACTCTTAAGATGAATACTTTTTTTTTTTGAGACAGGATCTTGCTTTGTCACCCAGCTTGGAGTGCAGAGGCTTGATCACAGCTCACTGCAACCTCCAACTCCTAGGCTTATGCCATGCTCCTGCTTCAGATTCCCAAGTAGCTGGGACTACAGGCATGCACCACCACACCTGGCAATTTTTCTGTTTTTTTGTAGAGATAAGAGTCTCTCTTTGTTTCCCAGGCTGGTCTTGAACTCCTGGCCTCAAGTGATCCTCTTGCCTTGGCCTCCCAAAGTGCTGGGAGTACAGGTATGAGCTGCAACACCTGGCCTCCCTTTCAACTTTTTAAGAGAAACCAGAACCCGAAATTTCATGTCAAGTTTTCTAGTATTGAAGCAGTGTACAGCAAACAAAACACCCTCTTCTGTAGGCTTTGTTCTTGGGCTTTTCGTTTGCAACCCCTGGTTTAAAGCCTTTGCAAGATACATCCTTCTCCGTGTACTTTTGCTTCACCAATGACCAATTTCTCAAATGATGTTAGAGATGAGTTTTGTCATTTGTAATCAGTGGCTAGATTTCCGCGGAGAAAGGTCTTCATGGTTAGTCAAGGGGCTTATTAGGTCCCTATTGCTGCTGTAGTAAATAACCACAAACTTAATGGCTTAAAGGATACAAATTTATCCTCTTATTTATTCTCTCTATTGCTGCTGTAGTAAATAACCACAGACTTAATGGCTTAAAGGACACAAATTTATTCTCTTAGGTAGGTAGGTCAGAAGTCTGACACAGATCTCTTTGGACTAAAATCAAACCTGTCGGTAGGGCTGTGTTGATGAAGAGTCAAATTCTGTAAAATACTTAAAGAGGTTTATTCTGAGCCAAATATGAATGACCATGGTCAAAGGGACAGTCTCAAGAGGTCCTAAGAACATGTGCCCAAGGTCATTGGGTTACAGCTTGGATTTATACAGACATAAAACATCAATTAGTATGTATGAGGTACACATTAGTTCAGTCTGGAAAGGCAGGACAACTCGAAGCAGGGCTTACAGGTCACAGATGGATTCAAGGATTTTATGATTGGCAATTGGTTGAAAGAGTTATTATCTAAAGACCTGGAATCAACAGAAAGTGGTGTCTGAGTATAGGTAAGGGTGTGCAGAGATGAGAGTTCTTATTATGTAGATGAAGTCTCATAGGTGGCTGCCCTTAGAGACAATAAATGGCAAATGTTTCCTATTTAGACCTTTAAAAGATGCTACACTCCAGCTAATCTCTTCAGGATTGGGAGGGTCTGGAAGAGGAAAGATCTAGTTAATACAGATTATTATTATTATTATTGTTATTATTAATTATTCTTTTGAGACCTCACCTCACTCTGTTGACCAGGCTGGAGTGTAGTGGCACAATTTTGGCTCACTGCAACCTCTGCCTCCCAGGTTCTAGCAATCCTCCCACCTCAGCCTCCCAACTAGGTGGGACTACAGGTATGCACCATCATGCCTGGCTAATTTTTGTTTTTTTTTGTCTTCCTATACTGCCCAGGCTGGTCTCAAACTCCTAGGCTCAAACGATCTGCCTGCCTTGGCCTCCCAAAGTGCTGGGATTACAGATGTGAGCCTCTGCACCTGACTATTTCCTTCTTTGCTTTTCATATGATGTTGTGCCAGAGTCAGGTTGGAAAGTAAGCCACGTTATATAGGGTTAAATAAAACCCATCTGATGAGATTTTA
>NW_012118710.1:9484228-9485918 GCF_000951035.1 Colobus angolensis palliatus | reverse complement strand
TTGGTCTCGAACTCCTGACCTCCAGTGATCCACCCACCTCAGCCTCCCAAAGTGCTGGGATTATAGGCATGAGCCACCGTGCCCGGCCTAGAGTCAACATTTCTAATGAAGGCCTCACTCTCTCCCTTAGATAAATGTGTCCCTTAGCAGTGACCACATTTTGAGATCACAGTCAGTAAATAGATCTGGCTGTCCTCCCATCTTATAGGTCTAGCCTGGAGCATTGAGACCTATCCATTTTGTGAGATATGGAATTTCAGTTGCCATAGTTGGAAAAGAATGCCACTGTTGGCAACTTAAAATATGACAGATGCAGGTGATTGAAAACAATCGTCGTTGTTAGGCTAAAAGTAGGAGGACACAGGAGAACCCTGACAGCTGGCTTCAAACCATGGGAAGGGCTGTCACAGGGAGGGAAGAAGAGAAAGAACACTTATTAAATACTGATGTGTTTGGGCTTTATGTCTCTTATCTAATTTTTTTTTGTTTTTGAGACAGAGTCTCACTCTGTCTCCCAGGCTAGAGTGCAGTGGTGCCATCTTGGCTTACTGCAACCTCTGTCTCCCGGGTTCAAGAAATTCTCCTGCCTCAGCCCCTTGAGTAGCTGGGATTACAGGTGTTTGCCACCATGCCCAGCTAATTTTTGTATTTTTTTGGTAGAGACAGGGTTTCACCATGTTGTCCAGGCTGGTCTTGAACTCCTGACTTCTAGTGATCTGCCCACCTCAGCTTCCCAAAGCACTGGGATTACAGGCATGAGTCATCGCGCACCCAGCCTCTTATCTAATTAAATGATCACAACAATCCCATGGAAGTCTGCTGTACAATTGCCAGTAAACAGAAGGGGAAGAAGTAAAGTGACTTGCCCGCCTCCCCTAATTGGCGCGTGCTACAGTCAGCCCGGGAATCCTAGTTGGTCAGATCTTTCAGCCTCCTCTCAGCAGCACCATAACACGATTGCATTATGTGCATGCAAGACAGAGCTTTCTAAGATTTAGAGCTGGTGGGATGGTGTGGAAATTATGTTGTGGTTTCCTCTTCTCAAAGATGTTCAAGCAAATGCTTGATGACTGTTGTCAAAAATACCGAATAAGTCGCCAGGTGTAGTGGCTCACACCTGTAATCCCAGCACTTTGGGAGGCCAAGGTGGGCAGATCACCTAAGGTCAGGAGTTTGAGACCAACCTGGCCAACATGGTGGAACTCCTTCTCTACTAAATACACAAAAATTAACCAGGCATGGTGGCACCTGTAATCCCAGGTACTCAGGAGGCCGAGGCAGGAGAATTGCTTGAGCCTGGGAGGCGGAGGTTGCAGTGACCCAAGATCACCCCAACCCAGCTTGTGAGATATGGAATTTCAGTTGCCATAGTTGGAAAAGAATGCCACTGTTGGCAACTTAAAATATGACAGATGCAGGTGATTGATAACAATCGTCATTGTTAGGCTAAAAGTAGGAGGACACAGGAGAACCCAGCTTGGGCGACAGAGTGAGACCATGAATGACTGAGGAGAGTGAAAATGGATAATCTATGAAGGCATCTACCAACTTTATGGTTCTGAGTTCCATACTTTGGGACTGGATATACAGCTAAATTAAGTGATTTTTTTTTTGTCCCCTGTATTTTCTTTTCTCTTTTCTTTCTTTCTTTCCTTTCTTCCTTTCTTCCCTCCTTCCCTCCCTCTCTCTC
>NW_012118710.1:9469444-9484126 GCF_000951035.1 Colobus angolensis palliatus | reverse complement strand
CCTTCCTTCCTTCCTTCCTTCCTTCCTTCCTTCCTCTTTCTCTCTCTCTCTTTCTCCCTTTCTCTCTTTCTCTCTTTCTTTCTCTCTCTCTCTCTCTTTCTTTCTTCTTTCTTTTTGAGATGGAGTCTAGCTTTGTCTCCCAGGATGGAGTGCTGTGGCATGATCTTCGCTCACTGCAATCTCCACCTCCTGGGTTCAAGTGATTTTCCTGCCTCAGCCTCCCAAGTAGGTGGGATTACAGGTGTGCACCACCATGCCCAGCTAATTTTTATATTTTTAGTAGAGACAGGGTTTCACCATGTTGGCCATGCTGGTCTTGAGCTTCTGATCTCAAGTGATCCACCCACCTCGGCCTTCAAAAGTGCTGGAATTACACGCATGAGCCACCACACCCAGCCTCTTTTCTTTTTCTTTTCTTTCTTTTCATTTCTTTTCTTTTTGAGACATGGCCTTGGTCTGTTGCCCAGGCTGGGATGCCGTGATGCCATCACAGCTACTGTAGGCTCAACCTCCTGGGCTCAAGCCATCCTCCCAAGTCAGCCTCGTAAGTAGCTGGGACTACACGTATGCTCTACCCCACCTGGCTAATTTTTAATTTTTATAGAGATAGGGTCTCACCATGTTTCCCAGGTTGACCTCAAACTCTTGGGCTGAAACAATTGGCCCTCCTCGGTTTCCCAAAGTGCTAGAATTATAGGCATGAACCACCATGCCTGGTGGTGTTATATTTCTTAACACCAAGGCATGTGAATAGAGACTTTTTTTTTTGTTTTTTTGTGTTTTTTTTGAGATGGAGTCTCGCTCCCATCACGCAGGCTGGAGTATAGTGGCGCGATCTCGACTCACTGCAACCTCCACCTCTGGGGTTCAAGCCATTCTCCTTCCTCAGCCTCCTGAGTAGCTGGGATTACAGGTGTGCGCCACCATGTCCGGCTAATTTTTGTAGTTTTAGTAGAGATGGGGTTTCGCCATGTTGGCCAGGCTGGTCTTGAACTCCTGACCTCATGTGATCCACCTGCCTCGGCCTTCCGAAGGTACAGGGTGTGTCCTCTGAACAGCAACAGAGTTTGTTGCAAACCTGAAATTTCTGGTCCTCTGCTGCCCCTTTGTGGACTAGCTGGAAACAACAGCCCAAGATATCACTGTAAGGAGCATGAAATTGGACTTGGGAGAAAGGGCATGAGAAGAACTGGCGGAGGTTTGAAGGCTGGTGGAGGATACGAGGGAGTCAGGAATTGTCCTTTTCTCCAGCAAGGCTGGGGTTCCCAGGAGAGAGGCCTAGAACTCTTTCAAACTGTCAATGACTTCAAGAAACTCTCTTCTTTTTCATGATCTTTATTTTTCCTCGAGACACTTGGATCCAGTAAGCGAGTGACCATCTCAAGACTGCCAGCCATGCACCTCTGTACATTTTTGGCCCCAAGCAGCAGCCATGGGCCTAGTACCAACCCTCACACGCTAGCTACCTCCTCCCGCGCTTGGAGTGGAAACTCTGTGGGGCTCTCTCTCTGGTTCTGCAAGCTTTTCACACCATCTCTTTGCTGTCTGTCTCTATGCTAGGGGTTTCGCACAACTCTACACCATTGCATTCATGCCTGCTGCATCCCTGACTTTCTGCACAAGTGCAGGGCAGAGATGGCCCTTTTGTTTTGGTGAGGGAGAGAGGGGAACACTTGGGCACAAAGAGGGGAAGGGACTGTGAATCCCGGGGAGCACCCTGGCCAGATCCCAGTGGTGTTTGAATCCCAGGACCATCTTTCATCTACAGCTTAGCTGCCTCCTTCCCTGGTCAACCCTTCCTGGGTGCCCATCCACCACACTGCCCAACCTCACTCCCCGTTCCCTCCCACAAAGAGTGACAGTGGCCTGGGGCTCGGCCTCTCCTGACCCCAGGGGAGGATGGGTGATCTGGGCCTCCTGCTACCTGCCACCTGGGCCTCCTATCTCCAGCTGGGAGCCAGGGACCCACCCACAGGTCTGGCCTGACCTCTCTCCCCCTCCCCTCATGCTTCTAGACCCTGCCGCAGCCTGCGGTCCAGGGCCAGGAGCTGCCTCAGGAAGCCCCGGTTGGGGATGATGCCTCGGTGGTCTTTGACTTTCTTGATGGCCTCCACAAGGGTGAGGTGGTGGTACAGCATGAGGTAGGCCAGTACCAGGGTGGCAGATCGGCTCACGCCCACGGCACAATGCACCAGGATCTTCCCTGAGAGGAGAGACACAGAGAGAGAGAGCTTCGAGACTGCTTGTGGCAGCTTGGAAGAGGCTGGGGAAAGGGTGACATAGGGCCAGGCACAGTGACTCACGCAGGTAATTCCAGCACTTTGGGAGGCCGAAGAGGGCAGATCGCCTGAGGTCAGGAGTTCGAGACCAGCCTGGCCAACATGGTGAAACCCCGTCTCTAATAAAAATATAAAAGTCAGCAGCTGGGTGTGGTGGCACATGCCTGTAATCCTAGCTACTCAGGAGGCTGAGGCAGCAGAATCGCTTGAACCCAGGAGGCAGAGTCTGTAGTGAGCCAAGATGGTGTCATTGCACTCCAGCCCAGGCAACAAAAGCGAAACCCCGGCTCAAAAAAAAAAAAAAAAAAAAAAGGGCGACATGGACAGGGAAGAGGAAGACAGGTAAGTGCAGGTGCATGAAGACAGGAATGGGTGCAGATGAGTGGATGTTACGAATGCAGATCCCTGGCAAAAGGGGAGAGGCCTGGACAGAATGAGAGAAAGGTGACATGTAGTGACTCAGTGTTCATAAACCTAAAAGGGGTCAAAGGTGGAGACTCACCACTGATGTAAGAGACAGCTTTGCATAGAGTAGCGTGAATGAATCAATTAAAAACACTGTCGTGACTAGCCCCTTCCTCTATCTCCTCACCATTCTAGCTTGTTATTCTCAACCATTGAATATATATATATGTATTTAGAGACAGGGTCTTGCTCTGCCTCTCAGGCTGAGTGTAGTGGCACAATCATAGCTCACTACAACCTTGAATTCCTGGGCTCAAGAAATCCCCCTGCTGGCTGGGTGCAGTGGCTCACGCCTGTAATTCTAGCACTTTGGGAGGTCGAGGCGGGTGGATCACCTGAGGTCAGGAGTTCGAGACCAGCCTGGCACACATGGTGAAACCACGTCTCTATTAAAAATACAAAAATTAGCTGGATGTGGTGGCGCGCCCCTGTAATCTCAGTTACTCGGGAGGCTGAGGCAGGAAAATCACTTGAACCCGGGAGGCGGAGGTTGCAGTGAGCTGAGATCACGTCACTGCACTTCAGCCTGGGTGACAGAGTAAGACTCCATCTCGAAAAAACAAAAAAGAAAAAGTCGATCACATATAATCTTGCCACCCAGGTATAACTTGACACTCTTAACATTTTTGATAATTTCCTTCTTGTCTTTTTCTGTATTGCTCTAAAAAAATGGTTGAGATATTTTTTTCTTTCTTACCAAGATCCTGAGCATTTTGTCATGTCGCTAAAATCTCACTCCACTCTCAGACCCCTGGACTTCCCCAAATTCCAGGTACCCTGTTCTTTCCTGCTCCCGACATTCCCCTGCTACCTCCTGGCTGGCTCAGTGCCCGGTGGATGAAGTCGGCCGCTGTCTGGAAGTGGATGCTCATGTCAAAGGCTGGCGAGTCGTGGGCCTCAACACCCAGGTAGCGGATGCCCAGCCCCTCATAGGCCTCGGGCGTGCCTCGCCACCGGCTGTGTGAGGCATTGAGGACGTGCGTAATGCCCAGGCGGCGAAGCTCCCGACGGTTGTTAGCCATATCCCTGCAATGAGTAGAGGTTAAAGGAAGAGTGGGAAAGCCAGGTTGTTGGGGAAGACTCCCTTGAGTACACCCTGTTAATTTCCTGAATCCTATTGTTGATTCTTTTTTGTTTGTTTGTTTGAGATGGAGTCTCGTTCTGCTTCCTAGGCTATAGTGCTCACTGCCACCTCCATCTCCTGGGTTCAAACGATTCTCCTGCCTCAGCCTCTTGGGTAGCTGGGATTACAGGCACATGCCACTACATCCAGATACTTTTTGTATCTTTAGTAGAGATGGGGTTTTACCATGTTGGCCAGGCTGGTCTTGAACTCCTGACCTCAAGTTATCCTACCACCTCAGCCTTCCAAAGTGCTGGGATGATAGGCGTGAGCCACCATGCCTGGCCTCCTGGATCCTACTATTGGCCTAAGCACACTACTTTACTTACTAGTGACCCAGAAGGGAGGAATCAAGATGGGCAATGACTTGGAGTCTTGTCCTGTGAGCCGTGGTTGAAAGTATAGGGGATATTTTGCTTGGAGAAGAGAAGACTAAGGGGATGGGGTAAAAATAGCCATAATAGAACTGAAAGTGTGTTTTCTGGAATTGGGATTGTCTTGGATCTGTAGGGTTCTCAAGGCTAGAATGAGGATCAAGGAATTAAAGCCCCAGGGAAGCAGATTTCATTTTTTTGAGGGGGAGAGGGGGGACAGAGTCTTGCTATGTCTCCCAGACTGAAGTGCAATGGTGCAATCTCGGCTCACTGCAACCTCTGCCTCCCAGGTTCAAGCAAATCTCCTGCCTCAGTCTACTGAGTAGCTGGGATTACAGGTGCCCACCACCATGCCCAGCTAATTTTTGTATTTTTAGTAGAGATGCGATTTCACCATGTTGGCCAGGCTGGTCTTGAACTCCTGACCTCATGATCCACCCACCCAGGCCTCCCAAAGTGCTGGGATTATAGGCGTGAGCCACTGCGCCTGGCCAGCTGATTTCAATTTCATACAAGGAAGTACATTCTAATGGTGGAGTCTAGCTGAGGAAAGGGTGGAGCACCTCGGGAGAGAGTGGTTTTCCTGTCCCTGGGGTATTCAGGCAGAAAGAGGAGATGGCCGTGCAGCCATGGATGCTGCAGAGGGGAAATGAATGTCAGGCAAATTGTTCTGCTCATTTCATCGGTCCTGCTCACCCTGAGATAGTAGGGTTCTGACATCCATTCCACACGTAACTCCCCTGTGTCTCTGCTCTTGTTGACACCCAGAACCCTCTTGTGTTTTTGCCAGATATTCCGTGGCTCACATTTACCATGTTTTTTTGTTTTTGTTTTTGTTTTTTTGTTTTTTGTTTTTGAGATGGTGTCTTGCTCTGTCGCCTAGGCTAGAGTGCTGGAGTGCAGTGGCGCGATCTCGGCTCACTGCCACCTCTGCCTCCCGGGTTCAAGCAATTCTCTGCCTCAGCCTCCCAAGTAGCTGGGATTACAGGCGCCCACCACCATGCCAGGCTAATATTTGTATTTTTAGTAGAGACGGGGTTTCGCTATTTTGGCCAGACTGGTCTTGAACTCCTGACCTCGTGATCCACCCGCCTCAGTATCCCAAAGTGCTGGGATTACAGATGTGAGCCACCATGCCTGGCCACATTTACCCTGTTTTATGACGTCGCCTTCAGGTGTTCATCTGGCCCAGACCCTTCAGCTTGGTGGCAGATGCCCCTGGGCACTACAGTCATATCTCAGGGCAAATGTCCTGTCCAGGGCAAACTCCTTAAGCAGTAAGCGCACTGAACTTGAGCCTCTAAGTTCTGGCTCTGCTACTTACAATCTATGTGACCTTGGGCCAGTCACAACTTTTCTGAGCTTTAGTCTCCTCATCTGTAACCCAGGGATAGTGATACCTACCTCACAGGACTGTTGTGAAGATCAAGAGAGATAATGTGTGTGAAAAATATCCTTGTAGGTCAGGCACGGTGGCTCATGCTTGTAATCCCAGCACTTTGGGAGGCCGAAGCGGGTGGATCGCTTGAGGCCACGAGTTCAAAATCAGCCTGGCCAACATGGCTAAACCCTGTCTCTACTAAAAATACAAAAATCAGCTGGGCATGGTTGTGGGCACCTGTAATTCCAGCTATTTGGGAGGCAGAGGCAGGAGAATTGCTTGAACCTGGGAGGCGGAGTTTGTTGTGAGCCAAGATTGGGCCGCTGTAGTACAGCCTGGGTAACAGCGAGACCCTGTCTCAAAAACAACAACAGCGCTGGGCACGGTGGCTCACACCTGTAATCCTAGCACTTTGAGAGGCTGAGATAGGTGGATTGCCTGAGCTCAGGAGCTCAAGACCAGCCTGGGCCTGTCTCTACTAAAATACAAATAAATAATTAGCTGGGCAACATGGTGTGTGCCTGTAGTCCCAGCTACTCTGGAGGCTGAGGCAGGAGAATCGCTTGAACCCGGGAGGCAGAGGTTGCAGTGAGCCAAGATCGCGCCACTGCACTCCAGCCTGGGCAACAGAGTGACACTCAAAAAAAAAAAAAAAAGGAAACCAAAATCAAAACCAAAACAAACCAAAGAAGCAACAAACAAACAAAAAACAAACAAAAAAAACTCCTTGTATAACTTTGAGAGAGAGAAGTGGGGATGGCTCTTCCTTTCATGTTTTTCTCTCCATAGTCCTCAAATTGCAGAATCTCTGTAGGCACTGCCGCTTTGCTTGGTCTCAAGAGAAACCACTGCAGCTTCCTACCTACTGCTCCGGGCTTCCAGTGACTCCCTTTTCCCAGAGATATTGCACAACAGATGGAAGGTCAGAGAAGTCATCTATTGTGCCTGGTATGTAGCACTGGCACGTAATAATAAATATGTGATACATGAATGATATTATTACTGGAACAGAGTCTTTCTGTCCAGAGTTGGGTATTTTTATTTTATTTATTTTATTTTAAAATAATAAGTAAAGATGGAGTCTGGCTTTGTTGCTCAGGCTGGTCTAGAACTCCTGTACTCTAGATACTCCTGCTTCAGCCTCTCAAAGTGCTGGGATTACAAGCAATAGACACTGTGGCCAGAGTTGGGCATTTCAATATCCTGACCAAAATCTCCCAAACCTGCAGACTCTACCCTCGGCCCACGTGCCCTATCCCCTCAATCTTCAACCAGGAACCAATGACACCACTCCATGCCTGTCTGCCACCCCTCTCCTTTCTTACACACACAAACACACACACGCTTTGCCGTGGGCTCAGTCTGCCCGATACATACTGGTCTCCGAGATAGAGGCCTGGCCAGACCTCATCGGCATGGTTACAGGCTGTCTTGCCTGTGTAGAGGAGCCGCTCCAACTCGAAGACATTGAGGAAAGGATGTTGAACGGTTGGCATCTCCTCCAGGGTCCCTCGAGTTCGAACGGGAGACCTTGAGCTACTCCGGGAGAAGCGGGCCATAAAAGTCATGGAAGCCCAAAGCCAGTTACCAGGGCACATCTTAGAGGTGGCAGAAACCGTGGCAGCTGCAGGAGTGGCTGCGGTGATGATGGGTTCTGTCGCCAGGTAGCTGCTGCTGGAAAGGGAAGGGGTGTGAGACACACTTGAGTGAGTCCAGAGCAGCTGCTTCCCTTCCCTGGGCTGGTCCTTCGGGAGAAGATTCTAGAGGGAGAGAAGGTAAAGCCTGGCTCTGGCAGGAGCCTTCAGGGGTGGCTTTTCCTTCAAGCTGCAGCAGCTCCTTTTGCTCAGCTCTTTGGCTCTGCCACGCAACGAGGTGGGAGAGTCACATGTCCTTGTTTACGGGGAGAGGGAGCTGCCCAGCTGCT
The DNA here is from genome assembly GCF_000951035.1 of Colobus angolensis palliatus. Lineage (NCBI taxonomy): Eukaryota > Metazoa > Chordata > Mammalia > Primates > Cercopithecidae > Colobus > Colobus angolensis. The sequence continues at coordinate 9,476,580 of NW_012118710.1, read as the reverse complement.
GGGTTTCTGCTCTGTCACCCCACCCCCACTGCCAGCACGCGCGCAAACACACACACACACACACACACACACACACACACACACACACTTGGCACTTGGGTGGCTGTCCCCACTGCTGGGGATCTTGCCAGCTGGAATCTGGGTCTCATCTGCCTGGGGCTATAGGCAGAGAGCCTAGGGAGCTGGGATGGGGTTGGGGGTACCTTTAGACCCATCCAGAGACAATTAGCAGGGAGACAACAGCAGCTGAGGCCATGACACATGTCAGGCCTGCCACCTCTGTGCCAGAGAGTTAGACTTTAACTCCTTCATGACCTGCCACTGCCTCAGAGATAAACCTGCTATGGGAAGGGTGTGGTGGGTGGGGGATGGGGTGAGTAGAGAATAGCAATAAAGAGGAAGAGTAAGTTTGGGAGAAAAAATACTTGCTGAATGCACGAGCTTATGGAAGAAGGCACCAATCTATGTACACAACAGGCAAACTACCCTCCTTGGATCAGCATTAAGAAATTACTGATCAGATCTCAGCTCTAATGTGAGAATTTCTGAATCGAAGCAGGGTTGGAGTGTTTTGTCTGTGTGTGTCTTGCGGGGAGGGTGACAGAGGTGGATGGTGGGGGAACTGACACAGGGTTGGAGTGTTTTGTCTGTGTGTGTCTTGAGGGGAGGGGGACAGAGGTGGATGGTGGGGGGCTAGAAAGCAGGAAGGAAAGGGATAAATGAAGGAGCTTGCCAGGTCCAGGGGCTCAGAGGCTTAGAATTACCAAGTGTATGGCTGTTGGAGTCAAGTGACCCTACAAAACACACGAGGTCAATAACGAGGGGCTTAGCAGGTGTGTCTCAGATGACCTGTTGAGCTGCAGAGCTGGGAAGGGCCAGTGTTTGAGGCTTGCCCTGGGACCTTCAGGCAGCAAGGCAACAATGGCAAGACCCCTCCCTTCCCATCCTCTCACACCTGTGGTCCTGCCTATTTGAAAGCAGGAGGTCCTGGAGCCTGCAGAATCCCCTCCCACTCCCTTCCCGGCCTCCTGCCAGGGGAACTTCAACTCTATGACCAGCAGTGAGAGGCCATCTTTGTCCACGCTCTGTCCCCATCTCACACCCCTAGCCAGGGCCCAGCTCTCCCTTGCCCCAGTGCCAAGAGAAACCAAGCATTTACAGGGCATTAGAAGAGGGGTTTTAGGACCAGGATTGGTGAGGGAAGATTGGATCTTAGGGTGTTTAGGGAGAGAGAGAGTTTTCAATGGCTGGGTCCAGAAGGAGCACAGAAATATAGCACTACAGCCATCACCATCATCTCCACCACCATCACTATCATCCCTACCACCATCACCACCACCACTATCACCATCACCATCATCTTCTTCTACCTTTGCACCCAGGCCTAAAGACCCCATTACTTTATTACAATACAACCTTTCCTCTTAGAGAGTCTGCTGTCTACGAGATGATGAATGGGATGGGGTAAGCGCGAAGGAGCCCAGGTCTAAGAAGGAGCTTCGTGGGGCTGTTTTTCCCGGGGAGGGGGTGCAGAACCCCCTTTCTGTCCCAGGATACAGCCCTGGGCATTCTCCAATTCCATCCATCGGCTCCAGGTGGCCCGCCGCGCCCTCCCTCCGCCTGCGGTCGCCTTTGTAACAGGTCCATGGCTGTCGCCCCAGTCCTCGCCAACCAGGCAGCCCGGCCTCGCGCGCGAAGGGAGGTCGCCCGGGAGAGCGCGGCTGGCTCGCTGGGCTCGGGTGCCTGCTTCCCGGTCCCCTCCCTCTCCCGTCTCCCCTAGCTGGGCACCTTTCTCCAGCCTGGGGAGCCAGCTGGGAAGGCGAAGGCCCGCCGCAGCCCCTCTACCTCTTTGCAAGCGCTGCGCTGGGCCTCAGTCCGAAAGGAGGATCGCCGGCGCAGACAGCGCCACGGCCATGACGCTCCCGCTGCTGTCGCCGCCGCCGCCGCCGCTGTTTCTGCCCAAGACAGGTTGACAGATTAGCAGCTATTTTTAAGCCATGACACGCACGTCGAAGCAGGGTTCAAATCAGCATGTGCACTGGTGACATACAGGGACTCGGTCTCACATTCAGTGGCCCAAGTCGCCGGCAGCGTGGGCTCCCCAGCAACCCCCGAGGAGCCGGCGCTCCTTACAGACCAGACACGGCCCCGCCGAGCCCCAGCAGCACCCCCTGGAATGCATGCGTGTGTTTTCAGAGCTGCACCAATTACAAAGCGTTTTGCCTAAAGATTACATTATAAGTCATCCCAGGCAGTGTCTTAAACACACACACTCCTCTCAGACAGAATTAACTAATTACATAGACACGATTCTGTGCACTGGCTTATACATGCCTCGGTCTCAAGAAACCGTGTCATAAAGAACAACGGTCCGTGGCCCCCATCAGCCTTCGTTATATGCCATGTACTTCATTTAGCTTAAGACATTTTATCCTCCTCACAAATCTATGAGGGAGGCATGATTACCATTGTCCTAATTTTAGGAAGGAGGCGACCTAGGCACAGAGAGGCTAAGTACTCCGCCCAGGTCACACAGCTCGTTACTGGCAGAGCTGAGCTTGTTCAAACAATGGCAATCTGGATTGCAGTCTATGTCCTTAACCATTCTCTAAACCACAAAATGGAGAAGGCACCATGGATTTCCTTCATTCAGGAAGCCATTTCCACCAGCTCAGCTCATAGTGAACTTCACTTTCCCCAGACTCTCAAAACATTCATCTTCATATTAATTTCTTTCTTTTTTGAGATGCAGTCCCACTCTGTCGCCCAGGCTGGAGTGCAGTGGTGCAATCTTGGCTCACTGCAACCCTGCCTCCCAGGTTCAAGCCATTCTCCTGCCTCAGCTTCCCAAGTAGCTGGGATTACAGGTGCTTCATGCCTGGCTACTTTTTTATATATATGTTTTGTTTGTTTGTTTTTTAGTGGAGACGGGATTTCACCATGTTGACCAGGCTGGTCTTGAACTCCTGACCTCAAGTGATCCGCCCACCTTCTCCTCCCAAAGTGCTGAGACTACAGGCATGAGCCACTGTGCCCAGCCATCTTCATATTGATTTCTCATGTGCTGCCTTCTAGTGACATATTCACTTGATCTGCATGTTTATTGTAAGCACCAAGATTGTAAGCACTTTGAAGGCAGGGACTGTGCTACCTTCCCCAGTGCCTACCTCATTGTGTGAGAGGGAAGTGGGGGAGACGATAAATGTTAGCAGATGATGCTGTTGAGAACTAGGCTGGCTTGAACTCTGGCTGTCTCTTAGAAGAAAGGCAGGAAGTAGATTGGCTCAGACTGAAGCTGATAGTGTCAGCTATATCTGAAACCAGGACTGACTCCATTCCTAGCAGTGGTGGCAGATCAGGTTTCAATCTCTGGATTAGAGAAAGTAGTGGCCAATGTGACAATCCCCGGGTTCCATGACAGGCTGCCATCCACGTTTAACGTACCTCCTAGCCTTTTTTTTTTCCTCTAGGGAAACAAACTTAATTCTTTTCACTTTTTCTTGTCCTTTGTGGTACAGCAGTTTAAATAAGAAATAAAATCCTTGTAATTTAAAACAGAGGCAGGGCATGGAGGCTCATGCCTGTAATCCCAGCACTTTGGGAGGCCAGGGTTGGCAGATCACCTGAGGTCAGGAGTTCAAGACCTGCCTGGCCAACATGGTGAAACCCCGTCTCCACTAAAAAACAAAAATTAGCTGGGCGTGGTGGCAGACGCCTGTATTCCCAGCTACTTGGGAAGCTGAGGTGGGAGAATCGCTTGAACCTGGGAGGTGGAGGTTGTAATGAGCTGAGATCATGCCACTACACTCCAGCCTGAGCAACAGAGCAAGACTCCATCTCAGCAAACAAACAAACAAAAGCAAAAACAAACAAATAATCAAACAAACAAAAAACCCCAAGGAATTGACCTGATAAATTTGAGATTTTAATTTGTGCATCCAGGAAAACCTAGTTAAAACATTTTCACAAAAGGAATTGTGAAAGAGCACTTATAAGAGCAATGTCATTCTTTTTGTTTGTTTGAGACAGAGTTTCGCTCTTTTTGCCCAGGCTGGAGTGCAATGGCATGATGTCAGCTCACTGCAACCTCCGCCTCCCAGGTTCTAGAGATTCTCCTGCCTCAGCCTCTCGAGTAGCTGGGATTACAGGCATGCGCCACCATGACTGGCTAATTTTGTATTTTTTAGTAGAGACAGGGTTTCTCCATTTTGGCCAGGCTGGTCTTGAACTCCCGACCTCAGGTGAACATCAATGTCATTTTAAGTGAAAAGTCTTCAAGATTGGTATGTTGAGAGGATGTTGTAGGTAAAGCTGATCTCAATCTTTGACAAGACTTCTGTTTCAACCCTGCATTGAACTTTTTTCAAAAAGCTGAGAAAATATGGTTTAAAGTACACCACAGACAATGTGCACAGCTGTTTATGGGTAACTATAGAAATTGTCCATGGGCCGGGCGTGGTGGCTCACGCCTGTAATTCCAGCACTTTGGGAGGCCGAGGCGGATGGATCACGAGGTCAGGAGATCGAGACCATCCTGGCTAACATGGTGAAACTCCGTCTCTACTAAAAATACAAAAAAAATTAGCCGGGCATGGTGGCAGGCACCTGTAGTCCCAGCTACTCGGGAGGCTGAGGCAGGAGAATGGCGTGAACCCGGGAGACGGAGCTTGCAGTGAGCTGAGATGCACCACTGCACTTCAGCCTGGGCAACAGAGTGAGACTCCGTCTCAAAAAAAAAAAAAGAAATTGCCCATGGACTGACATATCCGTGAGGATCATTTTCATGAGTTGATCTATAGCCCACTTGATTTCTTTTATTTCTTTTTTTTTTGGAGGCAGGGTCTCAGGCTGGAGTGCAGTGGTGCAATCATAGCTCACTGCAGCCTCAGCCTCCTGGGCTTAAATAATCCTCTTTTAAATGATCCTCTTGCCTCAACCTCCTAAGTAGCTAAGTACAGGCACATGCCACAATGCCTGGCATTTTTTTTTTCTTTTTTTCTTTTTTTTTTTAGACAGAGTCTTGCTCTGTCTCCTAGGCTGGAGTGCAGTGGTGCGATCTTGGCTCACTGCAACCTCTGCCTCCCCAGTTCAAGCAATTCTTGTGTGTCAGTCTCCTGAGTAGCTGGGATGACAAGTGTATGCCACCACACCTGGCTAATTTTTGTATTTTTTTGTAGAGATGGGGTTTCACCATGTTGGCCAGGCTGGTCTCAAGCTCCTGACCTCAGGTGGTCTGCCCGCCTCAGCCTCCCAAAGTGCTGGGATTATAGGCCAGAGCCACCATGCCCTGCCAATCAGCTCATTTAATCTCACCCATGTATTAAACTGGTGTCATCATTCTGGTTGAATACCTGAGAGAGACTGACATTTGGTCAGATTAGTTAACTCATCCACATCTAGTGTGTGGTAGGACATAGGTTCAAACCCAGGGCTATCTTATCTGAAACTTCATTGTTTCAAGACTAGGCTGGAGAATCACTTCCTCTGTAAAGCCTTTTTGGATTCACTCTTTTTTTTTTCGAGACTGAGTCTTGCTCTGTTGCCCAGGCTGGAGTGCAGTGGCAGTCTCGGCTCACTGCAACCTCTACTTCCTGGGTTCAAGCAATTCTCCTGCCTCATGCTCCCAAACAGCTGGAATTATAGGCATGCACTATCACACCTGGCTAATTTTTTGTATTTTTAGAGAGACGGGGTTTCACTATGTTGACCAGGTTGGTCTCGAGCTCCTGACCTCGTGATCCACTTGCCTCAGCCTCCCAAAGTGCTGGGATTATAGGTGTGAGCCGCTGCACCCAGCCTGCATCCGCTCTTTTTTTTTTTTTTTTGAGACCAAGTCTTGCTCTGTCACTGCAACCTCTGCTTCCCCAGTTCAAGCAAGAGTGCAATGGCTCAATCTCAGCACACTGCAACCTCCACCTCTCAGGTTCAAGCAATTCTCCTGCATCAGCCTCCCAAGTCGCTGGGATACAAGAGTGTGCCACTGCGCCTGGCTAAATTTTGTATTTTTAATAGAGACAGGGTTTCGCCATCTTGGCCAAGCTGGTCTCAAACTCCTGATCTCAAGTGATCTGCCCGCCTTGGCCTTCCAAAGTGCTGGGATTACAGGCGTGAGCCACTGTGGCCAGCCTGGATCCACTCTTACTTGTCCATTTCCTTCTTTGTGCTCATATACACTTCCATCAAAGGACCTATGAGCTATATTTGTTTCACTTATTTATATACTTATTTAAATTCATATTGCCCATACTAGAAGCACGAATGGATACACTATGCTGGGATGAACAGATTACAGATGGAAAAATAAGGCTATGGAAAGACAAAGATAGGGCCAGATACTGCAGCTCGTGTGCCTGTAATCCCAACACTTTGGCGGACCGAGGTGGGAGGATTTCATGAAGCCAGGAGTTTGAGACCAGCCTAGGGAACATAGTGAGATGGTGTCTCTACAAAAAATAAAGAATTAGCTGGCCATGGTGGCACACACCTGTAGTCCTAGCTACTTGGGAGGGTAAGGTGAGAGGATCACTGGAGCCCAGGAGTTTGAGGCTACCATGAGTCATGATTGTGCCACTGCACTCCAGCCTGGGTGACTCAAAAAAAAAAGATAAAAATAGATTTCAAAATAGTCTTGAAAGAAGTGATTAAATACATATACAGACAGGGAGGTGTTCAAAAATAGAATGAGAAAAAAAAAAAAAGAATGACCATCAAAATATGACGTACATTAAGGGTCAATTCTAACTTCTACCATTTAATTATGGGTTGGGCTTTATATACATTAGCGAATTCAATCCCATAAATAAATTTAATTAATTCAATTTTACAGTTGAGGAAACAGGTTTAGAGCGCTGGTGGTAAATCCACTCTGAGGTCAGAGAGCTAATGAGTAGAATTTGAGCTTGGATTTCAACCTAGAACTATTTTAAACCAAAGCCTGTGCCTCAAACCACTGTAGCAGACTTGAAGAAAATAGAAGGGTAGTTGTTAAAATGTATTAAGCCCTGCTGTGTGCCAGGCATTTAACAGAAATGGCATGAATCCTTCTCAAGTGACTCTCCTGGCTTTGTCCCTTTGGGGATGTGGCTCCCTGTGGCAGGATCTGCAAGGTGCGGTGTGCACAAAACGTTGGGACCCGC
>NW_012118710.1:9466668-9467894 GCF_000951035.1 Colobus angolensis palliatus | reverse complement strand
AAAAAAAAAAAGGTTGGGACCAGCAGCCTCTTCAGTCTCTGGAGAAGCTCCCTGCTGCTCTGTAATCTTTCCTCCTAAGTAGAGGATAGCACTTCCTCCCAACCACACCCCAGGTACCGCCATGCCCATCCCTCCTGGGCTGGCTCACCCTGAAATCTGCTGGTGGGTGAAACAGCACTTTCACCTAATGCTTCAGATAGCAGAGGACCGACAGCTGTGACTTTATATGGCGATGGGCTAAATAAAGTGAGGGGAGAAGGGGCACAGAATGTTCTTCGAGGGTGCCCATTTTCATAATGTTATTTTTCTAAATCAGCATCTTCCCAGTCCCAAACCTTCTTCAACTTTTTATTGTTACCTGTTTAACTCCTGCTTTCCTCCACATCCTTTCGTGTGCTTTGTGTCAGTTCTTTCAGGCACCAAGCGGGTATTAGTGGGGCTCTTGCTGGCTCTGAATTGGGGAGACAGGCACGCTGGTCTTTTGTGTGGAGTGAGAATCTGGTTTTTCTTCAACTCCACTTCTGTCCTTCACCTTTCCACCAATGCATTCCGCTCCATTTTCCTGCCGATTTACCTGGAGGTGAAACCGTTTTAACACTGTTAATATTAAATATTAGTTTTCTTCTAAGGACCACACACTGTTGCAAGGAGCAGAAATTCTTTCCATTAGCATAACTTTGTAAGGGAGACTAGTACTCCTCTAGTGGTAATAAAGTTGAATGATTATTTGTGAAACAGGATACAAAACGAATATACAGCAAATCTCAGTATTACAACAACAGCAACAACAACAAGGAGATAGAAAAAAAATGCCTAAATACACATCTTGAGAAAGACTGAAAAGAAGTATGTCAAATATTAAAAGAGGTAAACTCTAGCCAGAATAGGATTTCAGATAATATTGTTTGTTTTCGGATAGGGACTTGCTGTGTCACCCAGGCTGGAGTGCAGTGGTGCAATCATGGCTCACTGCAGCCTCAACCTCCTGGGCTCAAAGGGTCCTCTTGCCTCAGCCTCCCAAATAGTTGGGATTATAGGGAGGTGCCACCACACCCAGTTATTTATTTTTTTGTATAGATGGGGTCTCTCTATGTTGCCCAGGCTGGTCTTGAACTCCTGGCTTAGGTGACCTTCCCACCTTGGCCTCCCAAATTGCTGGGATTATAGGTGGGAGCCACCATGCTTGGCTAGATTTCAGATAACTTTTTTTTTTTTTTTTGAGACAG
>NW_012118710.1:9463909-9464623 GCF_000951035.1 Colobus angolensis palliatus | reverse complement strand
CAGTCCCAGCTGGTTGAAATTTACATACTCTCTTCATAGGGGAGAGGGAGGTGGGGGAAATGTGAGCAATTGTGAAGAGTAGTAAATAATTTTCAGGGGAAAAAATGGGCCCAAAGAGCAGACAATAGTTTAAAAATGATTAGGTTAATAAACTGAACGGGTTGGTAAGTTATGGAAAGGTGAGGGGTGGAACTGCACTGTGATCAAAGGTTGTCTTATTATGCAAGTAAAATCTCTTAGGTAATCTCTCAAACCTGCCCTCAGAAGAATAGATGAGAAGTCTGTCTGAGAGTGGTGATGACTTTTATTCTTGTTTCTTCTCTTGTCTCTTCTCTTCTGGTTAATCATTCCTGGTTATTTGATGAGATTCTTAGGGAGGGGGTCTTAAGACAATTGCATATTTTTTGGAAGATATTATTCTTATTCAGATAAGAAAATTTCTGAGAGACTCTCCCTGTGCTGGAGGGTGGGTTGGGGGGGCAATAAGAGAGGGTTAGGAAGTCCTTTGTTCTGAGGCAGCTTCTGAGGCCTTCTAATTTCCTTTAATTCAAAAGTACTCAGCATGCCATAGCACCATAGTATCATTCTCTGCACCCCAATATAAGCATCTCCTCTCTACCTTTTTCTTTCTCTTTTCTTTCTTTCTTTCTTTCTTTCTTTCTTTCTTTCTTTCTTTCTTTCTTTCTTTCTTTCTTTCTTTCTTTCTTTCTTTCT
>NW_012118710.1:9455001-9463488 GCF_000951035.1 Colobus angolensis palliatus | reverse complement strand
TTTCAGATTTTATAGAGGCATGGTCTCACTTTGTTGCCTGTGCTGGCCTCAAACTCCTAGACTCAAGCTATCCTCCTGTCCTGGCCTCCCAAAGTATTTGGATTACAGGCATAAGCCACCATGTTCAGCTATCTATTTTTTCTTATATAACTGTATCATAATTTTGTTACATAAATATTCAGTGTTTAGAGTATTAAAAACTATACAATTGTGGTTGGGCATGGTGGCTCACTCCTGTAATCCCGAGGGAGGCTGAGGCAGGTGGATCACAAGGTCAGGAGATCGAGACCATCCTGGCTAACATGGTGAAACTCCGTCTCTACTAAAAATACAAAAAAATTAGCTGGGCATGGTAGCAGAGAATGGTGTGAACCTGGGAGGCAGAGCTTGCAGTGAGCCGAGATCGAACCACTGCACTCCAGCCTGGGTGACAAAGCGAGACACCGTCTCAAAAACAAACAAACGAACAAACAAACAAAAAACAATTGTTATTCACAGTTGAATCATGTCATATGCCATGATTTCTTCTCTTGCATAATGTTCTGTCTTCCCATCAGTAAATAATTATTTTTTGTTTGTTTGCTTAATTTTCAATGAATGTCTCAGTAATTCAGTCCCCATATTCTTTCCCAATTGCTTAAATGTTTTCTTGGTAAATATAGTTGTTTTCTTAATATCATTTTTTTACAGTAAGTCCTTTCTGGAGCCTTGTGACTTACCCTCATCTGGACTGGTTGCAGTCTACACTAGTATAAAGCTTGGTCACCCTGAAGATTAGAATCTTTTACTCTCATGCTGGGAATTCTTTTTGCCTCTGAATGTCCTGTTTCCTGGGCCTTCTCTGGTTTTTAGTTTTAAGATTTTATTTATTTATCTTTTGGAGTATCCTGCTTTAGAATAACATTATGCTCAAATATGCCTAGTATCCCCCTAATCAAGAGATCCTTTGTTTTACTTTTTCAGAGAATAAACCTACAATCTTATGCTGGGGTAGGGCAGGACCAGTTGCCTGACTGGGCAGTGATTAGATATCTGGGGGTTTAATTTAAACAGATTTGCAGATAAGTCTGGGCTTTTAGTCTATCCTTATATGTGCTTCCAGAGGTAACAGTGTTGCCAATTCCTGAGCCTTTTGGATATTTCTGTAGTGTAAATCACATTGATTGTCAATATTCCCCAAGTGACTTTCTTTTTGCTTTTCAGCCTCCAAAATTTTGTTGCTATTAAAAGATTTTTCTGTTCTTTTCATTCTCATGGAATATATATATGCACATATATTTATATATAGATACATATATATGGATAAATATATGTATATATAGATATTTATCTCTCTCTATATAAAATCTACTGTCATTTTTATGAGGTTTCAGGAAGAAACAGAATTAAATGCTTGCTTTTAATATGCTATCTTTAACTAGGAGAGCCAGCTGGTTTTTGAAAACACACAAAAAATGATGGCTATTCTAACTTTTTTCCCACTCAGTATTTATTTAGATTTATCTGCATTTTTAAACAATTCTTTGGCATTTTTATATATATCTTCATACTGTTCATTCCTTGTAGGTTTATTTTTTCTTATTTAATAGTTCTTTCTGTAAAGGACTATTGTTAGTAAATTCTTAAGTGCTTGAATATCTATAAATTTTAATTTTTTTCTGACTTGTGAATGATATTTTGCTGGTGTTTGGAAATTTAGGCTCCCAATTATGTTTTTCAGCACATCAAAGTTGTTACCTCATTGTCTTCCAGCATTTAGTTTTGCTGATGAGAAATCTTTTCTTCTGGGGTTCTTACCACTTCTTTGTTGTAATCTGCCTTCCCTTTATGTTGGCTGTAGAATTTTCTCATTGTCCTTGTAGAACGCTGGCTTCCCAAATATCATCAGGATAACCTTTTAATATCACAAAGCTGAGTTTATTGTTTATCACAGTAAGTGAGAATGCTAACTTTGCAGAGAGCAACTCTGAGAAGGAATTGCAAGATCTGATTTATTGATATTTTGAAGTTTGGTTTGAGGTGGGTCTTTCAACGCATGGACTTCATTAGAATTGAGTAATTATCATCATACAATAGTTTAGAATGTGTAGAAACAGCAAGGTAAGAATTTTGAGAAGAGGAGCTCAAAGAGTCTTAGAATGTAAACTGTATATTGATGCTTTTTGGAGTTGCTGGATCTTTTGATAAGTTTTTACAGTGAACGAGAAAGTTATTTGCAACGTTACCTTCTTGGACAAGTCTCTTGGGGTAGCAAAGTTATACAAATGAAGACAATGGAATGGTAAAGTCCTGTTAAAGCAGACAGCAAACTTTGTAGGGGTAGACAGTTTTGTTTTTTATTTTTCTCCTTTTTACTATTTTTCATTCTGAGCTGAAGGATAGTCGGTATTTGGGGTGTGATCAATCCAGTTCCTTGCTGATTTGAGGCATCACAATTATGTATTAAGTTTCTGGGAATGACTGATTCAATCTCCAATATTCTAAAGGTACATATTTCAACCTTCATTAATATGAAGTTTTCCTGCTGTTTTTTTGGATGATTATTTGTTGACTTACTAGTTGGGACAGCTATTGCACCTCAGCATTTAAGACTCTAGAGATCACCATCTGAACATTGCAACACAGACAAATGTACTACACAAAGGATCATGTTCAGAGTTTGCCTTCTACTTCTCATCCAGGAGCGAAGTGTGCCCAAAGTAAATCAAGACCACAGATGACATCCCTAGTCTGAGGATTCCACAAAATCAAATTTGGTGTTATTAGCCAAATTACCTAAGTTTTCTGAAAATATTGACTATTACAGGAGAGATTCCAGAGGTCTGCAGGGCGGTAAGTATCGGGGGAACCCACCCGCAATATTTCAACGTAGGTTCTTTCTATTTTCCCTAAGTGTCGGCCAGTCTGAGAAATAAAGAGAAAGAGTACAAAGAGAAGAATTTTACAGCTGGGCCGCCAGGGGTGACATCACATATCAGTAGTTCCGTGATGCCCACCAGAGCCACAAAACTGGCAGGTTTTTATTAAGGACTTCAAAAGGGGAGGGGGTGTATGAACAGGGAGTAGGTCACAAAGATCACATGCTTCACAGGGCAAAAAGGAGAACAAAGAGCACAAGGCAAAGGGTAAAATCAAAAATTCCTGATAAGAGTCTATGTTCAGCTGTGCACGTATTGTCTTCATAAACATCTTAAACAACAGAAAACAGGGTTCGAGAGCAGAGAACTGGTCTGACCTCAAATTCACCAGGGTGGGGTATTTTCCCCACCCTAATAAGCCTGAGGGTACTGCAGGAGACTAGGGAGTATTTTAGACCTTTTCTCAACCGCATAAGACAGACACTCCCAGAGTGGCTGTTTATAGACCTTCCCCCAGGAATGCAATTCTTTTCCTAGGGTCTTAATATTCCTTGCTAGGAAAATAATTTAGTGATATCTCTCTTATTTGCACATCCATTTATAGGCTCTCTGCAAGAAGAAAAATATGGCTCTTTTTGCCCGACCCTGAAGGCAGTCAGACATTATGGTTGTCTTCCCTTGTTCCCTAAAATCGCTGTTATTCTGTTCTTTTTCGAGGTGCACTGATTTCATATTGTTCAAATACACGTTTTACAATCCATTTGTACAGTTAGATACAATTATCACAGTGGTCCTGAGGTGACATACATCCTCAGCTTACAAAGATAACAGGATTAAGAGATTAAAGTAAGACAAGCGTAAGAAATTATAACAGTATTACTAGGGAAGTGATAAATGTCCATGAAATCTTCACAATTTATGTTCCTCTGCCATGGCTCCAGCTGGTACCTCCGTTTGGGGGTCCCTGATTTCCTGCAACAGGTAAGTACAACATTCTTCCCCTAAAAGAATAGCTATTTCTTATGAGAGGTCAATGTTAAATCTGAATCATCTTCATTTTGCACCCCTGCCTGTTCAATTTCTCTCTTTTTTTCTTCTTGAGGCAGAGTCTCACCGTGTCACCCAGGATCGGCTCACTGCAACCTCCACCTCCCAGGTTCAAGCAATTCTTCTGCCTCTGCCTTTTGAGTAGCTGGGATTACAGGCATGAGCCACCATGCCCAGTTACTTTTTGTATTTTTAGTAGAGTCGGGGTTTCACCATGTTTACCAGGCTGGTCTTGAACTCCTGACCACAGGTGATCTACCAACCTTGGCCTCCCAAAGTGCTGGGTTTACAGGTGTGAGCCACCATGCCTGACCTCCAATTTCATGAACTTCTCAGGTGAGTACTCCCATAGCCTTGATGGCATTGTCTAACTTCCCTGTCACGCTCTAGGATTCACCTTACTTTTCAGGACTATTGTGATGCATGAAGTGAAGAGGTTTGGAGAAGAAAGAAGACAATCCAGAATTCTCCTTAAGTAGGTAGGATTTAGGTTTAAAAATAAAGTCAATATGGATGGACTCAGTGGCTCATGCCTGCAATCCCAGCACTTTGGGAGGCTGAGGTGGGCAGATCACGAGGTCAGGAGTTCGAGGACAGACTGACCAACATGGTGAAACCCCGTCTCTACTAAAAATATAAAAACTAGCCAGGCATTGTGGCGTGTGCCTGTAATCCTGGCTACTCAGGAGGCTGAGTCAGGAGAATCGCTTGAACCCGGGAGGCGGAGGTTGAAGTGAGCTGAGATTGTGCCACTGTACTCCTTCCTGGGCAACAGAGCAAGACTCCATCTCAAAATAAATAAATTAATTTAAAAAGTTAAAGTCAATGCTTAGTCTCTCTTCTACTTGAATTAAATAATCTAATGATCTGTCTTTTTCTAGAGAAGAAATTGAGCCAAAATGGATCCTAGGTGACATTAGTGTCTCTCCTGAAAGTAGGCATTGGTTGATCAAGGGAATATGTTTCTGTCCAGCTTAAAGAAAATGGTTACTAGGTCTTTGTGCCACAAATTCAATATAGTAATTGGAGGCCACTTAATAATCTATTTTTGGCCAAAATAACCCTACAAGATTATCTAATGGTTGTAACATTCTGACACTGCTCATCAAGAATAGTTTGGCATCAGACAAAGAAATCTGTAGTACTAGGGTCATTAGATAGTTTTAAAGCAGAGTTTCTCAAACTTGGCATTATTGACATTTTAGGTCTGGTCATTTCTTGTTGTGGATGTTCCATAACAAAAACTTTGACTGGCCTTTATTCCTGGTTCTGAGAGGAGATATTCTTGAAATTTCAGAATGATAAGTGTATCTTTGTTATGCAAATGGAGCGACTCAGGGTGGGACCCAAGAAAGCTTCAGGATGCAATCTGGTCACTGAAAAGACCAAACACATAGGCACAGCATTGGGACTTTCAGTTACACAATCTCTGTAAAGGAGAGAGGGGTTGGAGGTTGAGCTTGATCATGTGGTCAATGATTTAATCTATCATGCCTTCATAATGAAACTCCAGGAAAAACTCTGGACACTGAAGCTCAGAGAAGCTTCCTGATTGGTGGACACATGGATGCAAAGGCGGGGAATGCACTCTATGCTGTGGGGGGAGGGCATGGTAGGTCGTCACTTCTTCCCAGGTCTTGCCCTATGTGTATCCTTTACAATGAAAGTAATTGTAAGTATACCACTTTCCTGAGTTCTGTGACTCATTCTAGTGAATTTCTGAATTTGAGGAGGTTAGGAAAACCCCTACATTTATAGACAATCAGAAGTATAGGAAGCCTGGGGACCCCAGATACTGACAGCTCATGTCTGAAGTGAGAGCAGTCTCATGGAGGACTTCGAATCTAACCTGTGATGTCTTCATTAACTCTGGGTAATCAGTGTCAGAACTGTATGCAGAACTTCACTTGGAGTTGATGCTGAGTGAGGGGGCTCTCCTATGAATTGTAGGGTGTTTTTCAGCATTCCTGGCTTGAATCTGGGAGATGGAGGTTGTGGTGAGCCAAGATCACACCACTGCACTCTAGTCTGCATGACAGAGCGGGTCTGTCTCAAAACAAAACAAAACAAAACAATATTAAGAATAGGGGTCTGGCCAGGCGTGGTGGCTTATGCCTGTAATCCATGTACTTTGGGAAGCTGAGGTGGGCAGATCACATGAGGTCAGCAGTTCAAGACCAGCTTGGTCAACATGGTGAAACTCTGTCTCTACAAAAATACAAAAATTAGCCAGGCTTGATGGCGGGTGCCTGTAATCCCAGCTACTCAGGAGGCTCAGGTGGGAGAATCAGTTGAACCTGGGAGGCAGAGGTTGCAGTGAGCCAAGATTATGCCATTGCACTCCATCCTGGGCCACAGAGTGAGACTCCATCTCAAAAAAAAAAAAAGAAAAAAAAAAAGGAATAGGGGTCTAATGCATAAATAGGTGAAAACAGCCTCAAATCAGCAACAGAGAAAAGATGAGAGGTAGGAAAACAGAAAACAAAAGAACGTAGATTAAAGAGTAGCAATCTGTGGTCTTAGCACATGGACCTCAGGTGGGAATGTCTACATCCCCCACAGTTGTCTTGCTGATTGAATGTTATCTCTTCCCAAAGACTGTGTGTTTCTGCAGGTTCCTAAGAATGCTCAGGTTAAGGTCTCTGATAAAGACAGTCTTCCAAGAACTCAGGGATAGTTTATATTTCTTTAGTTGAGAGACAGCCTTCTTAGTTCTCTATTGCTGCTGTAACAAATTCTCATGAACTTATGGCTTAAAATAATACATGTTTATTTTGTTACATTTCTAGAGGTCAGAAATCTAAAATCGGTCCATGGAATGCATTCCTTCTGGAGGTCTTAGGAGGTAATCTGTTTGCTTGCCTGTTCTGGCTTCTGGAGGCCACCTGTATTCCTTGGCTCATGATCCATTCCTTCATTTTAAAGCCAGCCATGTGGTATTTTCAAATACTTCTCTTTTTCTGCTTCTCTCATTGCATTGCATTTTCTTTATTTGTGAAACTCCTGTTTCCTTCTTATAAGGATGCTTGTAAATACATTGGTTCCACCTGGAAAATCCAAAATCATCTTTCTATCTCAAGGTAATTAATCTTAATATAATTAAGCTTAATTATATCTTCATAGTCCCCTTTTCCACAAAAAGTAACAAATTCACAGATTTCTGGATTTAGGATGTAATCATCTTGGGGGTGGCTCAGACATGAAATGAATGATCAACATCTTATAGTTTTGCTGCTGTGATAGTTGTTAACAGTACCTGATAGGGTCATTTCCACCATGGTTTAAGGGCTATTTTTCTCTGAAGTCTGTTCCAAAAAACCAGGTCTCCAGATTTTTTTTTTTTTTTTTTTTGAGATGGAGTCTCGTTCTGTCACCCAGGTTGGAAAGCAGTGATGCAATCTCGGCTCACTGCAACCTCCCCCTCCCTCCTGGGTTCAAGTGATTCTTCTGCCTCAGTCTCCCAAGTAGCTGGGATTACAAACACCCACCACCATGCCTGGCTAATTTTTGTGTTTTTAGTAGAGATCAGGTTTCTTCACGTTGGCCAGGCTGGTCTCAAACTCCTCACCTTTGGTGATCCTCCTGCCTCAGCCTCCCAAAGTGCTGGGATTACAGGTATGAGCCGCCACGCCCAGCCCAGGTCTCCAGATTTTAAGTCATGCAAGGGTTGTTTAGGATAATGTTGAAGAACAGCTTCTCCTATCTATTGATGATAAAAATAGGTGTATTGTACCAGTCCCTTAAAATAGTTGACCATGTCTTCTTGGAACAGGGTGATATCTACATTTAGAGGTAAACTTTCTAGACTCCCAAGCCAGCCTGTTACTAACTCATGGGTAAAGAGTTGCTAAGCCCCAGAAACAGTTGATCTCATTATCAATAAAGCCAATTACAATACCTTAGGCCACAGAAGTTTGAGAGTCTTGAAGAATTTTGGTAATTTGAGTTTTAGAATTTCATTATTTCTTTCTATCTTTCCTGAATATTGGGAGTGATATGTACAGTGAAGTATCTGAATGTGTCAGGGCTCTGTAAAGCTCTTTAATAACTGTCCCAGTAAAATGAATACCTCTATCACTAGAAAGATAGAATTCCCCTGGTTGGAAAGACCGTATCAAGTATTTTTTCTTTCCTCTCTGCAATTTCTCTCTATCCCGTCTAGGCTTTCTAAAGATTTTGACAATGACTCACAACTAAGAGCAAGATAAGAGCTTAAAATCAACCATAAGAACTTTTTTGTGTTCAAAGAAAAGTTTAATTTTAAGAGGCAATTGAGTTTTGAGGGTTGCTGGCCAGCTAGGGAAAAAAAGGGGAACAGATAAGAGAAAAAGATAGGGGCAGAGGGAAGTTTAAAGAACATAAGATGCAGGATAAGGAATAGTACCATAAAGACTCTTCAGTTTTGAGTTGTGATTTAAGGAGAAAGATCATTTTAAGTTTTCATTTTTTCCTCTTGGCCAGCCAAGAAATCACTTCAGGAAGCTATTTTGGAATCTGAATTTTTCCCTTCCCTCCCCTCCCCTCCTCTCCCCTCCCTTCCCTTTCCCTCCCCTCCCTTCCTTTCTCTTTCTTTCTTTTCTTT
>NW_012118710.1:9453962-9454427 GCF_000951035.1 Colobus angolensis palliatus | reverse complement strand
TTTTTTTTTTTTTTTTTAAGATGGGGTCTTGTGAGATGCCCAGGCTGGCCTTAAACTCCTGGGCTCAAGTGATACTCCTGCTTCAACCTTCTGAGTAACCAGGATTATAAAATAAGCCACCACGCCTGGCCACACTAATTCTTTTTTAAACGTCAGGATCGCTAATTAGAACGGTTTTTTTGTTTTTGTTTTTTTTTTAGAGACAGGGTCTCACTCTGTCCCCCAGGCTGGAGTGCAGTGGTGCAGCCATATAGTTCACTGCAAACTCAAACTCCTGGTTTTAAGCACTCCTCTTGCCTCAGTCTCCCAAGTAGCTGGGACTACAGGCACGTGTCATAGCACCCAGCCCAAAATACTTTCATCCCAAATACCCTATTATGTATCTCCTAAAAAAAACCACATTCTCATATATAACCACAATGCCACTATGACCCCTAAGGAAACTGACAATAATTCCTTAATCTT
>NW_012118710.1:9444451-9453169 GCF_000951035.1 Colobus angolensis palliatus | reverse complement strand
GTCTCAAACTTCTGTCCTCAGGTGATCTGCCCGCCTTGGTCTCCCAAAGTGCAGGGATTACAGGCATGAGCCACTGTGCCCGGCCCTTTTGAATTTAGAATATAATCTCTCTACCATGTTCCTCTTCCATTACATTGACTTATTAGATATAAGAGGCCTGTTGTCTTAAAGGATGTCCTATATACGTGTCTTGTTTGTTTCATCATAGCGTCATTTACAGTTCTTCTCTACTCTTGTGTTTTCTGTAAACTGAGTTATGTCAAAACTGAATTCTTTGTCAGGTCATTTGTGGGTTTCCATTTCCTGTTACTGGTGCTTTAGTTTAAACATTTGGTGGTGTCATGTTTTCCTGATTATTTGAATTTCTATGGCCATGTGTTGGTGTCTGCACATTTGAAGAAACAGGCACCTACTCTGATCTTTTCTTTTTTTTGAGACAGAGTCTCGCTCTGTTGCCCACGCTAGAGTATAGTGGTGTGATCTTGGCTCACTGCAACCTCCACCTCCTGGGTTCAAGCAATTCTCATGCCTCAGCCTCCCAGGTGGCTGGAATTACAGGCATGTGCCACCATGCCTGACTAATTTTTGTATTTCTAGTAGAGATTGGGTTTTGCCATTTGGCCAGGCTGGCCTCAAACTTCTGGCCTCAAGTGATCCACCTGCCTTGGCCTCCCAAAGTGCTGAGATTATAGGCGTGAGCCACCACGCTCACCCACCTATTTTCATCTTTACAGGCTGACTTTGTTAGGAAAAGCCCTTTGCTAGTCAGCCTGTCCAGAGTTTCTTGGTGGGCCATCATGGCAGGCTTACTGCTGGAGGCCTAAGGCAGGCTGGCCTGGGATCTGGGTCCACCTGGGCATCATGCCTGGGTCTGTGGGGTTGGGCCTGGAGCCTGGGTCCGCTGTGGCAACTGATTCTCCGAGGTTTGGCCTGGAGCCTAGATCTGCAGGGACAGGCCTGGATCCTGGATCCATGGATGCTGACCTGAAGTCTGAGTCCACAGAAGCTGACTTGCCACCAAAGTAGGTCTCGAGACTTAGTGTGTAAGGGCTGGCCAGGCACTGGGATAGGCTTGGTGTCCAAAGCCATAAGGATGTTTCTGGAGTCTGAGCCTGGGGGGGCACACCTAGATCTTGGATCCATGGAGGCCAGCCTGAAGCCTGGGTCTGCAGGGTCTAGTGTAGAGCCTAGGTTTGCAGGTGCTGGCCTGGTGCCTGGGTTTGCAGGGGCTGACCAGGAAGCTGGGTCTGCAGTGGCCAGCCTGGAGTCTGAGACCACAGGGCTGTGCTGAGGTGGGCCTGGGGGCTGGGTCTACAGGAGCAGGCTTGTGTCCTGGAGCCACAGGGGCTGGCCTTGAGCTTAGGTCTCAAATTTCCATTTATTAGAGCCTGTTATGTAATATGGCATTAGCTTAGGCATTGTATTTTGCATGTAGTAGACTTTTAGTGATGTTTTATTGCTTACCCTCCCCAGTCTTCTTTATTCATAATGCAGATTGCAAGGATTAGAAAAATCTCTGATCACTGAAAAAGAGCTTAAATAATTTGTAATTTGGCTACAGAAGAAAATATTTGAGGGAAATTTAGAGATTAAGAATTTTTTAAAAGTTTATGATAGGCCGGGTGTGATGGCTGATGCCTGTAATCCCAGCACTTTGGGAGGCTGAGGTGGGCAGATCACAGGGTCAGATCGAGACCATCCTGGCCAACCAATCTCTACTAAAAATACAAAAATTAACTGGGTGTTGTGGAGCACGCCTGTAGTCCTAGCTACTCGGGAGGCCAAGCCAGGAGAACCACTTGAACCCAGGAGTTGGAGGTTGCAGTGAGCCAGGATCGTGACAGCAACACTGCACTCCAGCCTATCGACAGAGAGAGACTCCGTCTCAAAAAAAAAAAGTTTATGATAGTGGCCTTTATCTTTGATGAAGTCAGATATACTTCCTTATTAAAGTGTAACAATAGATAAAAAAAAAAAGACTTCAAGCAGTGTTTGTTACAAAATGTTTCTAGCACTCTCTCTCTCTGTGTGTGTGTGTGTGTGTATATATATATATATATATCACACACACATATTTGAGACACAGTTTTGCTCTTGTCACCCAGGCTGGAGTGCAATGGCATGGTTTCAGCGCACTGCAACCTCCACTGTCCCAGTTAAAGCAATTCTCCTGCTTAGCCTCCAGAGTGGCTGGGATTACAGGCGTGCACTACCACACCTGGCTAATTTTATATTTTTAGTAGAGATGGAGTTTCACCATGTTGGCCAGGCTGGTCTTGAACTCCTGATCTCAGATGATCTGCCTGCCTTGGCCTCCCAAAGTGCTGGGATTACAGGAGTGAGTCACTGTGCCTGGCCTATATTTTTACTTAATAGATAAATGGTATAGCTTCAAGCCATGATTAGTTTTCACCAATCGGTAATAGTTTCACTCCTATCATACATCTGGTTGGCGGTCTCAGTGATATCATTAGGGCTTTTCCATATTTATGATTCCACATTCAAAATAGGTCACGAAAGTTAAATTAGCTAAATTTTAATTATTCATGGGAGAGGAAAAGTTTGGGATTAAATGTACAGCAGATTAAAGATCTTTATAATGGCCACATTCTTTACCAGGGATCTTGAGAAATTGTATCTCATGAACTCATTGGGATACTTCTAGCTAGAGATAGTGAAAGGTTGGTGAAATGTATATGGAAGTTCCTTGTAGTATTTTTGCAATTTTTCTGCAAATTTGAAATTATTTCATCATAAAATGTTAAAAATAAAGACTGCTGGGTGCGGTGGTTCATGCCTGTAATCCCAGCACTTTGGGAGGCTGAGGTGGGTGGATCATCTGAGGTCAGGAGTTTGAGACCAGCTTGGCCATCATAGTGAAATGCCATCTCTACTAAAAATATAAAAAATTAGCTGGGCATGGTGGCTGGTGCCTGTAATCCCAGCTACTCAGCAGGCTAACGCAGGGGAATCGCTTGAACCCGGGAGGTAGAGGTTGCAGTGAGCCGAGATTGAATAAATAGATAAATAAAGACTCTAGGTTGGGTGTGGTGACTTATGCCTGTAATCCTAGCACTTTGGGAGGCAAGAGGCAGGAGGATCACTTGAGCTCAGAAATTCGAGGCCAGCCTGGGCAAAAAAGTGAGACCCCCATCTCTACAAAAACAAATTTAAAAATTAGCTGGGCATTGTGGTGCATGCCTGTGGTCCCAGCTACTCAGGAGGCTGAGGTGAGAGGATTGCTTGAGCCTGGGAAGTCAGGGCTGCAGTGAGCTGTGATTGTGACACTGCACTCCAGCCAGGTGACAGAGGGAGACCTTATCTTAAAAAAAAAAAAAAAAATGACTCTGGTGCCCAAAATAAATGAAATAGATACAAGAAAAAAAGCAATGAAACTAAAAGTTGTGTGTATTTTTTTTTTTGGTGAGGGAAAAAAAAAAATGATTGTGACACTGCACTCCAGCCAGGTGACAGAGGGAGACCTTATCTTTAAAAAAAAAAAAAAAATGACTCTGGTGCCCAAAATAAATGAAATAGATACATTGAGTATATTGCATATATTGTATATTTCTATTTGGGTACCACACATGTATTATTATTAATATATTTTATTTATATGCTCTTATCAGAACATACTTCTATTGGTGGCTGGGCACGGTGGCTCACGACTGTAATCTCAGCACTTTGGGAGGCCAAGGTGGGTGGATCACTTGAGGTCAGGAGTTTGAGACCAGCCTGGCCAACATGGTAAAATCCCATCTCTACTAAAAACACAAAAATTAGCTGGGCATGGTGGCGGGGCCTGTAATCCCACTACTCAGGAGGCTGAGGGAGGAAAATCGCTTGAACCTGAGAGGCAGAAGTTGCAGTGAGCCAAGATTGCGCCATTGCACTCCAGCCTGGGCGACAGAGTGAGATTCCATCTCAAAACACACACAGGCGTGCACACACAGACACACACACACACATGAACATAGTCACCTTTTTCTGGATATAATTCCAACACTATTGGTTTATCCTTCTAAGTCTATAGGAGATTAGGCTAGGTGCAGTGGCTCACGCCTGTAATCCCGGCACATTGGAAGGTAGAGGCAGGAGGATAGCTTGAGGCCAGGAATTCGATACCAGCCCCGGCAATTTAGGGAGACCCTGCCTCTACAAAAAATTTTAAAAAAATTAGCTGTCGTGGCGCGCGCCTGTAGTTTCAGCTCTTTGGTAGACTGAGGTTGCAGGATTGCATAGGTTGCAGTGAGCTGTGATTGTGCCATTGCACTTCAGCCTAGCTGACAAAGCAAGACCCTGTGTCAAGAAAAAAAAAAATGTCGGAGATTAAAGGAAGCAAATCAGAAATCTGGAGAGGTGGTATTTAGCAATCTATTAGAAATGGAAGTTGCAGGAAAAGGGAGAGATCTAAGAACTAAAAAATGGTAGAAATAATTATAAATCCTTCAGTATCTCCTGGGGCATTGCTGTTTTACAGCATTGCAAACTAATGGAATGAATGAGTTAATACTGATTAATTAATTTATATATGTAAAGCAATTAGAACAGTATCTGGCATATGAGCACAAAATAAATATTAGCTATTATTTGTTTATTATATTTTTGTGTTGTCACCCAAAGGGTAAATTCAGCTCTTTTATTTCTAAGAAGGCAATAAACTGTGTAATATGTTGTGCTGGATGAACTGTTGAAGGAGATAATGAAACTGCAGTGCCTCCCATGTACCCGTGAGAAACACAGACCCACCGTTCCCCGCTTTCCACCTCCCTGCCCCCAGTCTTAGTTGCTATTGCTTATGGAGTATGTTCTGCCGGGAACTTGCCTGGTGGCTAGAATATTTTCTTTTCTTTTTTTATTTATGTGTTTAATTTTATTTAATTTTTTTTTTTTTTTTTTTTAGAGACAGGGTCTTTCTCTGTCACCCAGGTTGGAGTGCAGTGGTGCAGTAGCTCACTGCAGCCTCAAATTCCTGGGCTCAAGCAGTCCTCCTGCCCTAGCCTCCTGAGTAGCTGGGACTACAAGCATGCACCACCATCTACCATGCCCAGCTAATAGTGTTTTTTTTGAGAGTCAGGGTCTCGCTCTGTTTCCCAGGCTGGCCCAGAACTCCTGGGCTTACGTGATCTTTGTGCCTTGGCCTCCCAAAGTGTTGGGTTTACAGGTGTGAGCCACCATGCCCAGCTCCAGTAGCTAGAATAGCCATGTGGATAAAGGTGGGCGCCGTGGCTCACCATAGAAGGTAGCCATATAAATAGACAATTCCAAATGATTTCACAGCAACAGAGGCAGACAGAGGTGAGAAAAAGGGATAAAGGAAAGAGTGGAAAAGGATGGTAGAGAAGCACAACCTTAGCTATCTAGAAGTCTCAGCTATCCACAGTGAATCATTTCCTTAAAGTTCAGCTGGCATCTATAACTTCTTTTTAATAATGGAATGAAAGGTTTTGTTGCTGGAAAGGGAATCTCAGAGCATAGGAAAACAGAAGTTGAGAAAGTAACACAGTGTTTGAAAATTAGTTCCAGGCCTTTTTCACTGCCTGTGACAAATTACTTAATCTCACTGGGCCTTAATTCCTCTCCTATAAATGGAGAATTAATATTCCACCAGGCCCTGTTGATGTCTGGGGGCTGTTATGAGACTCATGGATCACACACATGCAAACGCAGGCATGCACACACATCCTAAAGTGCTATGCAAATTGAGGGGTTATGGCTGGGTGTGGTGGCTCACACCTGTAATCCCAGCACTTTGGGAAGCCCAGGTGGACGGATCACCTGAAGTCAGGAGTTCGAGACTAGCCTTGCCAACATGGTGAAATCCTGTCTGTACTACAAATAAAAAAGTTAGCAGGCGTGGTGGCAAGCACCTATAATCCCAGCTACTTGGGAGGCTGAGGCAGGAGAATCACTTGAACTTGGGAGGGGGAGATTGCACTGCTGCACTCCAGCCTGGGCAACAGAGTGAGACCCTGTCTCAAAAGACAAACAAACCAAATTGAAGTGGTTATTTTGAAGGTGAGTGGTGGGGTTCAGTAAGCCTGTCCCAGGCTCTTCCAAAATTACCCCACAGTGGCAGTAAAGCATGTTTATTAAGAGCATGTGCTTTGGAGTCAGATACCTGAGTGTGAATCCTGGCTCTCTGCCTGAGTGTCTCTAAATCTCAGGTTGTTCATTTAGACTGTGATATGACTTCTTGTGATGATTAAATAAAATAAAATATGTAAATCGTTTATTGTTACCAGAAAGGGGTCCAGATCCAGACCCCAAGAGAGGGTTCTTGAATCTTGCACAAGAAAGAATTCGGGGCAAGTCTGTAGACTAAATGAAAGCAAGTTTAGTAAGAAAGTAAAAGAACAAAAGAATGACTACTCCATAGGCAGAGCAGCAGCTTGGGCTGGTGGACTAAGAACACTTACAGTTATGTCTTGATGATATGCTAGCAGGGGGTGGATAATTCATGAGTTTTCGGGGAAAGGTGTGGGCTATACCCGGAACTGAGGGTTTCTCTCTCTTTTAGACCATGAAGAGTCTATATGCTAGTACTATAGCATAGTACTTTTAGAATGCTAATGTACTATAATTAGCATATGAGCAGTGAGGATGACCAGAGGTCACTCTTGTCATCATCTTGGTTTTGGTGGGTTTTTGCCAGCTTCTTTACTACAAACTGTTTTATCAGCAAGGTCTTTGTGACCTGTATTTTGTGCTGACCTCCTATTTCATCCTGTGACTAAGGATGCCTTAACATCCTGGGAATACAGCCCAGTAGATCTCAGCCTTATTTTTACCCAGCTCCCATTCGAGATGGAGTTCCTTTGGTTCAAACACCTCTGGCATTACCACAGCACCTGGTTCATAATAAGCACTCAACAAATGACTATTTTGATTGCCCCACTGTGTGTAAAGCATATACTAACCTTGTCCTCTTGAAAACTTTGTTCATTCATTCCTTTATTTTTTGTGTGTGGTGTGTATCATGTCTTGAGTCTCCTTTCATTTAAGTTGACAAAAAGGAAGTGAGGCAAGTATTAGGAATAATTTGAAGAGGTCGTCTATGGTGACCACATTTTCTGAACTAAGAATCTGAACGTATTATCTGACAAAGGCATGAGTGTATAGAAGAAGATAATGAGACAAGATCTTTGAAATTGGGTTGACTTAGAAAATCTGGGACTTGGAGGGATAAATGAACAGGAAGAAAGAAAGAAAGCAGGGAAGTCTGGGAGGGAGAGAGAGAGAGAGAGAGAAAAGAAGGAAGGAAAACGGGTCGGGGGAAAGAAAAAGAGACCCAGGAGGAATTCACCTCTCAGCCACTGGAGGCTGCTCTGGTTTTTCTTATTAAGTGGCTCTGTATAGCAGTTTACTAGCCAGGAAATCTCACACACAACACTAAAGAGCCCAAATATGAGGAAAACGTGATCACCAAAAGAGGAAACCATCGAGTCAGCGCTTTTAGAATGCTGGTAGGAGATCCTTCCCTGGTAGGAGAAGGATGGATGGATGGATCATGAAGAAGGGATCTCCTTTGAGGACTAAACTGTTATTTCTGAAAGTCTGGTGAGGAAGTAGGTGGGCTAAACCACAGGGCATCTGAACTTTATAGAACTCAGATTTCCTCCTAATTAGAGAGCCTAACAGGAAGGTAAATACCTCTGGGGAAGAGGTGTCAAATTCACACGGAGGTGCAAATGACTAACATCAGGCCCTTTCCTGAAGGTGAACTTTTATGGGACAGAGGAAGGAAATAAATGTTTCCTCCTATTTACTTTTTTATTTTTGCATCTTCCATGAGATCCAAAAACGTTTCCTTCTAAAAGCGTTTCTAATTATTAACCTTTCTATTATGGAAACAATGAACAAAATAAATAAAGAATATATATTACTCTTATTCCCACAAGGCAAAGATAACTTCTGCTGACTTGGTGAATTTATTTTCAGTTTTAAGGTTTGACAATGGAGGTATAGAATAAATTTATAAGACAAAGCATTTGGAAACCATATTAATTTTTAAAGTCTAGAATATTAAATATTCATTGTATTGAATTTAGCAAATGCATAAAAACACAATAAGACAATTTTAAAAAATCATCCCAAATCCCAACACTTAGAGATAGACATAATTGTATTTTGCTGTTTTGCTTTCCATTTGTCCCTGTGCATACACAGATGCACATATATTTTTATGAAAATTAGAATCATAGTATACGTAACTATTTTGTAACCTGCCTTTTTTTCTGCTTAAGAGTATTTCATGACTATTGCTCCATTTACTAAATATTTTTTAATATGAACCGTTTTAAACAGTTGCATATTATTTTGTTGTGTGAATGTATTATCATGTAACCAATTAGAAAGGGACATTTTAAAAACTGCAAGGAAAGAAGTTATTTTCTAATACCCTTAGGCAATTTGGCAAAAAACATTTAAATCCAAACAATTATGAAGTTCTTATTTGTCTACAAAAGAAGATTCAATAAAGCAACTCAAGTGGGAGACAATAAAAATAAAAATAAAACAAAGCAAAATAAAAAAATAAAAAAAGAAAGCAAAACAAAAACACAGCACTATCTTATAATTTTTCACATGAAGTCTACAATTTAGTTTTCTGTTAACTCAAATGAATCTACCTAGTGAGACTAAACCAGAGGGGCTTCCATGTCAGCGTTTATCCTACAAGGGCTCCAACTCAATCTGCTCCGAACCCAAACTGATTTC
>NW_012118710.1:9440932-9443562 GCF_000951035.1 Colobus angolensis palliatus | reverse complement strand
TCAGTAGTTTGAATTTACTCCAGGCCAGGTGCGGTGGTTTGCGCCTGTAATCCAGCTCTTTGGGAGGGCAAGGCGGGTGGATCACATGAGCTCAGGAGTTTGAGACCAGCCTGGGAAACATGGTGAAAACCTGTGTCTACCAAAGATACAAAAATTAGCTGGGCATTGTAGTGCACGCCTGTGGTTCCAGCTACTCGGGTGACTGAGGTGAGAGGATTGCTGGAACCTGGAAGTCGAGGTGGTAGTGAGTCATGATGGTACCACCGCACACCAGCCTGGGTGACAGAGTGAGACCCTAACTCGAAAATAAATACATGAATAAATAAATAAATAAATTTACTGCCAATGTATTTTGTACATTACTGAGTAGTGACTTTTTATTTGTAACTAATTTTTTTGAGGCAGGGTCTTGCTGTGTTGCCCAGCCTGGAGTGCAGTGGTACAATCATAGCTCACTGCAGCCTCAAGCTCCTGGGTTCAAGTGATCATCCTGCCTTGGCCTCCTGAGTAGCTGGGACTACAGTTGCGCATCACCTGGCCCAGCTAATTTTTTAAAATTATTTTTTGTACAACTTCTTAGGAGGCTGAGGCAGGAGGATTGCTTGAACTTAGGAGGCGGAAGTTGCAGTGAGCTGAGATCATGACACTTCTCTCCAGCCTGGGCAACAGAGCAAGATTCCATCTAAAAAAAAAAAAAATTATTTTTTGTAAAGACAGTAGTCTCACTATATTGCCCTTGAAATCCTGCTCTTGAAATCCTGGCCTCAAGTGATGCTTCTGCCTCAGCCTCCCAAAGTGCTGGGATTATAGGTATGAACCATTGTACCTAGCCAGAGTTAGTCTTTTTTTTTTTTTTTCAGCTGTCACCCAGGATGGAGAGCAGTGGCATGATCTCTGCTCACTGCAGCCTCCCATGTTCAAGCAATTCTCCTGCTTCAGCCTCCCAAGTAGCTGGGACTACAGGTGCCCACCACCATGCCCAGCTAATATTTTTTGCATTTGTAGTAAAGACAAGGTTTCACCATGTTGGCTAGGCTGGTCTTGAACTCCTGACCTGCTGAGGCAGGAGAATTGCTTGAACTGGGGAGGCAGAGGTTGTAGTGAGCCAGATTGAACCACTGCACTCCAGCCTGGGTGACAGAATGAGACTCTCTCTCAATTAAAAAAAAAAAAAAAATTAAAGAAAGCAAACTTGCTTTTGTCCCACCTGCTTAAAGTAGAGAAATTCCAGATTCTTTAGCATGGGGCCCCTCTCTAGCCTCATTTCTGGCTATTTCCCACCTTGAATTCTATTGCACACCAGTCCTAAGAAACTATATGAAAATTCAAAATATTCCATGTTTTTTTCTCATCTTCATGTCTTTGAATGGGCCTAGGATCACTTAGCCTGTTCTTCCTTTCCATTTTGCTTGGCTGAATCTACTCATCATTTAGAGCTCATCTCCAAGGTCATCTTACAAGTTGTATGTGTCTCTCCTTCTTCTCACTCTCCAATCTAGGTAGTTACCTCTTTTATGTGCTGGATAGCCCCTGAAGCATAATGCTATTATAGTGCTTATCATACTGCATCGTAATACCTGTTTTTCTCATATTAAACTGTGAGCCATCTGAGCTAGGGACACTGGTTTTTAGCCCTACTTTCCATTTTTTCTCTGCTTAGTACTTGGTACATTGATGGTACTCTGTAAATATTTTACTTAGTAGTGAATAATTGACACTTTGGAGTGAAGAAGGGCTCAAACCATTCATCAACAGGTGTTAGAGTCAAGAAAGTAATTAATTTCTGATGTGTGGGAATTTCTCAGGACCTGGGATACAGCTTAGGGCACTTCACTGAGACAGATAAAATGCCCCTTGTAAGTAAGGAAGAAATTTGTGTCTGTGAATCTATTCTTTGTTAAGTGCACGGGTGCAGTGATTTAAAAAGATGTTTATATGGGGATGGTGGTGCATATTTGTAGTCCCAGCTACACAGGATGGTCGTGAATGTGAGCTGAGCCCAGTTTGGGCAAAATAGAGACTGTAGTCTCAAAAAACAAAACAAAACAAAACAAAACCAAAGAAAACTTATAAAAAAACATGTTCACAAATACTTTGATAGTTCTCCTTTAAAAAAGTAAAGCCCAATACTACTGTTGAATGTGGGTTGTACTGCCTGACTTTTAATGAATAAGATGTTGTGGAAATGATGATACCCTTCTGAAACTATGTCATAAAAGACAATGAGATTTCCTCCTTGTTCTCTCTTGGATAATGGGCTATAGGGAAACCAGTGCCATCTTGTGAGGATACTCAAGTAACCCAATGAATATACCCAAATGGCAAGCAACTGAGGCCTCCTGCCAAAAGCCAGCAAGACACTGAAGTCTCTCAATAACAGCCAGGTGAATGAGTCATTTAAGAAGTGGTTCCTGGCTGGGTGCAGTGGCTCATGCCTGTAATCCCAGTACTTTGGGAGGCCGAGGTGGGTGGATCACCTGAGGTCGGGAGTTGGAGACCAGCCTGAACAACATGGAGAAACCCTGTCTCTACTAAAAATACAAAATTAGCCAGGAGTGGTGGCACATGCCTGTAATCCTAGCTACTCAGGAGGCTGAGGCAGGAGAATCACTTGAACCCAAGAGGCGGAG
>NW_012118710.1:9431376-9433752 GCF_000951035.1 Colobus angolensis palliatus | reverse complement strand
AGCCTTGTTGCTGTGTCCTAACATGGCAGAAGATATCACATAGCAGAAAGGCAAAGGGGAGAGGGGAGAGGTGGGCGGAATTTGTTCTTTTATAAGGAATTCACCCCATGATAAGGACATTATTCTCTTCATGAGGACAGGGTCTCATGGCCTAATCGCCTCTTAAAGTTTTCACCTCTTACTACCATTACAAGGATAATTAATTAATTTTTTTATTAAAAAAATTTTAAAAAATAGAGACGGGGTCTCACTATGTTGCCCAGGCTGGTCTTGGGGACTCCTGAGCTCAAATGATCCTCCTGCCTTGGCCTTACAAAGTGCTAGGATTACAGGCATGAGCCACTGTGCCAGCTGGTAATTAAATGTTAACATGAGTATGGGAGGGAACAAACATTTATATCATAGTAGGAAGGTTTCCAGCAAAATTCTCAGGCCTTATTATTTGACATTAGAACTCTAAAACATATACAGCTGAAAGAGGAAAAAACATTGGGAAAAGGAGATGCCATCTTTTTCTCAACTTCCCTTGCTCCATTTCGTAAATATAGCCCCTGTCTTTGAATTCTGTTTATAAATCTGAGCTGTAAGGGTGTTTTTTTGTTTTGTTTGGTTTGTTTTGGTTTTTGAGACAGTTTTGCTCTCTTGCCCAGGTTGGAGCGCAGTGGCACAATCTCGGCTCACTACAAACTCCGTTTCCCAGGTTCAAGCGATTCTCCTGCCTTAGCTTCCTGAGTAGCTGGGATTGCAGGTGGCTGCCACTGCGCCTGGCTCATTTTTGTATTTTTAGTAGAGATGGGGTTTTACCATGTTTGCCATGCTGGTCTTGAACTCCTGACCTCAGGTGATCCGCCTACCTCAATCGCCCAACTTGCTGGGATTACAGGCATAAGCCACCTCACCCAGCTTGGGCTGTAAGGGTTTTCATTGGATGGTGAGGGTGAGTTCTGCTGGAATATTATGGTAACATAAAAGAAGAACTGATGACTCCAGTGAGACATTTTGAATAGTCCTTGATGAAATTCTCACACACTTTGGTAAAGGGATTCACTTACATTGTGAACTCTTGAACCAGAAGGAACTGGGCTCAAATCTAGGTGTTCTTCTTGTAAGCTCTGTGTCTCTGGACACATTTTTTTGTTTGTTTGTTTTTTGCTTTTTTTTTGGAGACAGGGTCTTGCTTTGTTACCCAGGCTGGAGTGCCATTGTATCATGTTGGCTCACTGTAACCTCTGCCTCCTGGGTTCAAGAGATTCTTGTGCCTCAGCCTCCCGAGTAGCTGGGACTACAGGTGTTCCCCACCATACTTGGCTAATTTTTTGTATTTTTAGTAGAGACAGGGTTTTCTACTCCTGAGCTAAGGCAATCTGCCAGCCTTGGCCTCACAAAATGCATGGTGAGATTACAGGCGTGAGCCACCACGCCGGCTGTGATCACATTCTTAAACTTCCTTAGTTGCAGCTTCTTCATGTCAAAAATACAGGAAAATAATACTGATCATGACCATTGAACAGATATTGAATGTTGATCATGAGCCAGGTAATTAGTGAAGTTCTAGGTACACAAATGGCCCCTTCCCTTATGGACTTCTCAGTCTGGTAGAGAAAACAAACCAGTTAACACACCCTTTCATTTTAAGAATCTGGGTCATGCCCCCAGAGGGATAATTGGTCCCAGGGTGTCCTGAAGGGCAGGTAGTTAATTCAGTCTTGGCAGCATGAAGCTGGCATGGAAAGTTTTCAAGAGGGACGGACTTCTGAGATAATACCTGAAAGATGAATAGACAGTAGCTAGAAGAATGTTGGGAGTGGGTAGGGGTCCTTGCAGGAAAAAAACACCATTTATAGAAGATTGGAAGGCTGGGCGCAGTGGCTCACACCTGTAATCCCAGCACTTTTGGAGGCCGAGGTGGGCGGATCACCTGAGGTCAGCAGTTGGGGATCAGCCTGGCCAACATGGTGAAACCCCGTCTCTACTAAAAACACAAAAAATTAGCTAGGTATGGTGGCAGGCTCCTGTAGTCCCAGCTACTCGGGAGACTGAGGCAGGAGAATGGCTTGAACCCGGGAGGCAGAGGTTGCAGTGAGCAGAGATTGTGCCATTGCACTCCAGCCTGGGCAACAGAGTGAGACTCCGTCTCAAAAAAAAAAAAAAAAGTTTGGAGAGGAGAGTTAGCTGGTATGTTCAGGCACTGGAGGTAGCTTTGTATGGTTGGAAAATGGAGTGCTAGGTTGAGACGGATGAAAGAGGCTAAGAGGTCAACAGAAGCCAGACTGAGAAGGACTTCACTGGGTTGGTGTAAAAATTAAATTAGATATGTAGAATGTATATAAATAATGTTTCCTTACTGTTGTAAAAATTAAATGAGATATATGGAGT
>NW_012118710.1:9428319-9430629 GCF_000951035.1 Colobus angolensis palliatus | reverse complement strand
CTGTGGCAGATGGGTGGGAGTGAGAGTAGGGTGATGAAAGGAGGAAGGGAAAGGGAAAGAGAAAGGCTCCTGCCTTTAGGTCCTCATGCTAAATGCACTGCATGCATATGTAAGCCTACATGGTATAGATTGCAGAAATGCCATTAAGAGCCTTGATATATCAGATGTAGAGAAATTAATTCTGATCAAGGGATCTAAGAAGAATGCAGAGGGTAGAATCTGGGCTTAATGGAGGGATCAAGAACACACACAAATGACTAGGCATGAGGGCACTCACTGAGTATTCTCCTCTGATTCATTCCCTCACTATGTTCTTTCTGTTACTATCCTTTCTAAGACTAAGCAGTAATCTGCACCTAGGAGTGGCTCTGAGAGAATGTCGTGCAGGGACAGCAGGATTTTGTTGATGATGCTTCTGTGCCTCAAAGGATAACATGGGCCAGAAGAAACCTCAGCACACATGAGTTGAATGCAAATATGCCAGATCTTGAAACTTTAATTTCTTGGAAAATGAAGTTTAATCACCAAATATAGTCACTAGAAAAATACCATTGCCAAATCTGTATTTGATTTTGAATGCAATATTGGTCTAAATCCACTCAATTACTTTTTTGTATTTTTTATTGTGATAAAATATATGCAATATTTGCCATTTTATACCATTTTATTTATTTTTTGAGACAGGGTCTTGCTCTGTCACCTAGGCTGGAGTGCAGTGGCGCAATCTCAGCTCACTACAACCTCTACCTTCTGGGTTCAAACAATTCTTGTGCCTCAGCCTCTGGAGTGGCTGGAGTTATAGGTGTGCACCACCACACCTGGTAATTTTTGTATTTTAGTAGAGACAGGGTTTCGCCATGTTGGCCAGGCTGGTCTCAAACTCCTGACCTCAAGTGATCTGCCTGCCTTGGCCTGCCAAAGTGCTGAGATTACAGGTGTGTACCATCATGCCTTGACTATTTTTACCATTTTAAAGTATACGATTCAGTGACATTAATTACATTCATCATGCTCTGCAATCACTATCATCTATGTGCAAAAATTTATCATACTGCACAGAAACTTTGTAAGCATTAAATAATAACTTCCTATTCTCACCGCATCCCCCCAGCCTCTGGTAGCCTCTAATCTGATTACTATCTCTGTTAATTTGCCTTTTCTAAGTACCTCACAGAAGTGGAATCATACTATTTTTGTCCTTTTGTGTCTGGCTTATTTCACTCAGCATAATGTTCTCAAGGTTTCCGTGTTGAGCATGTATCAGAACTTTACTCCTTTTCATGGATGAATAATATTCCATTTTATGGATATATCACATTTTATCCATTCATCTGTTGATGAATACTTGGGTTGTTTCTATCTTTTGGCTATTGTGAATAATGCTGCTATGGACTTGGTTGTACAAATTATCTGCTTGGATCTCTTCTTTCAATTCCTTTAGGTATATACTTAGGAGCAGAAGTGCTAGAACATAGTCTGTGTCTAGCTTTTTGAGGAACCACCAAACTTTTTCATAGCAACTGCATGATTTTACACTGTCACCAGCAATGCACAAGGGTTTCATTTTTCACTACTTCTTTGCCAACATTTATTTTCCAACATTTGTTTTCCTTTTTTTTTTTGTCTTTTGTTAGTAACCCTTCTAGTGGGTGTTTAGTGGTATCTCATTGTGGTTTTGATTTGCATTTTCCTAATGACTAGTAATGTTGAGCATCTGAGGGCTTGGGATCTCATATACATTTTCTCACTTGGTTTTCCAAATAACTATTAGCATCACCACTTTAGGGATATTGAAACTGAGGATATTACACATTGTAACTTGACCAAAATCTTACAAATCTAAGAGTTGGAGCCAAGATGAAAATCTAGGACTTGTGACTCCAATATCCTTTCTACTACACCTTGTTTTGTAAATTGTTACCCATCTTATAATGTAAGGCAGTTTTAACGTTATTTTTACATGGCAAGGTAAAAATAACATTCTGGAGAAGCCCTTCTCTTTCAAGTCTGAATAATATCTCCGGCTCATGAAAAAGAGTAACCTTTTGGGCTGGGTGCGGTGGCTCATGCCTGTAATCTCAGTACTTTGGGCCAAGATGGCCAAGATGGGAGGACTGCTTGAGCCCAGGAGTTCAAGACCACCCTGGGAAACATGGCAAGACTCCTGTTTCTACAAAAAATTAAAAAAATTAGCCTGGTGTTGTGGTGTGTGCCTGTAGTCTCAGCTACTTGGGAGGCTGAGGAGGGAGGATTCTTGAGCCCAGGAGCTCGAGGTTACAGTGAGCTATGGTTGCCCCACTGGACTCCTGC
>NW_012118710.1:9425711-9427349 GCF_000951035.1 Colobus angolensis palliatus | reverse complement strand
TGTCTTTCCACAATGTTAGACTTTTACTGATGCCATTTCAATCATAAAAGCCTCAAGCTACAAGCTACACAGGCAATTCTCCTAAATACCACCTGCTCACCCATTAGTGG
Source organism: Colobus angolensis palliatus (assembly GCF_000951035.1). NCBI lineage: Eukaryota > Metazoa > Chordata > Mammalia > Primates > Cercopithecidae > Colobus > Colobus angolensis. The sequence continues at coordinate 9,427,239 of NW_012118710.1, read as the reverse complement.
GAGCTATGGGCACACAGGTTCAAGCCACTCCACAAGTCAGTTAATATTGCAAACCATTCATAATAGTATACTTAATATGTAGATGTTATAAACATTCCATATCAAACAAGTAAGATTTAACATCAAAAGAAAAGGGGATAGGAATAAGGGTTAATGAACCAGTCCAGGAAGAGCGACGTGGACAAGGAGGGTGTCCTGGGCTGATCTGGACATTTGTCAATGTCTTGCAAGGAAGAGCTTTTGATTTGAGCAGAGCCTTGGGTGGCAGATGCCAGGTGTCGATCACGAGCACCAGCAAGATGGGGTCTGTCAAAATGGCTAGGGCTGGCCGGTGAAGTCTGGCTCATCTTATCACCCGTGAGTCCTCTGATGAGGGCTGATAGTAAGGGCTCATGTGCCCTTATCTGGTTGGGTGTTGTCTCCATTGGCATAATGCCCTTTGAAATGTAAAGTAAAGTCTTTTTCTAAGATAGAGTTACTTACATCAAGGGTGCCTTATACAACCTGGCAGATGCAGTTGGTTCCAAAGTTGGTATCCTGAGTCTGAACACAACACAGGCAGCACAGAGCCTCATAACTGTCTCTTTTCCACTTGGCAGTCAGGTTTGGATCTGCGTAATCTTCTTTCAGACAATACGCACACAGTTCTCTGCTGATGGCTTTCTGCTAATGAAACATCTCTAAGATGTAGCAGGATTTCCGATGAGGAATCCTGAAGGTGGGTCAGAGACACTCCCCTGGCCTCTTTTCTTCCTGAAGTTCTCTCTCAGCTTCCTTCAACTTCCGATCCAGCTCATTCAGTGTTGCCTCAATTGGCTACCAGTTATCACAGGGCATTTTCTGGCTTTTTTTTTTTTTCCTTTTTCATTTTCCATGTGTAGGATGTTTGAATCGAGCTGAGCCTGGAGGGTTGGGCATGGAAAAGTCATTTTGAAGATCCTCTCTCCTTTGCTCTCTCCATCTCTAAACCTCAGGGCGTGCCCATGGGCTATTTAAAGGGTTTCCACTTGCTTGGGTCAGCCCAACCCACACCTTATCGCTCATGATTAACTCAAGGATTTTGGGCTTTGTTTACATCTGACAAATGCCCTTAAAGCCGCACCTCAACTAGGGGTTGATTGGACAACTGGGAGAAGGTGTGCTACAGACCATCCTGAGAACAGGAGTCACCATGCCCAAATCATCACAAAGCTGCAATCGAATCAGTCACAATTCCAGGAAATAAATATGTTTATAAATTTAACTAAAGGACAGACTGAAAATGTTTTCATAAGACTGGTTCTTGATAGGTGAAGTGCCTCTTTATATGGCAAGAGTGATGTCATATCTTCTGCATAATGTATAGAAAATGAATTCAGCCTTTCCTCTAGCACAGGTGATCCTAGTGAGCTCTCCATGGTTGATGGTTTAGAAGAGTTCTGCTTGGGACCAGACACAGTGGCTCACGCCTGTAATCCCAGCACTTTGGGAGCCAAAGGTGGGTAGATCACTTGAGGTCAGGAGTTTGAGACCAACCTGGCCAACATGG
>NW_012118710.1:9419447-9421241 GCF_000951035.1 Colobus angolensis palliatus | reverse complement strand
CAAACAAACCCAAAATCTACATAAAATCACCTCAGTATCACAGAGTAAGTAAAATGATAAAATAATTTTAATAAATCTTCAGAAAGATTCTGTGATTCTATATTACTGTTTATGGGTCAGGGCCACAGGGTTGCTGGACTCCAGAGGAGCACTGTTCATACAGAGTATAATGTAAAGGGCACTGGAACTGAATGAAGACAAGGAGATTGCCACGTGCATTGATGCATGTCTGTAGTCCCAGCTATTCAGAAGGCTGAGGCAAGAGGGTCACTTGAGCTAATCAGTTTGAGACCAGCCTGGGAAACACAGTGGGACCCTGTCTCCTAAAAAAGAAAAAATTCAAAGAAATTGACAAACATCACTTGTTGGATTGCATCATTAAATCCTACCACAATCTTTCAAAGGAGGTATTATAAATGTGAGGAAACTAACATTCGTTACCTTTTTCAAAGCCACTTTGTAAGTTAGTGGAAGGACTTCGATTTGAACACAGGTTTTCCTGGTTCAAGCACCTGCCCCTGTACCCCCTAATCCTATCTTAGGGGCTTATTACTGTGATCTAAATGAGCAACAAGGAAGGCCTGAGAAAGGTAGTGGGGTGGAGGAGGAACACAGTAGAAAAAATTGGGTGGGATCCATGGAGTATGAGGTGGGAGGGAACAGCCCGGTGCTTGCACCCTGGGTGGGTGGAAGCTAGTGTGATCATGTTGGGAGGATGGGAGTTGGTTTAGTATGGGACACCTTATGCTTGTGATTCTGTAGGACACTGAAATGAACAGGCCTAGTTTTGTCTGATTGGAGTAAGCATTGTCTGGGTCCCTAAGATGATTTTGAGCAATGATTATGGGGGAAATACCAAAGAGAATATTTACTTCCTTCCAGAATTTGTCAGAGGACAGCCCTGGAAAGGAACCCTTGATGTCTTGACTCAGGATTGTTAACTGAAGAATCATGCAGGAAGTTCATACATTTTGAGAAGAGACTTTATTTCTTATAAAGGGTTATAGCGTGAAGGCTGGCCATGCTGTAGGCTGGGAAGTGCAGCCTCTGTAAGAGACCAAAAGCAAGCACTTTGAGGGAGGAAGGATGAAACAGGAATATTATGCTGAAGGGGTTGGTCAAGTGTACATATTCAACAGGTTATAGGAGGAGCTATGAATATTCATGAAGGGGGTCCTAATGCATGTGTAGTGAATAAAGATGTATATTATATACCACCCATGTTCACTTTGTGGTGGTGACAACATTTATTTCTTTATTTCTTTTTCTTTTCTTTTCTTTTTTTAAATAGAGATGAGATCTTGCTATGTTGACCATGCTGGTCTCAAACTCCAGGTTCAAGTGACCCTCCTCCTTGGCCTCCCAAAATGCTGGGATTACAGGCATGAACTACCATGTATGGCAGATAGAGACAACATTTAAATGCAGTAAAATTAGGCTCTAGAAAGTGAAGCCGGGACACGAGCCATTCAGTGTTCAGCCTCTATAAACTGGCCAGAACCAGTTCATGGTCGGTGGTCTTTTGTCAGAAGAAAATGAACTCAGTCTTTCGTAAAATCAAAGCTGTAGTTATGGCTGGTGGAACAGGGGTTAGTTGGTCAGTGAGCTGCAATTGCTTTAATATTGTGTGTCTGGAGGCCAATGCTTGTTTGTCTGCTAGAGAAAAAGAAGAAAACCTTGTGGCAGTTAAAACATAGTTTACTCTTTAAGTGTAGGGGGTTCATGACTTAATCCTTGCCTGGCATGGCCTTAGATCTTTATAATTTGGTATCATATTATTACAGAGTCTGTTCT
>NW_012118710.1:9411162-9415407 GCF_000951035.1 Colobus angolensis palliatus | reverse complement strand
GCTTTCTTAATGTCCTAGCCCAGGGAATACCAGAGAACACCACTGGGCCAGCAACTTAGCTTTGCTGCAAGGAACTTGAATAGAACTTGTGGTTGTTCCCTAGTTTAAGCTTTCCAGGCATACCCAGTCTAAGAGTCTGTCTGTGGCTGTGGTTATGGCAGAATTGTGTGGCTAGGTTTGATGGGACTTCTCCCAATCTTTACTTGATCTCTGCTTTGAGGTAGGGCTTGAAATGTTCAATATTATCTATTACCATTAATTTATCACTTATTATTTATTTATTTATTTATTTGCAGTGGGATCTTGCTCTGTCACCCAGGCTGGAGTGCAATAATGTATCATAGCTCACCCCATCCCCAAACTCCTAGGCTTAAGCAATCCTCCTGCCTCAGCCTCCCAAGTAGCTGGGGCAACAGGTGTGCACCATCATGCCTGGCCACTTTTTTTCACTTTTTGTAGAGATGGGATCTTGCTATCTTGCCCAGGCTAGTCTTGAACTCCTAGCCTCAAGTGATCTTCCCACCTTGGCCTCCTAAAGTGCAGGGATTACAGGTGGGAGCCACCATGCCTGACCCATTTATCACTTCTAATGGAAACACAAAAGCCAAATGCAGCATCTCCCTCTGATATGGTATGGCTGTGTCCCCACCCAAATTTCATCTTGAATTGTAGTTCCTATAGTCCTCATGTGTTGTGGGAGGGACCCAGTGGGAGGTAATTGAATCATGGGGGCAGTTACCTCCATGCTGTTCTCATGATAGTGAGTGAGTTCTCACAAGTTCTGATGGTTTTATAAGGGAATTTTCTCCCTCTTCACTCTGCACTTCTCCTTGCTGGCACCATGTGACGGATGTGTTTGTTTCTCCTTCCACCATGATTGTAAGTTTTCTGAGGCCTCTGAGCCATGCTGAATTGTGAGTCAATTAAACCTCTTTCCTTTATAAATTACCCAGTCTTGGGTATATTTTTATGGCAGTGTGAGAACAGACTGATACAGTAAATTGGTACCAGAAGCGGGGTCCTGCTGTAAAGATACCCAAAAATGTGGAAAGGAGTTTGGAACTGGGTAACAGGCAGAGGTTGGAACAGTGTGGAGGGCTCAGAATAAGAGAAAATGAGGGAAAGTTTGGAACTTCCTAGAGACCTGCTGAATGGCTTTGACCAAAATGTTGATAGTGATATGGACAATGAAGTCCAGGCTGAGGTGGTCTCAGATGGAGATGAGGAACTTCTTGGGAACTGGAATAAAAGCAACTCTTGCTAAGTTTTAGCAAAGAGACTGGTGACATTTTGCCCCTGCTCTAGAGATCTGTGGAACTTTGAACTTGAGAAAGATGATTTAGGGTATCTGGTGGAAGAAATTTCTAAGCAGCAATGCATTCAAGAGATGACTTGGGTGCTGTTAAAAGCATTCAGTTTTATGTAGTCACAAAGATATGGTTTGGAATTAGAACTTATATTTAAAAGGGAAGCAGAGCATGAAAGTCTGGAAAATTTGTAGCCTGACAATGCAATAAAAAAGAAAAACCCATTTTCTGAGGAGAAATTCCACCTGGCTGCAGGAATTTGCATAAGTAACAAGGATCTAAATGTGACTCCCCAAGACCGTGAGAAAATGTCTCCAGGGCATGTCAGAGATCTTCATGGCAGCCCCTCCCATCACAGGCTTGGAGGCCTAGGAGTAAAAAATGGTTTCATGGTCCGGGCCCAAGGCCTTGCTGCTTTGTGTAGTCTTGGGACTTGGTGCCTTGCATCCCAGCCATGGCTAAAAGGGGCCAATGTAGAGCTCAGGCCATTGCTTGAGAGGGTGCAAGCCCCAAGGCTTGAAGGTTTACATGTGGTGTTGGGTCTGTGGGTGCACAGAAGTCAAGAATTGAGGTTTGGGAACCTCCACCTAGATTTCAGAAGGTGTATGGAAATGCCTGGATGTCCAGGCAGAAATTTTCTGCAGGGGCAGAGCCCTCATAGAGAACCTCTGCTGGGACAGTGTGGAAGGGAAATGTGGGGTTGAAACCCCCACACAGAGTCCCCACTGGGTCACTGCCTACTGGAGCTGTGAGAAGACGGCCACCGCCCTCCAGACACCAGAATGGTAGATCCACCAACAGCTTGCACCATGCACATGGAAAAGCTGCAGACACTCAATGCTAGCCCATTAAAGCAGCTGGAAAGGGAGCTGTATGCTGCAAATCCACAGGGGTGGAGCTGCCCAAGGCTGTGGGAGCTCACTTCTTGCCTCAGTGTGACTTGGATGTGAGACATGGAGCCAAAAGAGACCATTTTGGAACTTTAAGGTTTAATGACTATCCTATTGGATTTTGCCTGTAGCCTCTTTGTTTTGGCCAATTTCTCCCATTTGAAGTGAATTGGGTGTATTTTCCCAATGCCTCTACCCCCATCATATCTAGGAAGTAACTAACTTAATTTTGATTTTATAGGCTCATAGGCAGAAGGGACTCACCTTGTCTCAGATGAGACTTTGGACTGTGGACTTTTGAGTTAATGCTGAAATGAGACTTTGGGAGACTGTTGGAAAGACACGATTGTTTTTTGAAATGCGAGGACATGATATATGGGAGGGGTTGTGGTGGAATGCTATGGTTTGGCTGTGTTCCCACCCAAAATCTCATCTTGAATTTTAATAATCCCCATGTGTCAAGGGAAGGGTCAGGTGGAGATAATTGAATCAAGGGAGTGGTTTCCCCACACTGTTCTCATGATAGTGAGTGAGTTCCCATGAGATCTGATGGCTTTATAAGGGGCTTCCCCTTTTGCTCGGCTCATTTTCTTTCCTGCCACCATGTGAAGAAGGATGTGTTTGCTTCCCCTTCTGCCACAATTGTAAGTTTCCTGAGGCTTCCTCAATCATGCAAAACTGTGAGTAAATTAAACCTCTTTCCTTTATAAATTGCCCAGTCTTGGGTATGTCTATTAGCAGTGTGAGAGTGGAAGAGTACACCTTCTTTTCCTGAGCTGACAGGTTAAGCCTTTATAGGTAAGAGGGTGTGTGTGTGTGTGTGTGTGTGTGTATGTGTGTACCTGTGTGTGCAGGAAGAAGGCTGGGTGGTGGGGGTGGCAGACAGTAGAAGCACAGGAGATTAAAGCATAAAAAAGAATCAAAAGGATGGGGGGGAGAGAGAGAAAGAGCTATAGTAGAGGTAAATCATATCCAAGTGAACAATGATAATTTACTTTAGGAAAGGGCAGCAGGCATCAACTGATAGCTAACATTGTCTGCCTATGAAAGGAGTAACCTTTCCAGAGAGCAAGAGATTCACACAGGGAAGGGAGGGAACGACGTTGTTCTTTGCGGTGCAAGATAGAGTGTGGCTTTCATTAAAATAAGAAAGGTCGAAGAAAGCAGGTGTTGAAAGCTGGCAGAGTTCTAGAAAAATCATTCATGGTGCCTGGAAGCAGGGGCCATACCACCAGTAGAAATAGGCTGTTCAGGCCGGGCGTGGTGGCTCAACCCTGTAATCCCAGCACTTTGGGAGGCCGAGATGTGCGGATCACGAGGTCAGGAGATCGAGACCATCCTGGCTAACACGGTGAAACCCCATCTCTACTAAAAATACAAAAAACTAGCCAGGCGAGGTGGCAGGCGCCTGTAGTCCCAGCTACTCGGGAGGCTGAGGCAGGAGAATGGTGGGAACCCGGGAGGCGGAGCTTGCAGTGAGCTGAGATCCGGCCACTGCACTCCAGCCTGGGCGACAGAGCGAGACTCCGTCTCAAAAAAAAAAAAAAAAAAAAAGAAATAGGCTGTTCAGCTCCATAGCTGAGCTGCTCTTCCCTGCCCTGGCCTCCTCATTGTAGATAACCAGCCTGTGCATACTTTCTCAGAAACATGCAGCACAAAATCTCTTTGGTCTCTGTGTGAAGATGAGGTAAATTACAATTACTCAGTTTAGACAACGAGTTCCACTTGACTGAGAATCCTTACAGATATTTGTGTTGTTACAGAATTTGTTCATTTCACCAGTGCTCGGTGCACTGGTCTCATCTGTGCACTAAAAAGACTTGGTTCATGGCTCTCCTTTCTACACATGAAAGGCTGTGGGGTGGGAGACAGTGACCCCAGCTCTACGAATCTTTGTTTTTTCCCTGAAAACAAGTCATATGTGTGCGTGTATATATATAGATGCGTATAATTTTTTTTTTTTTCCATCAGGACTCAGCTAGCTAGAGCCAGATCTCCTAAGGGTTTTATTGTTGACTTTTATGGGTTAAATAAGGTACCCCACCTCC
>NW_012118710.1:9410758-9411112 GCF_000951035.1 Colobus angolensis palliatus | reverse complement strand
TTACAATTACTCAGTTTAGACAACGAGTTCCACTTGACCGAGAATCCTTACAGATATTTGTGTTGTTACAGAATTTGTTCATTTCACCAGTGCTCGGTGCACTGCTCTCATCTGTGCACTAAAAAGACTTGGTTCATGGCTCTCCTTTCTACACATGAAAGGCTGTGGGGTGGGAGACAGTGACCCCAGCTCTACGATTCTTTGTTTTTTCCCTGAAAACAAGTCATATGTGTGCGTGTATATATATAGATGCGTATAATTTTTTTTTTTCCATCAGGACTCAGCTAGCTAGAGCCAGATCTCCTAAGGGTTTTATTGTTGACTTTTATGGGTTAAATAAGGTACCCCACCTCC
>NW_012118710.1:9403434-9404533 GCF_000951035.1 Colobus angolensis palliatus | reverse complement strand
CAGAGGTGTGTGGTTGGATGGGATACACTCCACACAACAGAAGCTTCAAATGCCATTGTTTTAAGTGCAGTCACTCCTTGCATGCTGCTGTCTGCCATGAGCATATGCATGTCTCAGATAGGAGCGTCTCCATTGACTTAGGTCCTGAAATGAGAAGACATGTTGAGCCCAGCCTAGCCCAGTGGAACTGAGCAAAGTAATGTGGGTGAGAAGCAAATGATAGAGGTTTCATTTATTATTATGATAAAATCTGACAAATATTCAAATGAACAATCATAGTGATAGCAGCAGGAGGCAGACAAGTCCCTAGGCAGACAAGGGTGGGTCCCTGGTGAAACTGGACCTTCAAACCAAAGACAGTTTAAAGCCTGAAAACTAAGCTACAAGTCTCAGATAAGTCAATGGGCTGGATTGAGAACGTCTCTTACTGTTTGGCATGCTTTCCTCTGATTGATGCCACCCTTTCCATATTTTGCATATACCTACCCTTCCCTAATTGGTTGTTTACACTGTCATGCTCAAAGATGGTACCTTTTTTGTTTAGACAGTTTTGCATACTTACAAACCAATCTACATGCACTCCCCCATTCTGAGCCCATAAAGGCCCTGGCTCAGCCACACTGGGGCACTACCCGCCTTTGAGGGGACTTACTTGCCTTTAGGTGGGGGACCACCCACTTCCAGTCCCCTCTCTGCTGAGAGCTGTTCTGTTGCTCAATAAAACTCTTCTCTGCTCTTCTCACCCTTCAGTTGTCAGTGTAATCTCATTCTTCTTGGACACGGGACAAGAACTTGGGACCTGTGAACCCAAATCTCATCTTGAAATGTAGCTCTCACAATTCCCAAACGTTGTGGGAGGGACCTGGTGGGAGGTAATTGAATCATGAGATCAGGTCTTTCCCATGCTGTCCTCATGATAGTGAATGTCTCATGAGATCTGATAGTTTTATAAAGGGGAGTTTCACGGCACAAGCTCTCTTCTCTTGTCTGCCTCCATGTGAGATGTGCCTTTCAACTTCTGCCACAACTCTGAGTCCTCCCCAGCCACATAGAACTGTAAATCCATTAAACCCCTTTCTTTTGTAAATTGCCCAGTCTC
>NW_012118710.1:9403005-9403384 GCF_000951035.1 Colobus angolensis palliatus | reverse complement strand
GTGCCTTTCAACTTCTGCCACAACTCTGAGTCCTCCCCAGCCACATAGAACTGTAAATCCATTAAACCCCTTTCTTTTGTAAATTGCCCAGTCTCGGGTATATCTTTGTCAGCTGCATGAAAATGAACGAATACATGTGGGTATGAAAAAGGATATAACACTGTAGCCCCCTGTTTTCCACCAGTGCCAGGTAGTCATCCCATGTGACAGGAAGCAGTGGTAGGGCTGGGCCAGCCCTGGAGCTGGGGGCTGGAGTGGGGTAGCGAGACCAAACAAGCTGTAACACAAATAGGCTGAAGCAAGTGCAGCCACATGGCTGAGTGGGCGGGGTACCTCCAGTGGTGAACTCAGAGCGGAGTGGGGCCTGGGTGGGGGCATC
>NW_012118710.1:9396869-9398370 GCF_000951035.1 Colobus angolensis palliatus | reverse complement strand
TCTCTTTTTCTTCCCATAGATCTTTCAAACTTTTACATTCCCTTAAGTCTTTCGCTCCTCATGTCCTCATTAATCTTTTTTCTCTTTTTGTTTTTTTTTAAGATGAAGTCTCACTCTGTTGCCCAGGCTGGAGTGCAGTGGTACAGTCCTGGTTCATTGCAACCTCCACCTCCTGAGTTTAAGCCATTCTCCTGCCTCAGCCTCCTGAGTAGCTGGGACTATAGGCATGTGCCACCAGCCCGGCTAATTTTTGTATTTTTAGGAGTTATGGGGTTTCACCATGTTGGCCACACTGGTCTTGAACTCCTGACCTCAGGTGATTCGCCCACTTTGGCCTCCCAAAGTGCTGGGATTACAGGCATGAGCCACCACGACTGGCCCTCCTTATTCTTAGCAAATGATTTTGTCTTTCATTTTAGGAGTGATTTTTAAACTTGAGCAAGTATCAGAATCACCAGAGGGTGATTCTAGATTTCTTTTTCTTCTTTTTTTGGAGATGGGGTGTCATTCTCTTGCCTAGCCTAGAGTGCAGTGGCACTGTCATAGCTCACTGCAGGCTCCAACTCCTGGGCTTAGATGAGCCCCCCTCCTCAGCCTCCTGAGTAGCTGGGACTACAGGCAAATGCCACCATGCCTGGCTAATTAAAAACAATTTTTTAGAGATGGGGTATTGCTATGTTGACTAGGCTGGTCATGAACCCCTGGCCTCTAGTGATCCTCCTGCCTTTGCCTCCCAAAGTTTTGGGATTGCAGGTATACACCACCATGCTGTGCTGGGTGATTCTGTTAAGCACAGAGTGCTGGACCTCACCCCCAGAGTTTCTGATTAAGTAGGTCTGGGGCAGGGCCTTAGCTTTACTTTTCTCACAAGCTCTCTGCTGATGCTGATGTTGCTGGCCCAGGGATGACACTCTGAGAACTACTGGTTTAGAGAAAATAACAGTTATTAAAAGAGAACTTCCTCAGTGACTTGCCACTACTGCCACTTCTTGACACTTAACATGTTTCTACACTTCCCTCCTTTCTACCTGCAATGTTAAAGTGAAGGCTAGCTGCTTCCACTCGTGATCTGGATCCTAATGCTGTCTGTCTCCTCAGACATGGTTCAATCAATTTTTCACTTTTTCTTTTTCTGAGATGGAGTCTTGCTCTATTGCCCAGACTGGAGTGCAGTGGTGCTATCTCGGCTCACTGCAACCTCCCCATCATGGGTTCAAGTGATTCTCCTGCCTCAGCCTCCTGAGTAGCTGGGATTACAGGCATGTACCACCACACCTGGCTAATTTTTGTATTTTTAGTAGAGATAGGGTTTCATTATGTTGGCCAGGCTGGTCTCAAACTCCTGACCTCAGATTATCTGCCTGCCATGGCCTCCCAAAGTGCTGGAGGCATGAGCCACCATGTCTGGCCGCCTCTGGTTTCTCAATCACTGTTGTGAAGGGACTTTGCAGATGAAATTGAGTTTACTAGTCAGCTGAATTTTTTTTTTTTTTTTTTTTTT
>NW_012118710.1:9389895-9391937 GCF_000951035.1 Colobus angolensis palliatus | reverse complement strand
ATCCTGTGACCTTCAGAGTAATGACTGGCAATCGTTTATTTCTACACCTTGGCAGAATTTAGCCTCCTCTATCTTCCTAGCCTGGTGGTCTCTCACTAGCTTTACAAAGGTGGTTGAGTTCTGTGAAAGAGCTATTATCATTTAAACTATAAAGTAAATGTTTCCCAAAGGTAGCTTCACCTAAGCCCGGGGATGTCTAAGGGCAGCTTGAAGGCCAAAGGCATGATGGAGGTTTGGCCAGATCAGATCTTCTTCACTGCCAGGATTTTCTTACCGTTATAAATTTTGCAAAAGCAGTTTTGCAATCTGCTTGGCTTCTGAACTACAGAACCATGGGATAATAAGTGTGTGAGTTTTAAGGCATTAAGTTTGTGCTTATTTGTTATAGCACCATTAGGAAACTAATATACCACTTTTTCGTCTTTCATTCACTCTTTTGGCAATTGATTTCAGTTTTCTCCTCCATCACTCTACTGAAACAATTATGATCAAGTTTTGCAAAAGCAGTTTTGCAATCTGCTTGGCTTCTGAACTACAGAACCATGGGATAATAAGTGTGTGAGTTTTAAGGCATTAAGTTTGTGCTTATTTGTTATAGCACCATTAGGAAACTAATATACCACTTTTTCGTCTTTCATTCACTCTTTTGGCAATTGATTTCAGTTTTCTCCTCCATCACTCTACTGAAACAATTATGATCAAGTTTTCAGAGGTATTTTGTGGCGTAATCCTACAGATGCATTTCAGGCCTATCTAACTTGATACCTTTGTAGTATTTGATGCTGCCTGTCACGACTCTCACCTCCTTTGAGTTTCATGACACCATGTTGTAGGTTTTTCTGTTTTCTCTCTGGTACTTCTCACTTTCCTTCAATGGCTTCTTTTCCCTTTGCTGTCACTTTTACCTTTGCTGAATGACATATTTGCATTCCCTAAAGTTCTAGCTTCTCTTCTCATTTTATGACCTCTCCTTGAGTGAGCTCATTTTTTTCCATGACTTCTACTAAATAATGATGAAAGACTTTCTGGGGTTGGATGTGGTGGCTCACACCTGCAATCCCAGCACTTTGGGAGGCCAAGGTGGGAGGACTGCTTGAGGCCAGGAAGTAGAGACCAGCCTGGGAAACATAGGGAGATCCTATCTCTATAAAAAATAAAAATAAGTTGTGAGGGGAGGAGAAACTTTTCCTCTACCCTTGTATGTTCAGTGCCTGGGGCCTGTGAATTAAACTAATATAAGACAGATTAACAGGAAAAAGATATATAGTTTGTATTACTAGTTATGTGCACAGGAGTTCACAGACATAAAACTCAAAGAACTAGTTAGACTTGGGTGATTACATACCATTTTAAACAAAGGAAAAGTGGGTTTGGGCTTTGAGAGATGATAAATCATGGAAAAATAATTAGGAAATATATGGAAGAAACTAGTGATGGTAAGGGTCATTGTGGCAAGGTTTGTTTACCTTACTAAACAGGAGTTGGGATAGCAAGCTGTCCATCTCCAGGAATAACAGTCAGTCTCCCCTTCCTGGTTCAGAAGAGGGAGATACCTTCATGAAACAAATTTATGCCCTACTTTTTGTTGGATAACGGGCAGGTAGAGAACTCTTCCAGCATCTGCTGATTCTCAATTACCTTCACCTCTAATTCCTATGCTGAAGTGGCATATTCCATTGCCAAAGCCAGAAACCTGGAGTCATCTTTAGCTCCTGCCCATCATTTGCATAGAATCAGTCATTGGTCATTTTTATTCTCACTTTCTTTACTTTATGGTTTCCTCATTTTTAAGCTATGGTGACATTGACAATGATAATGTGAATAACTAACATTTATTGGACTGTTACCATGTGTGACCATGAAAAGTGCTTTATATGTATTTTCTTTCTCTTTTCTTTTTTTTTTGTTTTGAAACAGGGGCTTGCTCTGCCACCTGGGTTGGGGTGCAGTGGTGCAATCATAGCTTACTGCAGCCTTAACCTCCTAGACTCAAGCAATCCTCCTGCCTCAGCCTCCCAAATAGCTGGGAATACAGGCAAGTA
>NW_012118710.1:9387093-9388537 GCF_000951035.1 Colobus angolensis palliatus | reverse complement strand
GCTAATTTTTGTATTTTAAGTGGAGACAGGGTTTCACCATGTTGGCCAGGCTGGTCTTGAACTCCTGATCTCCAGCGATCTGCTCCCATCAGCCTCCCCAGGTGCTGGGATTACAGGCATGAACCACTGCACCCGGCTGGTACGTGGCTCTTAGTAAATGAATACATGCTGAATAAAGTAGATTCTAAATAAACATCTATTGCTCATGATCAAATCATACATCAATATTTCTAAATTTTTAAAAACTAAGAGAAAATGAGCACAATGTCTTTTTTTCTTTTAAATACCAGATCTGATCTACAAGAGTAATTATGAGCCCTTTATCACAAAACAAACACACACTCAGGGCTAGGTGCGGTGGTTCTCTCCTGTAATCCCAGCCACTCAGGATGCTGAGGTGGGAGGATCCTTTGAGGCCAAGAGTTTGAGGCTACAGTGAGCTATGATCACACCACCACACTCCAGCCTGGGTAACAGAGTGATATTCAGTTTTTAAATAAATAAATAAAATACACACTCAGGCTTCTGGTGCATTTGAGTGGAAAGAGAGAGGATCTACCTTCTGAACTGTTGTAAAGAATAAGATAAAGTATAACATGAGAGGCCTAATTTAATACTTGCCTCATGCACAAAAACATCCCATCATACCTAGGAGTGCATATAACCAACGAGGTGAAAGATATCTACAAGGAGAACTACAAAACACAGCTAAAAGAGATCAGAGATGACATAAACAAATGAAAAACATTCCATGCTCATGGATTAGAAGAATCAATATTGCTAAAATAGCCATACTGTCCAAAGCAATCTACAGATTCAATACTATTCCTATTAAATTACCAATGTCATTTTTCACAGACCTTGAAAAATCTATTATAAAGTTCATATGGAACCAAAAAGAACTCGAATAGCCAAAGCAAAGCAAGAAGAGCAAAGCTGAAGGTATCACATTACTGGACTTCCAACTATACTAGAAGGCTACAGTAACCAAAACAGCATAATACTAGTACAAAAACAGACACATAGAGCAATGGATCAGAATAGAGGGAACCATAAATAAAGCCACACACCTACAGCCATCTGATCTTTGACAAAGTTGACAATGACAAGCAACGGGAAAGGACTCCCTATTCAATAAATGGTGTTGGGATAGCTGCCTAGCCACATGCAGAATAATGAAACTAGAAGCCTCATTTCACCATATGCAAAAATTAATTCAAGATGGATTAAAAATTTAAATGTAAGACCTCAGACTATAAGAATTTTCAAAGAAGACCTGGGAAATACCATTTTGGATAGTGGCATTGTGAAAGAATTTATTACCAAGTCCTCAAAAGATCTGTAACACAAACAAAAATTGACAAGTGGGACCTAATTAAACTAAAGAGCTTCTGCACAGCAAAAGAAACTACCAACAGAGAAAACAGACAAGCTACAGAATGGA
>NW_012118710.1:9382607-9385203 GCF_000951035.1 Colobus angolensis palliatus | reverse complement strand
TTTTTTTTTGTTTCACCTCCAGTCCCTAATATAGTGCTAGGCACAGAGTTTATGCAGTAACATTTATTCCTTCAGGAAATATCTATGGGGTCTCTATGATTCCTAGTTAAAGAGCCTGTGCAGGAAGAAGGATTTCTGTAGTTAGGGAGGGATGACAAGTTCTGAATTCCGGGGTGAGGGCTGCAGCTGCTGACCTGGACAGCCAGGACTGGCTCCAAGCCATCTGCTTGGCCAGCACGTGATTGGTTGGACATAGAAAGGAATAAAAACCAATCAAGAAAGATGACCTTTAGTGGAATTAAGCAATTTGCAAGCAGCTGCAGAGATCCTAGGACCCCTATAAGAGCAAGCAGATTTGCCTGCCTTTTATGTTGGACTCCCATCAAACTCATTAATGTCAATAAGAAAGAAATTGAGCTTGTCTTTGTTGTGAGCCTAATGTAAGCCTTTGCTGGTTGCACTAAATTTCTCTCTTTGATTTCCCTTTTTCTGTTCCATTTATTTAGTGTCCCTTTTGGTAGTGGCTCCTTTAGCCTTCACTTTCAAACAAAGGATGGGAGAGAGAAAGAGAAAAAGAGAAGTTTAAAAACCAGGAAGAAACTTTAGAGTGAGTGGTTAGCCTTTCTCCAAGGTGATATGCTTAGATCTTCCCAGTTCAACTCCGAGGAAATTCTACTACAGATTGATGGGTGCTTTGGTGATGCTGGGGTACAGCTATGGAATAGGTTGGAATTCCTACCAAAGGAGAGCTGATTGCCTCCATCCCTACTGAACCACTACTCAATATGAAATATCTTATTTGGAAAGATTGGTAACTTAGGCCTCTAACTTACTTCTAAGTAGTAAATTAGGTTGTAGATAACACAAAACTCATTTCAAACTGAGTTAAGCAAAAGGGAGAGTTCATTAGCACATATGGTACAGCAGAAGAATCCCAGGAGAAAGTTGGCTTCAGGTACTGTCATCTGAAATTAGTTTCTCTCCATCTCTTGTTTTTATGTTTTATTTTTATTTTTTGTAGAGACGAAGTCTTGCTATGTTGCCCAGGCTGGTCTTGAACTCCTGGCCTCAAGGAATCTACCCACCTTGGCCTCCCAAAGTGCTGAAATTGCAGGTGTGAGCCTCTGCACCTGGCCCCATCTCTTGGTTTTATAGTCAGCTTCATCCACAGGCTTCATGTGAGGCCTCTGGCAATTGTAGGATATTATCTTCCTCAATCTAAGTTCAACAGAAAAAAAAATTGTTTCTTTCCTATAGCTCCTGCATAAATCCTGGGATTAACTATGATTGGACCAATTTGATATTACTGAACCTATCACTGTAGCCAGGGAATGAAGTTTGCCAGTTGACCAGACCTAGGTCACATGTTCGCATTGACCAATCACTGGACTAGAGAATGTTGGGGCCATGACTGTCAAGCTGAAGTTACATATTCCACTCCTAATCTGGGGTGGACACCCTCCAAATCATGTAGCCTGAGAATAAAAAAAGCTTGTATTCCTGAGATGAGTAAGGGAAATTGGGATACTATTGCCATTAAAATAAATCAATAAAGGAATGGATGCAAGGCAACCAAACCAAATAATTATTAATATCCACAAAAACTGGGTAGTGGGCAGAAACATAGAATTTCTCCTAAGTAAAATAATGCCATTCAAAGCCATAGTTAGACAACCACCCCTGAGGTCTCTGGGCTGAATGTTTTATTCTAATAATTATCATAATCATATGAAGCATTTCATTTTATTTTACTTTGAGACGGAGTTTCATTTACTCTGCTGCCCAGGCTCGAGTGCAGTGATGCAATCTCTGCTCACTGCAACCACTGCCCGCCAGGTTCAAGTGATTCTCCTGCCTCAGCCTCCCGAGTAGCTGGGATTACAGGTGCACACCACCATGCCTGGTTAATTTTTATATTTTTTGTGGAGACAGGGTTTCACCATGTTGCCAGGCTGGCCTCAAACTCCTGACCTCAAGTTATTCGCCTGCCTCGGCCTCCCAAAGTGCTGGGATTACAGGCATGAGCCACAGTGTCTGGCCTGCAGCATTTTCATAATAGGTGCAGTGATGTAGAATAGACTATTTTGTGATGTATTGTCTCATTTTATATATATTAGTGCTTTTTAAAAATTGTGTTTTATTGTGGTAAGAGCACTCAACATGAGATCCAATCTCTTTGCAACTTTTTAAGTGTACAATGCAGTATCGTTACCTGTAGGTAACAATACTGTTATAGATTATAATCTACACATTATAGGTTATCATGTTGCAAAGTAGATCTCCAGAATTTCATCTTGCTTAACTGAAACTGTATGCTGCTGATTAGCAACACCCCATTTCCCTCTCCCCAGACCTGGCAACCACCATTCATTCCACTCTTTGATTCTACGTGTTCGATTATTTGAGATTCTCCCTATTGGTGGCATCAAGCAGTATTTGTTCTTCCGTGACTAGACCTGTTTCACTTAGCATAATATCTTCAAGGTTTATCTAAGGTTCATGTTGTCGCATATTGCAAAACTTCATTTTTTAAAGGTAGAATAATATTCCATTGCATGCATATACCACATTTTCTTTATCCATTCATCTACCAATA
>NW_012118710.1:9379225-9380823 GCF_000951035.1 Colobus angolensis palliatus | reverse complement strand
ATAAAGGTCTTCATCTTCATTGTCTTCACATTGAGGAGGCAGAGGAAGAGGAGGAAGAGAAAGATTTGATCGGTTTTGTTGTCTCAGGTGTGGCAGAGGAAAAGGAAAACTCACCTATATGTGGACCCTTGAAATTCAAACCAACATTATTCAAGGACCAATTGTACTTCTTAATTTACCCAGTCTTTTGTGATGAGTGACAGCTTTTTATTAGTTTGAGGAGTAAAGAGAATGTTACCAAAGTAATAATATAGGCCATGATAAAAACAAAATACAATAAAAACAAAAATTAAAAAAAATAATTTAGATTTTATTTTAGAGATACAACTTTTAGGATGCAAAATATTTGTTTTAAAAAGCCTAAAAAAAGGCTTGATGATTTTTGAGTAACAAGGAATGTTGATTCACTTATGTACAAATGAAGTAACAAAGTTGATAAGATTATAGAAATTGAGTTAATTGTCACAAGGTAGGTGGTTAAAATAAGTCTTCTGTGACAAAAATAGTTTATACTCTTAGTGACTAATAATTTGCTATAGCACACATTTTAACAAATGTAATTTCCTATAACAAACATTCATAGTATCAGAGTTATAAATCAGCAATCATTGGCACTATTAAAACAAATCAATATTACAGGAAAGCTCTTTGCCATTCTTGGTAAACATTCTTAGACAGAAACAACTTTATGCTGACAAGATACAGATAAGTCTCCATTTAATGTAAATTTTATGGCAGGTAAGTTGTATGTAAATGTTCACTAAGCTTTTTCTCAACTTTAACAAGATAATCATCTAGTTGAATACTTTGTCTTCTCAGAGTTCCTATTCAACAGTCCTCCCAGTTCTCCAATTCTTTTCAAGGGGTCCTTACTCAGCTGCCAATTAGGTTTTACAGCTTTTGGCTTCAGTTATATTTTCTATATTTTCTTTGTTTTTTTTTTTTTGACACAGTTTCACTCTGTCGTTCAGGCTGGAGTGCAATGGCATGATCTTGGCTCACTGCAACCTCCACCTCTTGGGTTCAACTGATTCTCATGCCTCAGCTTCCTGAGTAGCTGAGATTACAAGTGGTGTGCCACTATGTCAGGCTAATTTTTATTTATTTATTTTTTTTATTACTAGTAGAGATGGGGTTTCACCATGTTGGCCAGGCTAGTCTTGAACTTCCTGACCTCAAGTGATCCACATGCTTTGGCCTCTCAAAGTGCTGGGATTACAGGAGTGAGCCACCGCACCCAGCCAAGTTATATTTGCTAGTCAAGGCCGAATTTTAAAAGATGAGGCACTCCTGAAGGAGAAATGTTATTAGTGGGCTGTGATTTCTCTGGTGGGCCCATGATTCAGCCATTCGCCACCACTGTGACCTGTGATTCTGGAATTTTACATCTCAACCTGATGGGGAGTGGGGAAATAGCTTACCACACTCAGGTTAAATGCTTTAAGATCAAGGATTCCCATCGTTTTCTGGGGGGCTCCCCACATGAAATGCAGATGTATAATAAATGCATATGCATTGAAATTGATTCTCCTGCTCTCATCAAATCCAGGAGCAAAACCAAAGAGAATGTAATAGCAACTAAATAATGTAACAGGTTA
>NW_012118710.1:9374242-9378673 GCF_000951035.1 Colobus angolensis palliatus | reverse complement strand
GGATATTCCTATGTTGCCCAGGCTGGTCTCCAACTCCTGCACTTAAGCAATCCTCCTATCTTGGCCTCCCAAAGTGCTGGGATTACAGGCATGAGCCACCACACCCTGCCCAAGTTCTAAAATAGCCACCACAGTATGGTTTTAATAAGAGATACCATTTTATGAAATTTTACCAGAGCTGCAAGGAAAAATCCTCCGGCAACGGGTCCTTCTACCATAGTTATCCTATTAAAGTTTGGATTTATTTTCTTGTAGAGGTTGCTACAATGAGGTGGGATAAGTCTTTCAAATGGAGCCATGTTGATATCTAGGAACAACCTCCTGCTTTCAGCCTGGAACCTCAGAGAAAAGGTTACGGCATATGAACCCACGATGATGAAAGCACTCACCTGATATTTCATGCCAGGAATGATTTATGTTTCCCTTGAACTCTGCCCACTTTGCTCCCTGAGCCTCTTGTGAGTGTAAGGTGGTGATGAAGTTGTGGAAAGAACATGTGAACTCTAGATCTGACCCTGCTTGCCATCTTCAGGTATGTGATTGGTGTCTGGAGACACTTAGGATGTGAGTTTATGGGAGGGTGACATTTTCTTTCCTTGGGGGAGACTTTGTGTGTGCAAAGGTGTGTGTGTGTGTGTGTGTGTTTAGGAAGCCCTAGACACGGGCAAAACAGCTGGCTGCTAATAATATAATATTATTTAAAGATTGTCACTAAAAGTTTTCCCTCATCTGAACCATCTAAATATTTCCCCTGCTGGCTCTATCAATATTCATGGTGCCTACAATTCTGCCAGTTATTCATGTTTTTAATTATGTTAGGGGCTGACAGAGGCCTTGGTCAACATGCAAACATTTGAAGGTAGTTAATATATTAAATAATTAGCTGCAGCAACTTGACTTTCTCAGCTTATGTGACTTGCCACTAAAATTAACCAGATCATCCAAGAGTGGAAAACTGGCATAGTAAGTTTTGCTGAGGTGGTGGTGGGCAGTGGTTGAGGAGGAATCAGGAAAGTTGTCGCGTCTGGGAGGACCCAGGTGTCGCAGTATGCTTCACTGGGTATCTCAAAGGGTAACCGGGACAACTAAGCCTCCTCAAAAGGTTTTGGCCATGCCATAGTCACCAGAACAGCGTGGTACTGGTATAAAAATAGGCACATAGACCAATGGAACAGAATAGAGAATCCAGAAATAAACCCAAATGCTTATAGCCAACTAATCTTTGACAAAGCAAACAAAAACATAAAATGGGGAAAGGACACCCTTTTCAACACTCTGTGCTGGGATAATTGGCTAGCCATATGTAGAAGAATGAAACGGAATCTTCATCTCTCACCTTATACAAAAATCAACTCAGGATGGATTAAGGACTTAAACCTGACCTGAAACTATAAAATTTCTAGAAGGTAACATTGGAAAAACCCTTCTGGAAATTGGCTTAGGCAAGGATTTCATGACCAAAAACCCAAAAGCAATTGTAATAAAAACAAAGATAAATAACTGGGACCTAATTAAACTAAAGAACTTTTGCACAGCAAAATGAACAGTGAGCAGAGTAAACAGACAACCCACAGAGTGGGAGAAAAATCTTCACAATCTATACATTTGACAAAGGACTAATATCCAGAGTCTACAATGTACTCAAACACATCAATAAGAAATAAGCAAACAATCCCATCCAAAAGTGGGCTAAGGACATGAATAGACAATTCTCAAGAGAAGATACACAAATGGCCAACAAACATGAAAAAATGCTCAACATCACTAGTGATCAGGGAAATGCAAATCAAAACCACAGAGCGATACCACCTTACTCCTGCAAGAATGGCCATAATCAAAGAAAAAACAGTAGATGTTGGCGTGGACGCGGTGATCAGGGAACACTTCTACACTGCTGATGGGAATGTAAACTAGTACAGCTGCTATGGAAAACAGCATGGAGATTCCTTGAAGAACTAAAAGTAGAACTACCATTTGATCCAGCAATTGCACTACTGAGTGTCCACCCAGAGGAAAAGAAGTCATTATCTGAAAAAGATAATGGTGGCTGGGCATGGTGGCTCACGCCTGTAATTCTTGCACTTTGGGAAGCTGAGGCGGGTGGATCACCTGGGGTCAGGAGTTCGAGATCAGCCTGGCCAACATGGCGAAACCCTGTCTCTACCAAAAATACAAAAATTAGCCTGGTGTGGGGGCGGACGCCTGATTTTCCAGCTACTTGGGAGGCTGAGGCAGAAGAATCACTTGAACCTGGGAGCCGGAGGTTGCAGTGAGCCAAGATCGTGCCACTATACTCCAGCCTCGGCTACACAGAGAGACTCCATCTAAAACAAACAAACAAACAAAAAAACAAAAAAAGAGAAAAAGAAAAAGATACTTGCACACATGTTTATAGCAGCACAATTCACAATTGCAAAATTGTGGAACCAACCCAAATGCCCATCAATCAACAAGTGGATAAATAAATTGTGATATATATATATATGATGCAATACCACTCAGCCATAAAAAGGGATGAATTAAAAGCATTTGTAATGACCTGGATGAGATTGGAGATATTATTCTAAGTGAAGTAAGTCAGGAACGGAAAACCAAACATCGTATGTTCTCACTGATATGTGGGAGCTAAGCTATGAGAACGCAAAGGCATAACAATGATATAATGAGCTTACGGGACTTGGGGGGAAGAGTGGGAGAGGGTGAGGGATAAAAGACAACATATACGGTGCAGTGTACACTGCTCAGGTGATAGGTGCACCAGGATCTCAGAAATCACTGCTAAAGAACTTACTCATGTAACCAAATATCACCTGTACACCAATAACTTATGGAAAAATAAAATAATAATAATAAAAAATAAGGGTTTTGGCCATGGAAAGTAGGAGAAAAAGGAAAGTGCATCTCCAAAAGGTTAACAAAAGGCTAAAGATCAACTTTGTTTATGTCATGCATTTTCCGAAATCTCGCTCCATCTCTCTTTTGCTTAATTGCACTTGGGGTGTGGGTGTATATTTTGGGTGCAAAAGAGTCTAGGCATGTCTGTATTTAACTGAATTTTTTTGTGTGTCTACATTTTTTTGAAAGACAGGGTCTCCAGGCTAGAGTGCAGTGGAGCGATCATAGCTCACTGCAGCCTCAAATTCCTGGGCTCAAGTGATGGATCCTCTTGCCTCAGTCCGTGAGTAGCTGAGACTACAGCAGTGCCACTGCTCCCAGCTAATTTTATGTTTTCTTTTTGTAGAGATGGGGTCTTGCTTGTTGACCAGGCTGGCTCCAAGCTCCTGGCCTCAGGCAATCCTCCTGCCTCGGTCTCCCAAAGTGCTGGAATTACAGGTGTGAGCCACCACGCTGGCCTAATTTATATATGAAACAGTCTCCTAGTCAGTATGTTTGGGTATGTACATGGTATAAAACATGAAAGGGAGTATGTGATACGTGCACATTTATGTTCCCAGAAAAAAAGGAAATTTGCTAAGCATTTATTATATCGTGTCCTTGTATACAGGCTGTCCTGAGAAACGAGACCTTGGGTTCACTATTAAAAAATGTGATGCTGAAAACGATGTTTCAACGTTAAGTAATTAATTCATCTTGAGTAAATGAAAGAAAACAGAAAGCCAAGTGGCTGTATGATAGGGCAAGACAGTGAAACTGTAAATAAAGGATTAAGTTAGCCAGAAAACCAGGTGAGTTATCTAGGTAGAGGGGTAACTACTTCCATAATGTACTGAGCTACTAGGATAATAGAGCAATTTACCTAAACAGAGCAGCACCGATTTGTCAAGGCATTGATTTTTTTTTGTTTAATTTTCTCCCTCTAAGGCCAGCAACTCCACTTCCATACGGCAGGTGGCAGCATTGCTGGCCTCAATCCCTGCTCAGCCACGGCCGGCTGCCTTCTGTGATGAATCTGTCAGGGCAGAAATGCTTGTTTGCAGGAGACCGTAACCTTTTAGAATTTCATTAAGAAGAGAAAGGCCACTCTGATTACTATTAGAATCATTTTACACTTCTGATATGTCTCTAGAGCAGGCAAATACAGTAGCAGTGTTAAAGTGCCTGGGTGGCTATTTCAAAAACAGATGTAAGAATTTGTTCAATTCTTGCCCACAGTGAAAATAAATCTACGGCTTTTAATCTTGCCGAGATTACAGTCTGGGAATGTGCATTGTGTTGACTATAACCACACTCTCAGTTTTCAGCTGGATTTTATTTATTTATTTTTGAGATGGAGTCTCGCTCTGTTACCTAGGCTGTGCAGTGGAGCCATCTTGGCTCACTGCAACCTCCACCTCCCAGGTTCAAGCAATTCTCCTGCCTCAGCCTCCCGAGTAGCTAGGATCACAGGCATGTGCCACCATGCCCAGCTAATTTTTGTATTTTTAGTGGAGACGGGGTTCCTCATGTTGGCCAGGCTGGTCTCGAACTCCT
>NW_012118710.1:9371737-9372782 GCF_000951035.1 Colobus angolensis palliatus | reverse complement strand
AAAAGTGGTTACAATGGTAACTTTATGTTATGGAATTTCTAACCACTATTAAAAATTGAAAAAAGAAATTTGTCAAAGAGAAACAAACCAACAAATCCTATTCTGTCATTAAGGAATGAATTCAGTTTGTAGTTAATTAAAATTGTATTTGAGCCTCTTAGCACATTAAAATAGTATTTGTTGAAACAAGAAGCAAAGTAGTATGTCTGCTTGCTTTTTTATTGTTCCTAAGAGTGAACTCTGAAAAACATAGACATCCATTTGAAATTCTAAAACCTACTGCTAAGGAGAGTTACTGATAAGCAAACAGTTTTTAAATGGAGGAGAAATGTATCAATACAGGCAAAATATGCTAATTTGTTAAAAATTTGTAAGATTTTGTTATAAACATGGTATGGTAGGAAGAGTCCTAGATTTTGAAATACAAGACTTAGGTTTAAAGAATTACCTTGCCATGTGACCTCATGCAAGTCACTCCATATGTCTGAACCATAGTTTCCTCATTTTAAATGAAGATAATTTCTGTTTGTCTCTTAGAATTCTTTAATGGATTGAATGAGTTAATGGCAAGAGAGCATTTAGGAATGTTAATGACTATAATTATAAATTATGATCAATATTAATGTTTTATATTTGTATGGCAAATTATATAGAAAGTCTATGCTTTATGTCAGAGTAGACTCTTTGAACTCGAGAAATCCTAGAAGGCAAGTAGCAGTTCTTGGTTAGCTTTTGTATGTGTCATGTAGAATCACAAACAAGAAATTAATGGGCAAACATTTTGGTGGTGCTGACAGTGATAGTTGAGCTATCATTCCTGAACAGCAAAGGGCAGTTTTTACTTAGGAAATAGGGATATTCTATAGTTTGATTCTCTCAAATAAGTTGACCCAAATTGATTTCTTATTTGGCTCTTATTATAGGCCTGAACTTTTAGGAAAGTAGAGTTTCTTTCTTTGTTCTTTTCTTATTGTTTTGCTTATCTCATCATTCAGAGATCTAAGATCTAGAGCTACTGCTGTTAACAATATGGGACACCATTCCT
>NW_012118710.1:9368853-9371187 GCF_000951035.1 Colobus angolensis palliatus | reverse complement strand
ATAGGCGTGAGCCACCGTGCCCAGCCAGCATCCTACTTCTTACACTAAAAACATATCATAGCCATTGCTTATGTCTTTAACTGTCTGTAAAATCATATTAATAGCTATAGAACGTTGTATTATTTGGATTTATACTAATTGATTTACCTGATGGCCCATTGTTGGACTTTTACTATTATTCATTTTATTCATATACCTATTTTCTGAGGCTGAATCTTGCTCTTTCATCTGAGCTGAATGCAGTGGTGTGATCTTGGCTCACTGCAACCTCCGCCTCCCATTTCAAGCAATTCTCCTGCCTCAGGCTCCCGAGTAGCTGGGACTACAGGCGCGCACCACCACACTGAGCTAGTTTTTGTATTTTTAGTAGAGTCAGGGTTTCACCATGTTGGCCAGGCTGGTCTGGAACTCCTGACCTCAAGTAATCTGCCTGCCTTGGCCTCCCAAAGTTCTGGGATTACAGGCATGAGCCACCATGCTCAGCCGACTTAATTTTATTCAATTTTTGACATTAATACTAAGATTTTATTGCCTCCACTGTGGAACTGCTAATCTAGACCCAATTTTATTTCTTTGTTAGGAGAAAGAGCCAGACTTTCTGGGTTTCAGAACTGTGGTTCCTATGAGAATTTTTAGTCAACATAAAAATGCCAAGGAAGATGTAGAGGTCTCTCTGAGACTCAACAGGGTCTTCATGGATTCTCTGAAATATCTGTAACCATGTCAGTCCCCCAAGTTTCTTTTGTGAAGATGGGAGCATCATGTGGTGTTACCATTTCCTCTGTTTAAAACCATCACCGGGCTGTCATTTCAGCAACATCTTAACAAATGAAAATCCTCCTCTGAGTCAATAGTAATTATAGGAATTTATCACAATTGCCAATCAAGGTGTTCTGAAGAGACTCATCTTTCTTGTTAAATTAGCTTTCACTGCACGCAAACAGTGAGTTATCTTTAGGAAATCAATTGCAGGGAAATTACAGCTTTCAGGGAGTGATATAACCTTGCCAACCATCTTGTTATACATAATTCCTCTACCACGAAATTCAGCTGGGCTCACATGACTTATTTTTTGGGATCGTATTTCAATGCAATAGATGTGGAAAAGGCAACTTCCGAAGGCACAGGAAGGAGACAGAGGCAAGGACCTTGGAAATGTTTCAAGACACTTGTGGCCAATTAAACCATCACCCCAGAAGAGGTCAGTAGGCTGAGGTTTGTCATTTCAAAAGACTTTGATCCAAGGGATTTGGAGATAGATGTCACGGGTGGTAGATGTCACTGCTAGTCTTTACATACCCACACTAGAAGAAACTTTAGTTGGAGGATACTTTGGGTAATTATTGAGTTCTTTAAAGAAGCAGTAACATAGGAGTTTTCTGAGAAGACTTGTTGATATGGTGTGAACAGGGATCATTTTCTGCAGCAGTTGGGGAAAGTCTCTTTTAGCATTTAATCTCTGCTGTAGGTTCCCACATCAAATGTATGGGTCATTGATGCTATAACAAGATGGTAATTAATATGCAATTAACCCAGAATTACTAGGGAATTACCATGTGGTTTTTAAATGAACTTGATTTAGCAATTTTTATGTTTATTGGCCATGCCCAGTGCATGTTTTCCTCCTGAAGCATTTGTAAATACACTAGATGATGCCAGCTATTGTGAAAACCAGACAGAATCCTGACTCTCACTTTAGCATGACTCACCTGAGCATGGCATGTATGTAAAGTTGATATGTTTCAGGAGGTCATTAGTGGGACTGGCAGAAGTATCACTTTTAAGTGTCAAGTACTGTGTTAAACACCTCTTCTGTAAGTTACCTCATTTGATCCTCATCTCAACCTTATAGGGTTGAGCTATTATTGTTCCCATTTTACAGATCATGAGACTGAAGTACTTGTGAAATTTCCTTATCACAATCTCTTGGGTATTGCCTTTCTTGAGAACATCAGGGACAACTTCTCTGTACAGAAGGTTGGTCTATATTCGGTAGGTTGATAAATGCAGAATCTGGGGGAGGGGCAGATTGCAAGCATTGCACTGTATTCCTATTTTTGCATCAAATACTTTGTGTGGCTTTGGGTTAAGTCACTGTCTTAGTCTGTTTGGGATGCTATAATGAAATAAATAACATAGACTAGGTGGCTTATAAATGATAGAAACTTATTTCTCATAGTTCTTGATGCTGGGAAGCCAGAAATCAGGGTGACAACATGGTCAGATTGTTTTCTTTCCCTTCCCTTCCCTTCCCTTCCCTTCCTTTCCCCTCCCTTCCCCTCCCTGCCCTTCCCCTCCCCTCCCCTCCCTTTTTTCTTTTCTTTTCTGACAGAG
>NW_012118710.1:9357751-9368803 GCF_000951035.1 Colobus angolensis palliatus | reverse complement strand
TCTTTTCTCCCTCCCTTTTTTCTTTTCTTTTCTGACAGAGTCTTGTTCTCCTTTCCCCTCCCCTCCCCTCCCCTTCCCTCTCTTTTCTCTTTTCTTTTCTGATAGAGTCTTGCTTACCAGGCTGGAGTGCAGTGGCACAATCCTCTGCCTCCCAGGGTCAAGCAATTCTCCTGCCTCAGCCACCCGAGTAGCTGGGACTACAGGCGCCCACCACCATGCCTGGCTAAGTTTTGTCTTTTTAGTAAAGACCAGGTTTCACCATGTTGGCCAGGCTGGTCTTGAACTCCTGACCTCAGGTGATCCGCTGGCCTTGGCCTCCCAAAGTGCTGGGATTATAGACGTGAGCCACTACACCTGGCCTTAACATAGTCAAGTTCTGGTGAGGGCCTCTACCAGGCTGAACACTGCCTGCTGACTTCTCATTGTGTCTTCATATGGTGGAAGGGGAGAACTCTAGTCTCTTCAGCCCCTTATGAAAGCAATTATTCTATCCATGAGGTCTCCACCTTCATGACCTGATTACTTCCCAAAGGCTCCACTTCCTAATACCATCTATTTAAGGAACAGGTTTCAACACATGAATTTTGGTGGGGGGCATGAACTTTCCAAACCATAGCAGCAATCAATTACCATTTCTAGCCTCAGTTGCTTGATATTCCTTTTGAGAGGTAAAATTGCATAAGATGAAGGTTATGATCCTTTCTAGAAACCAGACTTATAATTCTGCAGAGTTAATCATTTTAGGCACATCCTGGAATTCTCTTTTATATGGTTTTAGGACTCTGAAGCATAGTTCCAAAATTCTGAATTCAGACAGACAGCCTGGGGAGGGCCCACGATGACACTGTTATCAAAGGGTCACTAAAGCTAGAGGAAGGTGCTAGGCACGGAGCACTGAGAGAGAGTGGCCGATGCAGTAGCATCTGAACGGGATGGCCAGGGAGAGGGAAGTGGCGGGGGAGGGGGTGGCATTTGTCAAGGATCGAACACAGTGGAAAGGACCGTTTATTGTGGGAACTAAAAGGAAAACTTGGTCTGAAAGCTAGATGGGGCCTAGGTAGTCTTTCAGCACCTAAAAAACTTATTTTTTTAAACAAATTAACTAATTATTATTTTCTTAGAGACAGGGTCTTGCTCTGTCGTCCAGGTTGGAGTGCAATGGTGGGATCATAGCTCACTGCAGTCTCAACTCCTGAGCTCAAGTGATCCTCCTGTCTCATCCTCCTGAGTAGTTGGGACTGTAGGCATGCATCACCATATCACCATGCTTGGCTAATTTTTAAATTATTTTTTTGAGACATGGTCTTGTTGTGTTGCCCAGGTTGGTCTTGAACTCCTGACCTCAAGCCATCCTCCCACTTCATCCTCCTAAAGTGCTGGGATTACAGGTGTGAGACACCTCGCCCGGTGATAGAGAACCTTTTAAAAGAAAATAACATAAAATGCTCGGCTTCCCTACCTGGGTATTGGATGCACAGTTTACAGGCAGGTTTCTGTGCTTTTCAGATGCAAGATACACAGGTACCTACAGGATGGCTTTCTCAGTTTGCTCAGGTTGGGCCATTGCTAGTGGATACTGTGTTTTGTGTGAATTAGAAAAGGGGACCCCACAGGGCAGGCAGTGCACCCCTTAGCAGTGCAACCTGGGGAGCAGATCATACCATAGTGAAAAAGGCACTCCTTCCTTCAGGCAGCTGTCCCTGGGCCAGGAACATGACAGGTCTCATGGGCCTTGTGCTGGAGGTCAGTCCCCACTGCTTCTAGCCAGGAACCCTTGTGTACAGACAGGCAGCACAACCACACACAGTCCTTCGGACATGGGAGTGAGGCAGGGAGGCTGGGTACAGGTCTTTGGTGGGGGCTCCCCCCGCAAGCCTGTGCCTCTGGACCTAAATGAGAACAGGAACTCTTGTTTTCACACCCAAATGTTGCATTTTCTAAGATCACTGTGGCCCCCACCACCGGAGCCCCCATCCTATGACCGTATAAACATGAGCCCTTATTGGGTACAGACACAAGAGGGTGAATATTAGAACTAGCAGGCAAGTGATGACAGAACAACGGGGCAGAGAAGGAGAGAAGAAAAAGGACATCTGGACATTGAGGGGGGTTCAGCGGGGGCGGTCAAAGAACAGTCCAGCTGCTGGGCAGCGCCACTCCAGGGGAAGATCACCTTCCCATTCCATCCCCACTTCCAGCTCCCCATCCCTCTTGCTGAGAGCCACCTCCACCACTCAGCAAAACGTTGCATTCATGCTTTGAGCCAATTCTTCTGGTACACTGGGAGAGAGCTCGGGATACAGAAAGCTGTCACATTGGCCCTCTGCCCTTGCGATAAGGCACAGAGTCTATTGAGCTGATTAACACAAGCCTTCTGCAGCTGGCAAAACTGAAAGAGCACACTGTAACATATGCCCAGTTGGGCTTCGGGAGTTGCAGACACCCACCCTTAGATGCTGCCGTGGGACTGGAGCCCCAAAGCACCCCCCAGGGCTGCTGCACCTGCCTGTCTGCATGCTCCCATTAGAGGCTTGAGCAGCGGGGCAAGTGAAGGAGCAAGCCACATCCCTGTGGTACATCCTGCGAGGAGGATAAGGGAACTCTCCCGTTTCACTTCCACTTTGGGAATGGGGGCCCTAATGCTGGCAGAATCAAAGCTTTGGCTGAAGAGAGTAGCTATGTAGTTACAGGGTTAAGTTTTCTCTGTCTGTGAGAGTGGCCTTCCATCTGCAGAGTGAAATTGAGATGTCCCTCTGATTCTGTTTCTCCTGTTTATAGGTTGCGGCTTCTGATGTATGAGAGGGGTGCTAATACATATGGGTTCTACATGTTGATAGACTGGAGAGACAGCATGAGGGTATAAAATCAACCTGCCATTCCTAGTTTCTCTCCTTGATCTTGTTATGAGTTTAGCAGTTGAAATAGTTTATGGCTCACTCCCATCTAGAGAGGCAGTTGGGGAGAGCCCTACTCTGAGAAATAATGCCTTGCACTCATTCACAGCATCGGAAGAAATCAAAATGAATGTTGCAAGCTTTCAGAGTCAGCACCTTGTCTTTCAGAATGGGAAGGGCAAGGGCCTTGGAAGCTGCAGCCTTTGAATCAGAGCCCAAGGCCAAACACGATGTGATGGCTTTTCCTGTGCCCTCAGTGTCCCCAGGAGCCCAGAGTCATAAATCTATAGAAGGCGGCAGCTCTTTACCCTGAAGGGGCCTTGGAGCATCCTCCAGTTGTTCTGTGCAAACTTCTGTCATTGCTAGAAGCAAATGCTACCCTCTAGGCCCCCAGGGTTTAAAGGTATTGGGCCTCGGATCGCCTTGGAAGTCAGTAGTGACAGAGATTGTGGGCAAGTATTCAGCAAGAAACTAGCTGATAAACATTTAAAAAGGGAATAGAATGCTTATTCTCGTGTCCTCATATGTTATTGCAAAAATAATAAAACAATATCAAATGAAATTAAAAGAAAAATGTGACCCCTTTGTTTCACTTTTGCATATTGACTTTCAGTTCTTGTTTTTGTATCTGTATATTTACACAGTTATAAGAGTTGTGACTTATAATATATTAGGGGAAGGAAGCAGAATGCCCAATGCCTTCCTATATTTCTTCTCCACATTTTCCTGTTTCTCAATTTTAGTGGCCACATGACGCTCCTACACTAAAATAAGAATATACTTTTGGGCCGGGTGTGGTGGCTCAAGCCTGTAATCCCAACACTTTGGGAGGCCGAGACGGGCAGATCACGAGGTCAGGAGATCGAGACCATCCTGGCGAACACGGTGAAACCCCGTCTCTACTAAAAAAATACACACAAAAAAAGCTAGCCGGGCGAGGTGGCAGGCGCCTGTAGTCCCAGCTACTTGGGAGGCTGAGGCAGGAGAATGGCATAAACCCGGGAGGCGGAGCTTGCAGTGAGCCGAGATTGCGCCACTTCACTCCAGCCTGGGTGACAGAGGGAGACTCCGTCTCAAAAACAAAACAAAAAAAAAAAAAAAAAAAAAAAAAAAAAAAAAAGAATATACTTTCAAAATCTTGCTGTTTAACTCCTCTTATCTGCTCTTTCCTAACTTCATTCAGGCTGGGACAGGGAGGGAGTGAAGCATATCCTGTTTAGAGTTTAGAGAATATCCTGGGCTGAACAATATGGATACAATGTCTAAAGGTCTTTCCTGCCATCATTTTACTTTATATCACTTGTCGGTGAATCCTCCTATCATTTATAAATCATTTTCAGGCATGTTATCTCATCACCACAACTGTATGGTATATCTTTGCCACCTTTATAGATGAGGAAAAAAGAGCCACGTATCAGTAAGTGGCAGCTCCAGAACTTAAAGTCAGACTTCTGACTCATCATCTAGTGCATTTCTATTCACCCTTCAGAGCCCAGTTCGAAAGTCATGACTTCTAAGTAACTTTTACTATCGGTTCCCTCCTGATATGGTTTGGAACTGTGTCCCCACCAAATCTCATTTGGAATTGTAATCCCCAATGTTGGAGGTGAGGCCTGGTGGGAAGTGATTGGATTATGGGGGTGGATTTGTCCTGAATGGCTTAGCACCTTCCCTCTTGGTACTGTCCTCGTGATAATGAGTGAGTACTCTTGAGATCTGGTTGTTTAAAAGTGTCTGGCACTTCCCCGCTCTCTCTCTTCCTCCTGGCTCTGGCTGTGTGTGGGCTCCCCCTTTGCCTTCTGCCATGATTATAGGTTTCCTGAGGCCTTCTCAGAAGCCAAGCAATGCCAGCACCATGCTTCCTATACAGGCTGCAGAACCATGAGCCAATTAAACCTCCTTTCCCTGACTGAGTTATTTCTATCAGTGTGAGAATCCCATCCTCATTGAATATAAATTGTTCTTGGTTGTTGTTTTTAAAGTTGTGGTAAAATACACATAACAACATTTACTATCTTAACCACTTTTAAATGTACAGTTCAGTGACATTAGGTATATTCATATTGCTGTGAAACCATAACCACCATTCATTTCCGGAGCTTCTTCATCATCCCAAAGAGAAACTCTGTACCCACAAACAATAGCTTCCCATTCTTCTCTCCCTACAGTCCCTGGATAACTCCATTCTACTTTCTGTCTCTACAAATTTGCCTAATCTAGGTACCTCATCTAAGTGGAATCATACAAGATTTGTCCTTTTGTATCTGGCTTATTTCAAGTTTTATTCATTTTGTAGCATGCATCAGAGTGTCTTTCCTTTTTAAGGCTGAATACTTTTCTAGTGTGTGTACATATATATTTTGTTTATCCATTCATCTGTTGAGGGACACTTGGGTTGTTTCCATCTTTTGACAACTGTGAATAATGCTGCTATGAGTATTGGTGACATGGGAAAAGTTCCCTTGTCCCCCTCACAGGACAAGCCACAGGAGTGTAGCTTGCTTCTTCAGTGCTCCACTGCTCAAACCTCTAGGGGAGCATATAGACAGGCAGGCTGTGGGGCTCCGACCCCACGTCAGTGTCTGGGGTGAATGTTCACAGCTGCAGCCCCAGTAGGCGTGTGCTACAGGGTGCTCTTTTAGTTTAGCTACCCGTAGGCAGCTTGTGTTAGTCAGCTCAGTTAGACTTCTGCCTTATCACAAGGACAGAGGGCTTTCTGTATCCTGGGGTTCTTGCCTTGGTGTACCAGAAGAATCAGATCACATGTGGGCTTGGAGAATGAGTGCAAGGTTTTATTGAGTAGAAGTAGCTCTTAGCAGATGGGGGAGCCAGAATGGAGGAGCTGGGCCACTTGGTGTCCTGGACTGTCCTCTGACTGCCCCAGCCAAACTCTGCCTCATTCTGCTGGTCAATGGCCTGCTGGCTTGCTCCCCTTGATGTCCTTTAGATGTCCAGCCACTTGTGTCTTCTTCTGCTGATGTGTTCCTCTCAATGTCCAGCTGCTTGTGTATCTGCCTGCTAGAGTCTTGGGGGTTTTTATAGGCACAGGATGGGGGTGTGGCTGGCCAGGGTGGTCTTGGGAAATGCAACATTTGGGCACAAAGGCAGGAGAGTCTGTCCTCACCTAGGTCAATAGGCACAGGTCTGGGGGTGGAGCCCTAGCCAGGGACCACACTCTTCCCTTCCCAGGACTTCCCTGCCCACCTCCTGTATCATTGGTATACAAGCAATAGTGACAGGAGTCAAAGAAATTCTAGGCAGGCAGGGGTGGGTCCCTGGCAAAACCCCACCTTCAAATAGAAAATCCTGAAACCCATGGCCCAAGGTGAGAACTTCCATCCCTGTGTGCCCACTCTCTCTCGATTGTTTTTTTCTGAATAATGTCTTTTTACCAATTAAATATTGCCTTTTTCAAAACTACCTATGGCCTGCCCTGCCCCCATCATGTGCCTATAAAGACCCCAGACTCAACTGGCAGACAGAAGCAGCAGCTTGGACATCAGGAAGAAGTGGTTGGATATTGGGAAGAGGCGACTTCAAGACAGTGGCTGGATAAGGCAACTTGACTTTGGGAGAGAGAGGCAGAGAGGTGGCTTGACTTTCCTTCCTGTCCCCTCTCCAGCTCCCCTCTCCATTGACAGCCACTTCCATCACTCAATAAAATTCTCCACTTTCACCATCCTTCAGTTTATCCACGTGATCTCATTCCTCTTGGGCACTGGACAAGAATTTGGGATGTACCACATGCAGGTACCCCAAAAGGCTGTCACACTGGCCCACTGTCCTCACTAGTGGAGGGCAGCTGCCCCATGTGATGAGGCAAACAGCCCACCGAGTTGATAATACACTGCTGTCTGCAGATGGCAGAGCTAAGAGAGCATTATAACATGCCCTCTGGGGCCTTGGGGTCACAGACACCCCATCTGGATGCTGCCACAGGGCCCACACAGATTTTGGTACTGCTGATGCCAAAGCGGCCCATTCCTGTGGATGTTCACTCACATGCTCCCTCCTGCAAAGGGTTGAATGGGGTGGGCTAAGTAAACAAGGCAGCCCTGTAGCGAGTCCCACAAAGGGGTCAAGAAAATATCTGGCATCACAAATATTTGTTTAAATCTCTGCTTTCAATTCTTTTGGGTTTTCACCTAGCCATGGAATTGATGGATCATATGGTCAATCTATGTTTAACTTTTTGAGGAGCCACTAAATGGTTTTTCACAGTGGGGACATCATTTTGCATTCCCAGCAGCAATGTATAAGGGTTCCAATTTCTCTACATCCTCACCAATATTTGTTTTTGATAACAGCCATCCTAATGGGATGGGTGTGAAGTGGTACTTTCATTGCCTTTTAAACAAGTATTAAATACGATTCTATTGCCCAGATCAGCCCCAGCACAATGATGTGTGGTTTCTGAATCCTGCTACAGACTGTGAGGTGTTTGAAGACAGGGACTGTGTATCCCCAGTCCCTGGTACAGTGCCTTGCAGAGTACAGGTGCTCAGGAAATGCCTTTGAATCCTGACTGTTCACTATCTCCTCATTGTGACTTACTGACATTCTTTTTCAAAATGCCCTTTCATTGTTTTGGCACATTTTGGAGAGAAAAGGCTAAAAAAAGGTCTTTGTCCCCTGAGAGGTCTGTATGGAAGAATGAACTGTGCTGGGCACAATTTGGTCTTTCCATTTCATCACAGATATCAAAATGCTTCACAGCTTAACAGTATTTTTCCTGGCTTTTCTTTTATAGAATGCTTAAGAGCACCTTTTAAGCAGACAATGGATTGGTGGTAAGTATCCGAAATCGAACAAGACAGTGCCTGCACTTGAGAAGTTCCTGGCTTATTGGGGAAATATCTACAAACAGCAACAAAACAATGTGGAAAGGACATTGTATTGTTGTGGGAGGGATCTGGTGGGAGATGACTGAATCATGGGGGCGGGTCTTTTTCACGCTGTTCTTGTGATAGTGAATGGGTCTCATGAGATCTGATGACTTCAAAATGGGAGTTTCCCTGTACAAGCTCTCTTCCCTTGTCTGCTGCCATGTGAGATGTGCCCTTCACCTTCTGCCATGATTGTGAGGCCTCCCCAGCCACATGCAACTGTAAGTCCAATAAACCTCTTTCTTTTGTAAACTGGGAGGGATCTGGTGGGAGATGACTGAATCATGGGGGCGGGTCTTTTTCACGCTGCTCTTGTGATAGTGAATGGGTCTCATGAGATCTGATGACTTCAAAATGGGAGTTTCCCTGCACAAGCTCTCTTCCCTTGTCTGCTGCCATGTGAGATGTGCCCTTCACCTTCTGCCATGATTGTGAGGCCTCCCTAGCCACATGCAACTGTAAGTCCAATAAACCTCTTTCTTTTGTAAACTGCCCAGTCTCAGGTAGGTCTTGATCAGCAGTGTGAAAATGGGCTAATACACAAGGGGAGAGAGGTAATCCCAGAAAGGAGGACCAGTCTGTGTAAAGTCAGGGAGGGAGATGAGAAGAAACGTTTTGGAGTAATGTGACATTGGGCAAGATTGTAGGTCAAAGAGAACCATTAAAGACTTTTAAATGAGGAAATGAAGGGTGGATTGGAGGGGGCTGAGGTAGAAGGCAAGGAGACCCATCAGGAAGGTCTTGTCATACACAGACTTGGAGAGGGAAGATGAAGACCTGAGCCATGTCATTGGCAGTAGAGATAGAGAGGCAGAGAAAGGCCCTGCAGATATATATAGGGTTGGAATGGCAAGACGTAAGTAGTGACCAGTTGAATATAGGAAGTGAGAGAGAGGAAAGAGCCAAGTATAGGCATACCTTGGAGATATTGCAGGTTTGGCTCTGTGCAGTGGGCAAGAAGAACCCATTGGGCTGTAACAATTTATCTTAGCATGTGATGATCTTTGATAGCATTTTACCCATAGTACAATGTATTTCAAAATTATAGTCCATCCTCTCAAACCCTGCTATAGCTCTATTAACTAAGTTTATGTAACATTCTAAATCCTTTGTTGCCATTTCAGCAATGTTCATGCCATGTTCATGGCACCACCAGCAGTAGAGTCCATCTCAAGAAACCATTTTATTTTTTGCTCATCCATGGAAGAAGCTCCTCAGCTGTTGAAGTTTTATTATGAGATTGCAACAATTCAGTCACATATTCAGCTCCATGTTTAATTCTAGTTCTCTCATTATTTCCACTACATCTGTGGTGACTTCCTTCATTGAACTCTTGAACCCCTCAAAGTCATTCATAAGAGGTGGAATCAACTTCTCTCAAACTATCATTAATGTTGGCATTTTTACCTTTTCCCATGAATGCAAATGTTCTTTATAGCATCTAGAATGGTCAATCCTTTCCAGGGTTTCAATATACTTTTCTCAGATCCATCAGGAGAATCACTCTCTATCGCAGCTGTAGCCCTAAAAAATGTATTTCTTAAATAAGAAGACTTGAGAGTCAAAATTACTCCTTGATCCACAGACTGCAGAGCATATGTCATTTTAGCAGGCATGGAAACAACATCAATCTCCTTGTATATCTCCATCAGAGCTGTTGGGTGACCAGATGCATTGTCAGTGTGCAGTAATATTTTGAAAGGAATCTTTTTTCTAGACAGTAGATCTGAACAGTGGGCTTAAAATATTCAGTTAATGATGCTGTAAACAGATGTGCTGTCATCCAGGATTTATTTTTTGATTTGTCGAGCACAGGCGGAGAAGATTTAGCATAAATCTTTTTCTTTTTTGAGACAGGATCCTGCTCTGTTGCACAGGCTGGAGTTCACTGGCTCAATCATGGCTCACTGCAGCCTTGACCTCCTAGGTTCAAACGATCCTCCCACTTCAGCCTCCTAACTAGCTGGGATGACAGACACACCACCATGCTTGAAAATTTTTTTTTGTATTTTTTTGTAGAGATGGGGTTTCACTATGTTGCACAGGCTGGTCTTGAACTCCTGGGTTCAAGCAATCCTCCTGCCTTGGCTTCCCAAAGTGCTGTGACTACAAACATGAGCCACCACACCCTGCTGACTCAGCATAATTCTTAAAGGCCATAGGCTTTTTGGAATGGTAAATGAGCATTGGCTTTAACTTAAAGTCACCAGCTTCCTGAGCCCCTAACAAGAGTGTTAGCCTGTCCTGTCCATTAAAGCTTTGAAGGCAGGCATCGAATTCTCTCTAACTATGAAAGTCCTGGTTGACATCTTCTTCCAATAGAAGGCTGTTTTGTCTACACTGACAGTCTGTTCTTAGTGTAGCCACTTTCATCAATGATCTTAGCTAGATTTTCTGGATAACTTGTCACAGTCTCTATATCAGCACTTGCTGCTTCATCTTACACTTTTATGTCATGGAGATGACTTATTTCTTTAAATCTCATGAACCAAAGTCTGCTAGCTTCCAACTTTTCTTCTGCAGCTTCCTCACCTCTCTCAGGCTTCATATAATTGAAAGGAATTAGGGACTTGCTCTGGACTTGGCTTTGGCTTAAGATAATGTTGTATCTGGTTTGATCTTCTCTATCCAGACCACTCCAACTTTCTCCATATCAGCAATAAGACTGTTTTTCTTTCTTATCATTTGTAGGTTCGCTGGATTAGCACTTTTCATTTCCTTTCAGAACTTTTCATTTGCATTCCCAACTTTGCTAGCTGTTGACATGCCTTCCTTAATAAGCCTAATCATTTATTTCTAGTTTCTGATTTAAAGTGAGAGATGGGAAACTCTTCCTTCATTTGAACACTTTGAAGCCATTGTAGGGTTATCAATTAACCTAATTTTAATATTGTTATGTCTCAGGGAATAAGGAGGCCTGAAGAGATGGAGAGGATGAGAGAATGGCTGGTCAGTGGAGCTGTCAAAGCATGCAAAGTATTTATGGATTAAGTTAGATGTCTTCAATTGACATGGTTTGTGGTGCCCCAAAACAACTACAATAGTAATATCAAAGATCAATGATCACAGATCACCCTAATAGATATAACAATGAGAAAGTATGAAATATTGTGAGAATTATCACAACATGACACAGAAACACGAAATGGGCACAGGCTGTTAGAAAAATGGCGCTCATTAACTTGCTTAATGCAGGATGGCCACAAACCTTCAATATTTAAAAACTCTTATTATCTGTGAAGTGTATGTAATACAGTGAAGCACAATCAAAC
>NW_012118710.1:9354504-9357701 GCF_000951035.1 Colobus angolensis palliatus | reverse complement strand
AGGCATCGAATTCTCTCTAACTATGAAAGTCCTGGTTGACATCTTCTTCCAATAGAAGGCTGTTTTGTCTACACTGACAGTCTGTTCTTAGTGTAGCCACTTTCATCAATGATCTTAGCTAGATTTTCTGGATAACTTGTCACAGTCTCTATATCAGCACTTGCTGCTTCATCTTGCACTTTTATGTCATGGAGATGACTTATTTCTTTAAATCTCATGAACCAAAGTCTGCTAGCTTCCAACTTTTCTTCTGCAGCTTCCTCACCTCTCTCAGGCTTCATATAATTGAAAGGAATTAGGGACTTGCTCTGGACTTGGCTTTGGCTTAAGATAATGTTGTATCTGGTTTGATCTTCTCTATCCAGACCACTCCAACTTTCTCCATATCAGCAATAAGACTGTTTTTCTTTCTTATCATTTGTAGGTTCGCTGGATTAGCACTTTTCATTTCCTTTCAGAACTTTTCATTTGCATTCCCAACTTTGCTAGCTGTTGACATGCCTTCCTTAATAAGCCTAATCATTTATTTCTAGTTTCTGATTTAAAGTGAGAGATGGGAAACTCTTCCTTCATTTGAACACTTTGAAGCCATTGTAGGGTTATCAATTAACCTAATTTTAATATTGTTATGTCTCAGGGAATAAGGAGGCCTGAAGAGATGGAGAGGATGAGAGAATGGCTGGTCAGTGGAGCTGTCAAAGCACGCAAAGTATTTATGGATTAAGTTAGATGTCTTCAATTGACATGGTTTGTGGTGCCCCAAAACAACTACAATAGTAATATCAAAGATCAATGATCACAGATCACCCTAATAGATATAACAATGAGAAAGTATGAAATATTGTGAGAATTATCACAACATGACACAGAAACACGAAATGGGCACAGGCTGTTAGAAAAATGGCGCTCATTAACTTGCTTAATGCAGGATGGCCACAAACCTTCAATATTTAAAAACTCTTATTATCTGTGAAGTGTATGTAATACAGTGAAGCACAATCAAACGAGATGTGCCTGTAGAAGACTGCAGATTTCTACATCGAGTGATTCCCTTCTATTCTTTAGTGTTTTAAGAGTATTAAAACTGAACATTGTATGATGAGTCTTTTACCAGACCTTTAGGTGTGGCTCAAAAAATACCAAAAGTACACATAGCATTTATTCATTTGCTTTTAGCTCTTTAGAGGTTACTGTTTGCAAGTTTAGCATTTATTCATTTGCTTTTAGCTCTTTAGAGGTTACTGTTTGCAAGTTTTTGATCCATCAGTGATATCTTTATGTATCAATATCAAATACTATGAGCCTATTATGTGTCAGATACTTTGCACATATCCATCCTTCCTAAATCCACACATCTTAGTTATTATTATTCCCATGTAGTGGATATGTCATAGACAGGGGTGCTAAAGATGTCATATATGTATTTTTAAAATCAAATCAATCTGAC
The DNA here is from genome assembly GCF_000951035.1 of Colobus angolensis palliatus. NCBI lineage: Eukaryota > Metazoa > Chordata > Mammalia > Primates > Cercopithecidae > Colobus > Colobus angolensis. The sequence continues at coordinate 9,356,254 of NW_012118710.1, read as the reverse complement.
TCCATGTACCCTTGTCCCACTAAGTCAATCTGTCATCATTAGGATTCTCTTTCCAACCCTTTCCATATGACAGTACAAATGTCAGAAGGGTCTTACTCAAACAGAGGCATTGGAGAAAGCCATTTGGTTTTCTGCCCATCCTAGTCACAGCTCATTTGCTCATTGTATAAGTCCACATTTTTTTTTTTTTTTGAGACAGAGTCTTGCTCTGTTGTCCAGGATCCAGTGCAGTGGCACCATCTGGGCTTACTGCAACCTCTGCCTTTTGAGTTCAAGCAATTCTCCTCCCGCAGCCTCCTGAGCAGCTGGGATTACAGGCACACACCACCATGCCTAGCTAACTTTTGTATTTTTAGTAGAGATGGGGTTTTGACATGTTGGCCAGGCTGATCTTGAACTCCTGGCCTCAAGTGATCCCTCTGCTTTGGCCTCCCAAAGGGCTGGGATTACAGTCCTGAGCCACTGTCCCTGGCCCCATATGTTTTTTTTTTTTTCTTTTTTCTTTTTTTTTAAAGGCATCCTTGTCAAGACTGAGAACAAAAGTACTTAAGGTCACTTCTCTCTGTGATATCATCCAGCCATCACCTTTTTTACACTGCAGTCTCCTAGGGATCCTGCCAGGTTAGTTTTTTATGAAAACAAAGCCAAGAAGAAAAGCTGTCTTCAGGTATCATAAATAAGGTCAGGGAGACCTTGCAACCTTCTTTGAATGGGAAGAATAAAATGCAATGATAAAACAAAACAAAAAAGTGAAAGCATCCTGCCACATCCCATTTAGAGTAGCTACTCTACCCTTTTAGAGTCGTCAGATAATTTGTCAAAGTCACTGTGGTGGGAATGATAATGATTCCCCGAAGATGTCCACATCCGAATCCCCAGAAGCTGTGATTTTTACTTTACATGACATGAAGGAACTTGTGGATGTGCTTAATGGAAGAATATCCTGGATTATTTGAGTGGATTCAATTTCATCTCACGAGTTCTTAAAAGTAGAACAGGGTCGGATATGAGTGAGGACTAAACCATCCATGTGGCTGGCTTTGAAGATGCAGGGAGGGAGCTATGAGTCAAAGAATGTGGCAGCCTCCAGAAGCTGTGAACAGCCCTTAGCTACAGTCAACAAGAAAACTGGGACCTACAACCACAAAGAACTGAACTCTGCCAATGATCTGAATGAGGAAGAAAATGGATCCTCCCCTTGAACTCTCAGAAAAGAAAACAGCTTTGCCAATACCTTAATTTTAGCTCAGTGAGTCTGTAGGTATGACCCGAAGAACTGTAAGATTATACATTTGTGTTGTTTAAACTGTGGAGTTTATGATAATTTGTTATGGCAGCAATAGCCAATATAGTCACAAAGTTAATAAAAGCCAAGCTTGCACTCCAGATCTGTCATAGTCTAAAGTCCATGCTCTCTGTATGATATTATATTTCATCTATTTAAAGTATTCCCAGGTCCAGCGCTATCCTACACAAAGTTAAATTAGAAAATGGAAGATGTGGATTTTTTCTTCTGAAAATGACCTATTGTTGTAAAAGCAATAGATCTTATTCAAAGAGTCAGATAATACATACAAATACAAAAAGAAAGTAAAAGCCCCCAGAAATCCAGAATCTAAAAATCAAGGCTAACATTATTTTCACAAACATCCTTCCAGAAAATTTGCTTCACGTGTATATACGATAAATATTTATACTTTTATATATGTTTCTGTAATTGCTTTTTTGATGAGACAATTTTTCATAGATA
>NW_012118710.1:9339683-9353074 GCF_000951035.1 Colobus angolensis palliatus | reverse complement strand
AGTATATTATGGCTCCGATCTAGTCCTATAGAAGGCATTTCATCTGAAAAAAACTGTAGAGAATCTCCAAAAAGTCCAGTTGTACTTGGCTGTTCTGATTTCTATGTTGTCATTTGCCAATGGCTGAGGTTGTTGAATCTCAGGGACTGACTACAGCTGTAGGGTTTTTAGCTTATAACAAAGACAGGAATGGGGAACTCACAGTTAATTTCAGCTCCCATTTGGCCAGTGCTTCCTTTGCTAGCAAGGCCCTGACCAACTTTTCCAAACCTGGTGTTGGGGGTTGCACACTGTCATCGTTTAATTTTGTTTGTTTTTTGAGACAGGGTTGGCTTTGTTGTTCAAGCTGGAGTACAGTGGCGTGATCATAGTTCACTGTGGCTTCAACCTCCTGGGCTCAAGTGGTTTTCCTGCCTCAGCCTCTCAAGTAGCTGGGTCTACAGAAGCATGCTGCCACACCTGGCTAATTTTAAATTTTTTGTAGAGCGAGGGTCTTGCCATGTTGCCCAGGCTGGTCTTGAACTCCTGGGCTTAAGCCATCCTCCCAATTTGGCTTTCCAAAATGCTGGCATTATAGGCTTGAGCCACTGCACCCGGCCACTGACGTCACTTAAGCTCTATTTAAAAATCAACCCTTACTCTTACTCCTCCCCGGCCTTGTGGGACCCTTTCATGAGCATTGATATCGCAGCCCTAAATTCTAGGTTTTTAGTAGGGAGGAGCCCTGCCTCTGACAGCCCCTCCCTCAGCCATACAGAGGGGCATGGAGTTCTGGTTAACATTTATTTCTCTTTGCTATGATCTGGCTCCCTCTCCCTCCTCAGAGGGGTCAATGCCCTGCCCCCTTCCCTTGCTCAGACTTTTCCTGGAATTATCAGCTTTCTTCCTCTTAACTGACTGATTTGGGGCCCAGCCTGCCAGCTGCTGACGGAGGAGTGATTCGTTGATTCATGTTAACAACTATTAATAGGGCTCATTATTTCCCAGGAAACCGACAGGATGATGCTCCTCCTTCTGTTTTGGGGGTACAATTGATTCCTCCTCACCACGTTAAGTGGCAGCCATTTAAATCATATTGATGTCTACCATTCAAAGTGATGCCTCTGCTGTCTTGCGTGGTAACAAATTAAATATGGGAGCTGGAATCCTGAACATGCCATTTACCTATTTTCAGGCACAAGGTGGAGCTTATTGCAAAGAGTGAGGCACTGGGGTTTTTTTATTTTGAGGCACAGATGTGTGAATATAGTCTGTGTGGAGTTTCATAGGTAAGTGTCTATGTGTCTGACTTCTGCCTGGGTATGCATTTATTTTTCCCCCTTGTCAGTCACTAAAGTCTGAATTTCTCTGTTTATCACTAACTTTAAAATATATTCCCAGTGCCTCAATGGAGTTAATCAGAGGACCTTATAAGTTCTGGCGATTTCTGAACTCTTCCAGAAGAATGCTGAACTGTTTTAAGTGTATGCATTGGGTGGGTAGGATTGACAGGCAGGTGAGTGAGAATAGGAAATTAACATGGACTTGGGAGGAGACAATATAAGATTCAAGATTAATTACCTCTGGCTGGGCAAAGTGGTTCATGCCTGTAATCTCAGCACTTTGGGAGCATGAGGAGGGAGAATTGCTTGAGGCTAGGAGTTCAAGGCCAGCCTAGGCAACATAGCAAGACCCTGTCTGTACTAAAAATTTTAAAATTACCCAAGCTTGGTGGCACATGCCTATAGTCCCAGCTACTAGGGAAGCTGGGGTGGGAGGATTGCTTGAGCCCAGGAGTTCAAGGTTGCAGTGAGCTATGATTGCACCAGTGTACTCCAGCCTGGGTGACAGCATGAGACCCTGTCTCTTACCAAAAAAAAGATCAGTTACCTCCAAAAAGAGATGGGACTAACATGAAGCAAGCCACCTCGTAGATAGCAGTGCAGCACGAACTAGTGGGATGTTGGACTATTGTGGTTTGCCTGTTGTTTCTTTTTTATTAAAAACAAAACAAAACAAAAAAACCATTGTTCTTTTCTTCCACCCTGGCCAGTATGCTTGTAAGAGGGGACATTGGTGGTGGATCTTCTCTTCTGACACTGTGACTCCTCAAGTCTCCCCCTGGGATCCTGAGCCCTGTGACTGGTCAGAAAGGCTGCGTGGAAGCTGGTGGTCCTGCCCTAGGATGTGCACGTCTTTCTGTGTCTGCTGGAGGATGCTTGCTTGTCTCTGTGTGCATGTGTATTTCTGTGCAGGTGCATTTCAGAATGTTTGCGGCTTGTCTGGGAGTTGCTGATTTGCCAAGTGTGGTGCAAAGCCACAAGGGAGAAAAAACTTTCCTAAGAACGGATTTGTAATGGCTTCACTAAGTGGACGGGAGTGAAATAAGACAGCCGGGAGAAGCAGCTTATGCAGTGATTGCTTCCCGCGCACCCCTTAAGTGAGTTGGCAGCCCGAGCTTCAGCGAGTGACGCATCTGATTGATTGATTTAACATTACAGCCTCTGAAAATTGTGGAGGAGCTGTAGTTGTTGCTGGAGGTGGCTGTCAGCTTCACGCTGAGTGAGTGACTGGTGTCTGAGAGATCCCTGGGGCCCTCTCGCTGGCCCTGTGTGAGGGGTTCCCTTCATGCTTCACCGGCGCTACTGTTGCTTGGCGGACTCCTCGGCGACCACTGGGTTTAAGGGCTTTGGAGGCTGATGTGCAGGCAACACACACACAGACACACGTGGGTGCACACAATCACACAGGCACAGGCATATCACATCTGTTTGTTTTTGTTAAAATGACCTGGAAAATGGTCTCATTAGACGTCTACCTTTACTGCCTCTTACTTTATTTCTCTGGCCATAGGGATATTGGATCATAGGGTCACAGGGAAGTTAGTTCAAGCCCCATACTTGAGCACAGCAAGTATGACTTTTTGTTGTTGTTGTTGGTTTTTTTTTTTTTTTTTTGAGATAAGGTCTCACTCTGTTGTCCAGGTTGGAGTGCAGTGGCAGGATCACAGCTCACTGTATCCTCAAGGCTCAGGTGATCCTCCCATCTCAGCCTCCTGAGTAGTTGGGACCACAGATGCACACATCCTTGCTCGGCAAATTTTTAATTTTTTTGCAGAAACGGGGTCTTGACATATTGCCTGGGCTGATCTCAAACTCCTGGGCTCAAGTAATCCTACTGCCTCGGCCTTCCAAAATGCTAGGATTATAGGCGTGAACCACTGGCACCGATTAGATCTTGGCTATCTGTATAGTTTGGCATATTTGGAGTTGACTCAGTGTAGGAGCAAGGATAAGGACACCATTTGTTTAGCTATCTATCTATTTTAGCAGAGTCACAGAAAGAGTCCCTGACACAGGGACTAGCAGGGAGGGAGCAAAGGGTGTTCCACACAAAGGAATGAGGTGCAGACAAGCAGGAAGTGTATGCACCTGCAGAGGACCTTACAGGACAGATAAAGGTGGGACAGTCAAGGAAGCCATTGTGAATTGTTCCTGGAGTCCCACTATTTTCTCAGGAAGTAGCTGCTGAGTAATGTGAATCCAAGACCATTGGTCCTTAAACTCCCTTAAGCTGATGAATTATATTCCATTATTTTGCCTCTTCGTTTAGGGTTTTGGATACTTTAAAATTCAAATATCCCAGGGGGAGGAAGTATTTTCATTTTTTTCCCTGCTCATTTACACCTTTCTGGAAGTTGGCTTATTAGATCTTCTCCCTAGAACATGTTTTGAGTGGGTGAGGACAAGTGGGTGGTGGATGTAAGGAGGAATCTGCAGGAGTGAATTAGCTTGTTCTCTAGGGGGATTGATAGGGTAATTCATCATCTAACTGACTGTGTTTTCTGGTAACTATGGCTGTTCTCTGGAGGGGTAGCAAATGTGGTTGGGTGGACATGGGATGGATGACCCTCATAAAGAGTAACCAACCAGACATGGTGGCTCATGTCTATAATCCCAACACTTTGGAAGGCTCAGGCAGGAGGATCGCTCGAGTCCAGGAGTTCAAGATCAGCTTGGGCAACAAAGTGAGACCCCCATCTCCACAAAAAATTTACAAATTAGCTGGGCGTAGTGGTTCGTGCCTATAGTCCCAGCTACTTGGGAGGCTGAGGTGGGAGGATCCCTTGAGCTGTGATCCCAGGAGTTTTTGAGGCTGCAGTGCGCTGTGATCACACCTCTTCACTCCAACCTGGGTGACAGAGTGAGACCCTGTCTCAAAAAAAAAAAAAAAAAAAGTAACAAAATACATGTATGCTTCCTTTAATCTCAATTTCTTTTGGATTTGTTCCATTGCATGGGGAAACTGAGGGCCTAGGAAATGTTTCAGAATGACTCTTGCTAAACATGGCCTAAACAATTTCAGGCCAATGACATTGATAAATAACACATTCCTCAGGGCAGGCTCATCCTCAGGGCAGGGTCCCAGGTAGTATATGAGATGTGTGGTCTGTGCTTTCAGCATGCCATCTACTCTCACTCCTCCTCCTATGCCACTTTCCTGCAAACCCCTGATCTTCTCCAAACCTCCTTCAGTGGCAGCCTTCCCTACTTCCCTAGCTAATGTTATAGCAATTTCATCCTTTAAGTCGCTCAGGACCAACACCTGGACATTCACTGCTTCAGGAGGTCCTGGGATATACACTTCCAGAGGACCTTGGGGTTCTACCCTCAGCCTCCAGACACACGGTGTCTGAAGACCACACCTCCACCATGGTCACCATGATTCATCTACTGTCAGCTCTTGCCTGGATCACTACAAAGGCTTCTGAGAAGCTCTCCTGCTTCTTCCACCCCTGTCCCCATAGACTAGCATCTGTTCTTAGCACCACAGCCAGAGTGATGTGTGTAAATCATAATCCAGGTCGTGCCACTCCTCTGGCTCCCAACCTGGCAAGAGTTCCCTATTTCAAGGGTGAAACCAGGTCCTTAGAGTGGCCTGCAAGGCCCTACACGATCGAACCCTTAAACCCTAGTTCCTCCTTCCTTCCATTCAATTTTCCTTGCATACTCAGCTCCCTGTTCTTCCTGGAGCAGCTTGGGATGTGTTTGTATGCTCCTACCCTGGATCCTTTGCTGTAGCTGTACCCTTCGCCTAGAAATTTCTCCAAGACATCTGCTTGGCTTCCTCCCTCACTCCTTCCACTGTGCTCAGATGCTATCTTCTTGGTTAGCATTTCCCTGACCATCCTATTTAAGACGTAATCTCCCCTCCTATCCCCACCCCTACCGTGCCTCACCGTTTTTTTCTCTTTCTTCCTTTCCTTTCCTTTCCTCCCTTTCCCTTTCCCCTTCCTTCCTTCCTTGCTTCCTCCTTCCTTCCATTTTTTTTTTTTTTCAGCCTCTCGCTCTGTTGACCAGGCTGGAGTGCAGTGCTGCAATCTGGGCTCACTGCAACTTCTGCTTCCTGGGTTCAAGCAAATCTCCTGCCTCAGCCTTCCTAGTAGGTGGGATTACAGGCGCACATCACCACGCCTGGGTATTTTTTTTTCTTTTGTATTTTTAGTAGAAATAGGGTTTCACCATGTTGGCCAGGCTGGTCTCGAACTCCTGACTTCAAGTGATCTGCCCACCTCGGCCTCCCAAAGTGTTGGAATTACAGGCGTGAGTCACTGCACCATGGAATGTGTTACCTTTTAATGCATAACTTACCTAATTAGTATGTTAATATTTCATTATCTCTCTCCCTCCACCAGAATGGAAGTTCTATGAACTCCTTTGGTCAGTAATGTACTCTGAATACCTCGAAGAGCAGTTGGCATACCATAGGTACTCAGCGTATATTTGTTGCTTGCTTTTTGATAAATTCTCTCTCTTAGTTAGCTACCTCTGTCTTAAAAAATTTTCATCTGGCCGAGCGCGATGGCTCACACCTGTAACCCTAACACCTTGGGAGGCTGAGGCAGGCAGATCTCTTGAGCCTGGAGGTTCAAGACCAGTCTAAGCAACATAGTGACACCTCATCTCTACAAAATACTAAAAAAAAAATTAGCTGGGTGTGGTAACACACACCTCTAGTCCCACCTACTCAGCAGGCTGAGGTGGGAGGATCACTTGAACTCAGGAATTTGAGGCTGCGGTGAGCCACGATTGTGCCACTGCACTCAAGCTTGGGCAACAGAGTGAGACCCTGTCTCAGAAAAAAAAAAAAAAAAAAGAAAAGAAAAGAGAAATTCTCATATGACAACTCATTCTGGCCTTCCAAATGAAACCTGCCTTCCCAGGCAGTGCCTTATGCTTCTAGGTATTTTCAGTTTCTATCAATCCTTTTAGAAAAACTGACACTGCTGTGTTTTGTTCTCTTAGGACTCTGTTTCTAAGTAGATTGTGTAACTCAGTCTATGCTAAACTGTTGTTATTTATTTTTTCCCTTGGACATATTTATAGTACAATATAGTTTGGCCCTAAAAACAAATGTTCTCTTCCCAGGAGTCATTTACCATTTGACTCTCAGGTTTCCAGCAGGCCATGGGGCAGACAATTTTCAAGGGTGAAAGAGCGAGCTTATATCTCAAGTAGGTAGCATGGGTGGTGTGGTCTGGGTTAGCCCTGTCTGCTTCAGAACAGCAGTCAAGAATCCTTGTCCCCAGTCACTGCCCCAAATTCTATATGCTATTTTTCTATTATTAATTAAAGAAATATGGACTAGGTGTCTCTATGTATTACTTCATTTTAACCAATGCCACATTTCTGTGTGGGAGATATTATCATGCTCATTTTATAGATAGGATCCCCAAGGGCCACAGAAGCCAAGTAACTTGCCCAAGTGTGACTGCTAGCAGGTGACCAAGACTGTGATAGGGATTACAGTTCATATCATATCTTTTCAGTCCAAGTTTAATGCTCTTACAAATAAAAAAGCACCCCCCTTTTTTTTCTTTGAGAGACAGGGTCTTGCTTTGTCGCTCAGGCTGGAATGCAGTGGTATGATCATGGGGGTCACTATAACTTCAAAGTCCTGCTTTGGTCTCTTGGGAATCCTCCTGCTTCGTTGTCCTGGGAAGCTAGGACTACAGGTGTGCACTACTATGCCTGTAATTTTAAAAATTTTTTGTAGGGATAGGGTCTTGCCACGTTGCTTAGGCTGGTCTCCAACTCCTGGCCTCAAGTGATCCTCCCACCTCAGCCTCCCAAAATATTTGGATTACAGGTGTGAGCCACTGTGCCTGGCCAAGACTTCATTTTTTTAGGGCAGTTGTAGGTTCATGGCAAAATTGAGTGCAAAGTATTGAGAGTTCCCATAGTCGTTGCACACCCACAACCTCCCCTACTATCACCATCCTTCACCAGAATGGTGCCTGTTACAGGGATGAACCTAACTATTATTATTGCCCAGAGTCCATAGTTCACATAAGGGCTTGCTCTTGGTGTCATTCATTCTATGGGCTTTGACAAATGTACAGTGATATCTATCCATCACTGTAGTATCATACTGGGTAGTTTCACTGTCCTAAAAATCCTCTGTGCTCTGCCTATTAATTCTCCCTCTCCCCTAACCCTGGGAAACCACTGAGCTTTTTACTGTCTCCATAGCTTTTCCTTTTTCAGAAAGTGATATAGCTGGAATCATACAGTACACAGACTTTCCAGACTCACTTTCTTCACTTAGTCATATGCATTTAATGCACATTTTAATACAGCAGATTCCTCTTGGATTCAAAAAAATTACCCTCTATGATCCAGAATCAGAATGCAATTAAACATTCCTAATTTTATTATTGTAATGTATTTGTCTAATGGACATTTATAAGATGCCTAATTATAGCTGATATATATAATACATAGCTGCACATATAATATGGTTCCATTCATTCTGACTTCCCTTCCCCAGCGCTCAACCTTTTGTAAAGATGGATCCCCTCCTAAGTCCATAGCAACAGGACTCTGAGCTGGTGACTCCCTTATAAGTAATGAGGGGTAAATGTAAGATAAACAAGATGGGGAAAAGAAGCCAGAGAGAGGGAGGGGACTGCAGACACAGGGACATGGTGACCTCCGATTATCCAAAGCTGTTTCTCTAACACAATTTTGTGCTACGACCACCTGCTGTCTACAGTCTGCACATTGCCTTCACTCCTCCTAATTAAAGCCAGCAGGCTAGGATGGAAAAAATAATCTCAAGCCAAGAGGGTGGGGTAGGGAGAAAGCAATAGCTTCTTTTCTTTTTTGGGAGGTCTGGCTTGTTCTAGGCTAGGTGAAGCTTCCCCAAAGGACATACCCAGGAAATTAAAACCCAGGGTGGTCAAAGGTATCATTTGAATGTACTGCATTCCATTTTGCTGAGGCCTCTGGACTGTGGCTCAGCATGCTGGAAGAAAGGGAATGACAGATGAGGGAAACTTAGACTTTGTCAGGCTGACATGAGACATGAGAGTCTGCATGACATGAGAGTCTGCATGACTCTCTCCTGGCCCTAACTATTCGTGGAGTCTCAATGGGAGGAAATAGGTATTCAGGAATAACTGCATTTGCCATTACTCTCCTTTCTTTTGTCTACTAGACTACTCGGTGGTTCTCAAATTTTGGTGGACATCCAATCACCTGTGTATTAGTACATTCTCTCACTGCTATAAAGAACTACCTGAAACTGGGTAATTTATAAAGAGATGAGGTGTAATTGACTCACAGTTCTGCAGGCTGTACAGGAGGCCTGGTTAGGGAGGCCTCAGGAAACTTACAATTATGGCACAAAGGTGAAGGGGATGCAAGCACATCTTCACATGGCAGCAGGAGAGAGAATGAAGGGGTAAGTGCTACACACTTTTAAACAACCAGATCTTGTGACAACTCACTCACTATCATGAGAACAGCAAGGGGGAAAACTGCCCCTATGAGTCAATCACCTCCCACCAGGTCCCTTTCACAACACTGGGGATTACAATTCAACATGAGATTTGGGTAGGGACACAGACCCAAACCATATCAACCTGGAAGACTGATTAAAACACAGATGGTCAGGACCCACCCCAGAGTTTCTTTTTTTTTTCTTTTTTTTTTAGATGGAGTCTCACTCAGTCACACCCAGGCTGGAGTGCAAAGATACAATCTCAGCTCACTGCAACTTCCACCTCCTGGGTTCAAGTGATTCTCCTGCCTCAGCCTCCTGAATAGCCAGGATTACAGGCACCTGCCATCATGCCTGGCTAATTTTTGTATTTTTGTAGAGATGGGGTTTCACCATGTTGGCCAGGCTGGTCTTGATCAGGTCTGAGGTCTGAGGTCAAGATCTCCTGACCTCAGGATCCACCCGCCATGGCTTCCCAAAGTGCTAGGATTACAGGCAAGAGCCACTGCACCCGGCTTCACCTCAGGGTTTCTGATTCAGTAGAATCAGGGTGGGTTTCAAGAATGCGCATTTCTAACAAGCTCCCAGGTGATGCTGATGCTGGTGGTCTGGGACCACACTTTGAGAACCAGTGCTCTAAACCAGCTGTTCCCAAACTTTTACATGTATAGGCCTTCAGAATCATCCATTATTTGATTTTCTTGGTTGGCATTCACAATACATGGAGCTGAAGTGTGCTTGCAAGAGAGAGAAGGTTTTCTGTGCAGGGCATTCTGAGCTAACATGATCCCTCTGTCAGCAGGCAGTAATACATCCATCCACAAAGCCCTGGGTGAGGGAGTTAAGCTCCTTTTAAATCATGTTGGATTGGGACGGGCATGGTGGCCCATGCTTATAGTTTCAGCTACTCGGGAGGCTGAGGCAGGAGGATGACTTGAGCCCAGGAGTTCTGGGCTATAGTGCACTATGCCTAATGGGTGCCCATACTAAATTTGACATCAATATGGTGATCTCCTGGGAGTGGGGGGCCACCAGGTTGCCTAAGGAAGGGTGAACTGGCTCAAGTTGAAAACGGAGCAGGTGAGAACTCCCACGCTGATCAGTAGCGGGATCACACATGTAAATAGCCACTGCACCCCAGCCTGGGCAAGCCACAAAAAACCAAAAAAACACAAAATGTTGGATTGGGCAACAAGGAGGTTGGGGTTGAACCTATTTCCACTATGGGATAGCAGAAAGAGTATGTGTGGTTAGAGAATTAGTCAGGTTTGTTCCATTCAATTCCTAGCTCTGCCTCTTATGGTGAAGTAGCATTGAATGTGTTAATGTGTTATTTAACTCATTTGTGCTTCCATTTCCTATTTGTAATTTTTTCTTTTTTTTTTTTGAGACGGAGTCTTGCTCTGTCACCCAGGCTGGAGTGCAGTGGTGCGATCTTGGCTCACTGCAAGCTCTGCCTCCCAGGCTCATGCCATTCTCCTGCCTCAGCCTCCCGAGTAGCTGGGACTACAGGCACGGAACACCATGCCCGGCTACTTTTTTGTATTTTTAGTAGAGACGGGGTTTTACCGTGTTAGCTAGGATGGTCTCGATCTCCTGACCTTGTGATCCACTCACCTCAGCCTCCTAAAGTGCTGGGATTACAGGCGTGAGCCACCGCGCCCTGCCCCTATTTGTAAATTTTATTTGTTCCACAAATATTTATTAAGCACATACTGTCTTTCCAGCTTCTGGGGATACAGTGGGTAAGAGGACACAGTCTCTGCCTCATGGAACTTATATTGTGGTCCCAGCTGCTTGGGAGGCTTAGGCAAGAGGATTGTTTGAGCCTAGGAGTTTGAGGCTGCAGTGAGCCATGATTGCACCATTGCACTCCAGCCTGGGTGACAGAGTGAGACCTTGTCTCAAAAACAAACAAATAAACAAACCCTCCCTGCATTTGTATCCCCTTAATCTACAACAAACAAACAAAAACTAAAAGTACCTAAAAAAAAGAATATCTTACCATAATTTATGAGATTTTTAAGGGAATGGTTTGTGTTTTCTCCCTGAGCTGTTCATGGTCCCATCTCTAAGGTATAAATGACACATCATTTGACTCTTTCCTTTGACCAGATTTGATGGAGAGAACAAGGTAAAAGCATTGAGGGCAGGGTGGAAGAAGAAAACAGTTTCATACTTTGCACCCTCATAGGGAAAGGGCATGGATTTTGCTGCAAACAGGCTCAAGGTTGAATTCTAGTAACTCCACTTAAACTTTGAGCAAATTGTTTAAGCTTTCTTTGTCATCCATGAAATGAAAATACCACTACTACTAATGCCTATTTTGTAGGCCAGGAATGGTGGTTCATGTCCGTAATCCCAACACTTTGAGAGGTTTGAGGCGGGAGGATTACTTGAGGTCAGGAGTTCAAGACCAGTCTGCCCAACGTGGTGAAACCCTGTCTCTACAAAAATTACTAAAATCAGCTGGGCATGGTGGCAGGTGCCTGTAATCCCAGCTACTCGGGAGGCTGAGGCAAGAGACTCACTCGAATTCGACAGGTGGAGGCTGCAGTGAGCTGAGATCGTGCCACTGCACAATCTGGGTGACAGAGTGAGACCCTTTTCTCCAAAATACACCCCAAAAACCAAAAAACACAAAACCCTATTTTACAAAGCTGTAGTAGAAGAATGAATAAGTTCTGGTCTGAAGTATCTACTCAATAAATACTTATTATTTGGCATGTTGTTTAGTGCCTTTTTCTTACCACTTTCCTCTCTGTTGATTCCTCTCTGCTCAGGTGAAAAATTTCTCTGCTGTCTGAGCTTCACCTTTTAGGGAAGAAAGATATAAGATATTATGCTAATTTGTATTAAGGTTTGGGGCACAATAAGTCACATGGTAGCTTTCCCATGAATGTTGCATTTTAAAAGGGAGTATCCCATGGAGAAGGCAATGTTTAACACGCAAGCTGGAATTTCAGGCTTCTACAGCAAAACTAATTTGAAGTGATGGTGTGGGCAGAGGAGCTTTACTAGTATAGGTCAAAACGCCTCTCAAGATCACTGATTTTGTTCTCATTCTTCTCATTCCTGGATCCTAGGTGGTGAGTATTTGCACTGTCTTTAATTGCCATACTCATAGGGTCGAGGGAGGCCTTTTTATCTGGGGAGTCAGGCAGGCAAAACTCTTCCTGGGCCTTAACAGGTTTTATTAGTTTCTGCCCAGTCATTTGGTGGTGTTGGTGCTGGAGGCAGTACGTGTATGTGTGTGGATTTGTAGTTGTTTATTACTCTAGTGGTAGAAATGGGGGCTATGGGCCATGGTGAAGTGGTCGGGCAGGGAAGGCTCCAGAAAGGAGACATTTGGGCTGTCTTTGAAGGAAGAACTGGAGTCCAGCAGGCTGGAAGGACATTTTGAGCAGAAGGAGGAGCACGAACAAAGGCATTTACTAAGAAAGCATCCCTTGGGATGGAGGGGAGGGCTGGAGTGTCTGCAAAGTTGCTGACCTCTGGCCCTGGGGGGTTCCCATCCCCACCCCGTCCATTTCATGGCCTTCCAAACCACTGTGCAGTTAGCAATTCATTGTCTTAAAGGACAAACACATTGCCCTTTCTTTACTTTAATGCTGCATTCTTTAGGTGTCGGGTCCCACACAGCCAAGGCTTGGGGACTCTGTCTGTCCACTACACACCTTTTTGAGAGGCAAACGTAACCTTTTTGGTCCCTAGGTGACTAACCTCTGTGATTGTTTTGCTCATTTGCTATAAATGACTATCTCTACCACTTGGTTAATTATGTGATTACAGCAGCCAGTGACAAGGAGAAAATTAAAAATCCATGCTGCATTTTCCATAACACTTTATTGCTCTGTGCAAAAGAGGGCAAATGCAATTTAGCTGAGCTGCGGTGAACAAGAGCTGCTTCCTTCCCCTCGTTTCAGCCCCTCCCTCGTCCTCCCCTGGAGAGAAGCTGTGTTAGCAGATGACTAAAGCTGGGAAGAGAGCCGGTGTGGAAGGAAACATAAATTACCATTATCCCTGACAATGCTGGACAGTGCCACCCACTGAGCAGCAACTCAGCCAGACATTTTCCCCTGATTTCGGGAAAGGCCAGTAAGTTGTGGGCTTCTGCTAAGTGCATTAGTATAGAACAAGGTTTCAGCTTGGGCTCCATATTTGATCTTTATTTCTTTATGATGTCCTGCTATAGTTGTGCCTCTTCTGAAAAATCCAAGATACAGAAAGGGTAGGCACTGCTAATATGGAGCAAGTACAGTTCTTGGAGCCAAGACATGTGAGTTCTTGGAGTCAAGATATTCTGCCATGATGCCAACATTCAAATTCAGGAAATACAGAGAATGCCAGGAAGATACTCCTCGAAAAGAGCAACTCCAAGACACATAATTGTCAGATTCACCAAAGTTGAAAGGAAGGAAAAAATGTTAAGGGCAGCCAGAGAGAAAGGTCGGGTTACACACAAAGGGAAGCCCATCAGACTAACAGCAGATCTCTCGGCAGAAACTCTCCAAGCCAGAAGAGAGTGGGGGACAATGTTCAACATTCTTAAAGAAAAGAATTTTCAACCCAGAATTTCATATCCAGCCAAACTAAGTTTCATAAGTGAAGGAGAAATAAAATCCTTT
>NW_012118710.1:9330654-9335668 GCF_000951035.1 Colobus angolensis palliatus | reverse complement strand
CTTTGTAGGGACATGGATGAAGCTGGAAACCATCATTCTCAGCAAATTATCACAAGAACAGAAAACCAAGCACCGCATGTTCTCACTCATAGGTGAGAACTGAACAATGAGATCACTTGGACACAGGAAGGGGAACATCACACACTGGGTCCTATTGTGGTGGTGGGGGGAGGGATAGCATTAGGAGAGATACCTAATGTAAATGATGAATTAATGGGTGCAGCACACCAACATGGCACATGTATACATATGTAAGAAGCCTGCACATTGTGTACATGTACCCTAGAACTTAAAGTATAATTCAAAAAAAAAATATTCTGCTACTTACCTCGTGTCTGAGGTGGGGCCATTGCTTATTCTGTCTAAGCCTCCGTTTTCTCACTTATAAAGTAGGGATTTTAATGCACCCTTTCTATTCTCTCACATTTAACATCTCTGAAATCAGGCTACCCTGATGATGGTTGTGTTTTAGCATATGTCAAAAGTTTAACTGACTTCACTTTTTTAAACAGTGTTCCATTAAATAATATTGGGTCTTAGAATTGGCATTTTAGACTTGATGAAATAAGGTCCTGTGCAGGCTGGTTGTAGAGATTTAAAGAAGAAATATATGTTATTTATGTGACTCTCTATGCTATTGTCAGACCCCTAGGATACAAGTTCTAATCCAGACTCCCTTGTGTCACCTAGATAAGTTATTCAAAATTGATCCCCTCACCTAGAAAATGAAACAACCTCCAAACTCTCCATAAGTATTAGCCTAAGGTGGCCAGGCGTGGTGGCTCAAGCCTGTAATCCCAGCACTTTGGGAGGCCGAGATGGGCGGATCATGAGGTCAGGAGATCGAGACCATCCTGGCTAACCTGGTGAAACTCCATCTCTACTAAAAAAATACAAAAAACTAGCTGGGCGAGGTGGCGGGCGCCTGTAGTCCCAGCTACTCAGGAGGCTGAGGCAGGAGAATGGCATGAACCCGGGAGGCGGAGCTTGCAGTGAGCGGAGATCTGGCCACTGTACTCCACCTGGGCGACAGAGCGAGACTCCATCTCAAAAAAAAAAATAGCCTAAGGCAGTATAGGGCCAAGGAACTAAACAAAGCTTAGGGGTCAATAGTATCTGCACCATCTCTATCCTTGGCCACACATATTTGTGGATGCAAAGATTCCTGGTAGTTACAAAGGCCAAAGTTACAAAGTTACAAAAGTTACAAGGATTACTGGGAGTTACAAAGCCTGGTCACAGATGAGGTTTAGGGTTTATGGGTGTGAGTGGCATACATGTTTAGTTTATCTGTGTTGCTATAACAAAATGCTACAGGCTGGGTAATTTATAAGCCAGAGAAATTCATTTCTCATAGTTTTGGAGGCTGGGAAGTCCAAGATGAAGGCACTGGCAGATTCTATGTCTGCTGAGGGCTGGGTTGCTCTGCTTCCAAGATGGTGCCTTTTACCTCATGTGGTGGAAGGGATAGAAAAGGGTGAGCCCACTTCCTCAAGCCCTTTTATTTTATTTTATTTTATTTTGCTTTGTTTTTTGAGATGGAGTCTCACTCTGTTGCTCAGGCTGGAGTGTGGTGGTGTGATCTAGGCTCACTGCAACCTCCACGTGCTGGGTTCAAGTGATCTCCTGTCTCAACCTCCCAAGTAGCTGGGATTACAGGTGTGTGCCACCACGCCCAGCTATTTTTTTTTTACTTTTAGTTGAGACAGAGTTTTACCATGTTGGCCAGGCTGGTCTTGAGCTCCTGACCTCAAGTGATCAGCCTGCCTCGGTATCCCAAAGTGCTGGGATTACAGGCATTAGCCACCATGCCCAGCCCCTTTTATTTTTGAGAGACAGGGTCTTGCTGTGCTGTCCAGGCTGGAGTGCAGTGGTGCAATAATAGCTCGCTCCAGCCTCGAACTCCTGGGTTTGAGCCATCCTCAGCCTCCCAGGTAACTGAGACTATAAGTATGTGCTGCCATGCCTGGCTAATTTATTTTATTTTGTAGAGACAGAGGCTCTTACTATGTAGCTTAGGCTGGTCTGGAACTCCTGGGCTCAAGTAATACTCTCACCTCAGCCTCTCCAGTAGCTGAGATTACAGGTTTGAGCCACTGCACCCATCATAAAGTTCCTTTGTAAGAGTTCCCACCTTCATGACTTAATCACCTCCTAAAGGCCCCACCTCTCTATCAAATTGATGATTAAGTTTCAACATACGATTTTTGGGGGACACATTCAGACCATTGCATATGGCACAGTAAATTAATATAAGGTGGCTAATTGAGGTATAAAGAAGTATTGCTTGTGAATAGAAGAGGTAATTTCAGTAGACAGGTTCAGGAAATATAACACTCGTTTTGAGTCTTGAATTATGTCTGGAGTTCCAAAAAATGCAGGAATAAGGGAAATGAACAATGGAGCACATTTGAAAAGGGTAAGTTGTGCTCGAGAGGTGACAATTTATCTAGTTTGACTCTAGAGTATTTGGGGGCTAGAAGTGTTAGAAGGGGTTGGAGTGTTTGGGGGCAGAGAAAAAGCTATGATGGGAACTAGGTAACTAACATCACTATCTGCCTGCTTGCTCCAGCCACACATCTTGAAGTAATCTCTGAAGTCTTCATTCTTCTTTTTCCTTTGCCTCCCACATGTGATCCTAGAGTAGATTCTGTAGAATCCTACCCCTCTTGCATATCATACCTCCGTTCATCTCTTTCCATCTCTCTTGCTGTCACTCTGGTCCAGGCCACCTCCACATCTCACTTGAAATCTGCAGGGGCTTCCAACTGAGTTCCCC
Source organism: Colobus angolensis palliatus (assembly GCF_000951035.1). Lineage (NCBI taxonomy): Eukaryota > Metazoa > Chordata > Mammalia > Primates > Cercopithecidae > Colobus > Colobus angolensis. The sequence goes on along the minus strand of NW_012118710.1, from coordinate 9,332,889 downwards.
GCCTCGCCCGTTGCCCCAGTCCAATCTCTTCTTCTTAGGGTAGCCAAACTGACCCATTTAGGCTGAATATCACATTAGCTTGCTTCCTTTCTTTCCTTTTCTTTTCTTTTTTTCTGGTTGTTAACACTTCCAACAAGGCAGAAATGAGTAACGGGAAAGTGGAACTTGCTGTGGACACGGCCACAGGACCATGGTTTTGTTCCTGTTGGGATGCCTGGGTCGGTTTCACAGGTCGCCTCTCAGTCCTGCAGGCTGAACCCGTCTGTCTGGGCGCCTCGCGCTGCCTGCCTCCTGGGCACTCTGGGGCGACGTGGACGGATGCGTGCTTGTCTAAGGTTCGGTTCGTGCAGCGAGGAGTCTGCACCAAAAATACTCCATCAGTGAGGGAGAGTCCTCCCGGGGAGGGGCTCCTGTGCCTCCCATTCTAGGCACTTCGAGACTTTCTGCAGGAAGTGCTGTCCTTGGGTCATTCTGTTTTGTCCCGAGGCTGCTGCGAGGAGCGGGACAGGTGGGCACATGCTGAAGAGTGGGGACATGTGAGACGGCTTCAGTCCAGGCACAGCCGCAGGTCCCGGCTGCCCCACTTTTCCTGACCCGAGAAGAGCAGCCCCCAGCAGGCTGCGGGCACAGTCCCGGCTCACTCATGGCCTAGAGCGCAATGCAGGGCCCCAGCACTCCGCCTTAATTTTCACCTTTGTTCCTTCCTGCTTTCCAGCTTTGGATTCCTTGTCAAGAGGAATTCGAACCCCAAGGTTATAAACACGACACTTGCATTCCCTTCCAATCCTTCATGGTTTTCTGTTTTACACACAAAGCTTACAAACTTTACTTTTTCCAACTGGAAAACCAGTCTTTCCAACATTTTTTAAAAAGCAAATTATCCTTTTATCATATGCTGAAAGCCTTACCCATAACAAGCCCGCGTTTGACTCGGTTCACTGACCCTTCATTTAGTTCCTAAACGGACCCTTTTGGTAACTTACAGTGAAGAGGTGGCTTTAATAAATATATTCTCCAGAAAGCTCCAGAACCTTTGCGTGGGTCAGGGTGAGAGGTGCCGCCTCGATGTAAACAGAACAGAATAGCTGAGTCCTCCAGGTAGGCGCCAGGTGCGACCCGCACAGACCGCGTGCATGGGAAGCGGAGTCAGAGGTGCATCCTCAAAATGCATCCCCCCCGTCTCCGGCAGAGCACACACGCCCCAGGGCCCGGTGGTGGACAGGGCTGGTCCCAGCGTACGCACGGCACTTCCTGGGCTTGGGGGGTGGTACGCCAGAGGCTGCCCCTAGCAGGAAGCCCCCGCAGAGGCCAGGGCCTCTTCTTCCACTTGGCAGAGACCACAGAAGGGAGCCAGGGGACAGCATCAGAGCCTGGGGACGGGCAGGGGTGCCCAAGGGCACAGCAGCTGCAGGCCATTGGCAAGGCCAGAAGATGGTGAGTGGAAAGCCGGGGGCGCGTGGAGAGACCCCGAGAAGGGGCTCTTCAGCTGGGAGCCCCGCATGTACTGTTTGTGTTTCATCTGGCGATTTTGAAACCAGGTTTTTGTCTGGACCTCCGAGAGCTTCATCTCCCTGGCCAGCCTCTTCCGCTCCAGAAGGCCCAGGTACTGGTAGTGCCGGAAGACGCCCTCCAAGGTGCGGACCTGCGTGGTGGTGAAGGCTGTGTGGACACAGGGGGCCGGCCAGGGGTTTGGCTTCTTAAGCCGGCCATGGCCCTCTATGGCGCAGGAAGATTTGAGGACCGAGCCTCCTTGATGCTGACGGCCTGAGGGGGCTCCCACGTGCTGGATGTCTGGCTCGGTCCAGGGAGGCTCCCCGGGGAGACATCAGTAGGCCTGCGGGTGTGGGTCAGCCATGGGCAGCTGCTCTGGGAGAGCCAATCCTCGGAGCCAAAGCTGGAGGCCTGCTGCCGGCCACGAGGTGGGGAGGAGGAGGGACGCATGGCGGTCAGGTGGGTCTGAGGGAAGGCCGGGCGGGGCTGGCCAGGCACAGGATCCACCACCTGCTGCCTTTTTTAAAACCTGCTAATGGTTTCTCATCATACGTGGAGTTAAAAATCCATGGGCCAGGCCGGGTGCGGTGGCTCAAGCCTGTAATCCCAGCACTTTGGGAGGCCGAGACGGGCGGATCACGAGGTCAGGAGATCGAGACCATCCTAGGTGATTTAACTCTCCAATCATATATCCCTGCTCCATCCAATTTCAGCGTCACAAAGAAAATAAAGGCCAGGCGGGGT
>NW_012118710.1:9289343-9330556 GCF_000951035.1 Colobus angolensis palliatus | reverse complement strand
TCATGACACATATTCATTGCTGAAAATTAGAAAAAAGTAACAGGGAAAAAAAAAAAAAAAAAAAAATCCATGGGCCATAAGGCCTACGTGGTCCAGACTCTCCAACCTCGTCTCACACCATTGTCTCCCTTATTCCTGACGCTCTACCCAGCCTGCTCTTCATAGTTCCATCGGGCCTTTGCCTTGGCTGGTTCCTTTGCTTGACGTAGTCATCCCCTAGAGGGTCATGTGGCTTGCTTCTCGTTATTCAGGGCTCCGTTTAAATGTCTCGTGCTCAGATGCTCTTCCTAATCACCCATAGTAGAGTGGTCTCCCACCCCTGTCATTCTCTAGCGCTGCTTTATTTTCTTCATAGCACTTGACTCCATTTGAAATTTTCAGTTTGCTTGCTTAATTTGTCTCCCTTCTACAAAGAAATTAGGAATCTTGACTAATTTCTGATCTCTTGATTTTCCCAGTGTCTCCCATGCTTGACATTTAATTGATATTTACTGAATAAAAAGGCAAAGCTGGAGTGGCAGGCTGAGGCTAAATTTTGGAATGCTTGGGCGCATTGCTAAGGAGCCTGGACTTCACTGGATAGTTAAGAGGAGAGGCATTAGAACTCTTTGAGCAGAGGATTAATACAATTAGAAGTAAACTTTATGAGTATTGACCCAGTGGTAGAATGCAAGATGAATTGGAGAGGAAAGCGGCTAGGAATAAGAGATCTCTTAGAAGCCAGACTTCATATACTAGATGACTTGACTCTTTCTAAAATATTTGATTTTCTGGCTTCTTTCTTTGCCGCTATGCATACGAAACAGTGTGTGGATGCTCCTCTAATACCCTGGACATAAAATCAGTAGAGCATTATTACTCTTTTTTTTTTTTTTTTTGAGACTTAGTTTCACTCTTGTTGTCCTGGCTGGAGTGCAATGGCATAATCTCTGCTCACTGCATCCTCTGCCTCCTGGGTTTAAGCGATTCTCCTGCCTCAGCCTCCCAAGTAGCTGGGATTACAGGCATGTGCCACCATGCCCAGCAGATTTTTTTTTGTTTTTGTATTTTTAGTAGAGACAGGGTTTCTCCATGTTGGTCAGGCTTGTCTCGAACTCCCGACTTCAGGTGATCCATCCGCCTCGGCCTCCCAAAGTGCTGGGATTACAGGCATGAGCCACTGCACCCGGCCTACTTTTTTTTTTCGACGGGGTCTCTCTTTGTTGCCTAGGCTGGAGTGTAATGATGTGATCTCAGCTTACTGCAGCCTCAAACTTCTGGGTTCAAGCAATCCTCCTGCCTCAGCCTCCTAAGTTGCTGAGACTACGTGCATGTACTCATTTTTTAACTTTTTTTTTGTAGAGGAGTCTTACTCTGTTCCCCAGGTTGGTTTCGAACTCCTAAGCTCAAGGGATCCTCTTTCCTCAGCTTCCCAAAGTGCTGGGGTTACAGGTGTGAGCCACAGTACCACCTGGCCATTTACTACTTTCAAATTTCCTTATTTGTTGATGGATTCGTTCTTTCCTCCCTTCCCGTCATCTCTGGACTGTCTTGTTCATCAAGGATGAGACCACATCTTGTTCTCTTGATCCTGGAATCTCGCACTGTGTAAGGCTCTCACCAAGTGTTTAACACGTGTTTGTGGGATACATAGATGTGGGAAGTAAATACTTTTAAGTGTTTTCAGAAGGCTATTATCCTGAGTCATTTCAAATTGGCCCATAGGCAAGTCTTTGTGTTATGCAAAGCAAGGAATGGCACCTTTAATGAACTGGGAGGCTGAGGTAGAGATAAGGCCATGATGAGGGAAAAGATGGTAATTCTATTCTTTATTTTGGTTTGTTCTCCAGACTTTGGTTTATTGTTACAGAGTTTTTCAGGTCATAAATGCAGAAGAGACATTGAGATCATTTTTAGGAGAACTATCTGTGGCCATAATTCAGTGTGTTTTATTTTGGGAGAAGGTATCTGTGGCCATAATTCAGTGTGTTTTATTTTGGGGAATGAGAGTCGTGTTTTCATTTCATTTGTTGTTGCTAACCTCTGAAGATTGCCAATTAGCCCTTGCCCTTGCTGGATGCCTTCGTAAATTTTTAAAATTTGTGGTCCATGAAAAAACAAAGCAAACAGCCCCATTATTTTTCTGCACTTTTGTATCTTTATTGTAGCACTTATTATAGTCTGCTTTATATTATGGTTATTTGTTGGTGTGGCTTTCTCCTCAGCTAGATTGAGAAGCTTTTAAGGCAGGAACTATGTCCATTAATCTCTTAGCATGGTGCCAGGTACATAGAAGGAGCTTAATTGATGCAGGCTGTATGGAATTTTTTGTAATTGTACATTAAGACATAGAGAAGAGGCTGTTTTTCTTTTTCTCAGTCCCCTTGGGAACTAGATGTTGATGCCATATTTTCTGTTTGATCTGAAATCATTTATACATTGTCTTCAGGTATTTCATAAGGATTGTATTTGTCTATATTAACGTCTATATCTATATCTGTCAGAGGCATTTGAACCAAAGTGATTCCATCTTGAATAGGTGCTGGATAAAATGAGGCTGAGACCTACTGGGCTGCACTCCCAGGAGGTTAGGCATTCCTGGCCACAGGAGGAGATAGGAGGCTGACATAAGATACAGGTCACAAAGGCCTTGCTGATAAACCAGGATGCAGTACAGAAGCTGGCCAAAACTAAGATGGTGATGAAAGTGACCTCTGGTCATCCTCACTGCTCATTATGCACTAATTATAATATATTAGCATGCTAGAAGATGCTCCCAAATGTCCCAAAGACAGTCTACAAATGTCATGGCAATGTTCAGAAGTTACCCTATATAGTCTAACATGGGGAAGAACCCTCAGTTCTGGAAAATCCCTACTCCTTTTTTGGAAAACTCATGAATAATCCACTGCTTGTTTAGCATATAATCAAGAAATAACTGTAAGTATACTCAGTTGAGTGGCCCATGTCACTTCTGCCTTTGGAGTAGCCATTCTTTATTCCTTTACTTTCTTAATAAACTTGCTTTTTCACTCTATGGACTCACCCTAAATTCTTGTGTGAAGTCCAGGAACCTTCTCTTGGGGTCTGGATTGGGACTGCTTTCTGGTAACATATCTGTGTCTATGTCTTTATGCCCATCTGTCATCTGTCTGCCTGCCTATGTATGTATGTATGTATGTATGTATGTATCTCTCTCTCTCTCTCTCTCTAGAATACAGCTGTCTTTCCTGCAACAGACTGCTTGCTCTTCAGGAACTGGGTAGTATTCATGGGATAAAGATTGCTCCTTTGAAATTTTCCATTGGTGTCTTTCTAAGATTTTTGCATCATTTTTCAGCTTCAGGGATATAGAGCAGGAAGTATTTCCCGAGTCATTGCTAATGAAGACCTCTGTGGAGTTTTCCTAAGTGGAGGGACTCTGTTAAGAGTAGAGGGAAGAACCAGAGCTTAATGTGATTCCTCCTTAAAGAGTAGGTGCCTGCAGAGGCTATTTGGGCTATCTGTGGCCTTGGGCTGATACTGAGTTGTATGATATATTTAACCCTTGCTTGGACACTGAGAACCTCTAAGAGTTGTTGGTTTTGAATCTTGAGAGTGCCTTAGAAATCCCTAATAAGACAGCTGGAACCACAATCACTGGCAAACTTATCCCTAAAGGTCTGATCATTTACCCTTAGTCCGGGTTTGGTCAGGTGGTCCCCTTTCTGTTCTCCTTAACTCAAGAGGAAGGTAGAAAACTGGGACTGGAAAAGCCCCTTTCCACACAGCAGCTTAGCAGGGCCTGTGGAAGTATAGGAAGATGCCAGTGGCAGAAGGTTCAGTTGGCTGCCTGACTATGGTCATGCTAGAAATTAGGATTCCGATGATTCCTCCAGATGGGCATCCAGGTTACTTTATTCTATGAGACCCAGTTCCTTTTGGGATTTGGTTTCAAATGTATGTTTCATAGAGCTAATTAAAAAATCATAGTGTTGATGTTATGGATGGAATGCAGGGGGAGCCTCAGGAAAGGCATCAGAGTGATGCCAGGAGGTAGACTGGCACTCAAAAGATGCACGAAGGTGGCCACAGCAGTTAACAGCAACTGCTGTGAGTCAGCCCCAACTCAGGGATCTTCTAATGACAGCTCAGAAAGGAAGCTGCAAGCAGCAGTCCACTGAGTGGCTGATAGTTACTGATATCCAGAGGAAGCCATGGCACTGGATATAATTGGCTGCAGAACAGAGGGAACATTATACAAAATGGTACCTTTAAGAATTAACAAGTTTCCATTCCTCTAGAGATAAATCAGTATAAAAGATGTTTAAATAAATGATCATGTCAATGGTGGAGAAAATGATTTCTGTCAAATGAATTAAATTGATTGGGGGATGGCAAGAGAGATTTCTTCACTCTGGGATGAGTGGGCACAACATTTACAAGCCATGCCATTGTATGGTTTCTTGGTTTCTGGGTTGTTTTCTAATATAAATCATAAGGATGATATAAGTTCTGAAGTGCTCTACTACAGAGATGAAAACCACCAATTTATTATTATTGCCAAAGGGAGCCTCCTCTAGAAGGAACCTAGAGCATGTTATAAGTAGCTCTTCCTTGTCTGGCTGGGCTAGTGCAGGTACAGTTCTGCATGGAGGCAGCTGAATGACTATGTCAGCCTATGGCTGCATCTCCCTGGAAGAGGTTAAAGTGGCCTCAGGACAGACTAAAAGTCAGCCCTGGGTCACTGCCCAGGGAGATTGGTTACGGTACCATGGTTGTGGGTTTAGGTAGTGGACATATAAATTATAGAACTTAATTTATAGAAATATATAATTCTATGTAATTATAGAATTATAAATATATTATCTATTTTATCTATCACACTTCATACCTACTTCATTAACTATGAATTAAATTAGTTCTCCAGATTAATTATAACTATAGTACATAACATATAGTATATTTGTATATTTATAGTATACTATATTTTTTTTATGTATATATAGTATATTTGTACAATAATAAGCTCTGTACAGGCCAAGTGTGGCTTAGTGCCTGTTTTTGTAAGAAAAGTTTTATTAGAACACAGACACACTCATTGCATTGTCTGCACTGTCCTGCTCTGATGGTAGAGTTGAGAAGTTGTGAGGAGACCACAGAGCTCTCAAAGTAGAACATGTTAACTCTCTGGCCCATTGCAGGCATGGGCTATTTTTGATCTAGTTTGGTCCTCTGATTTCACCCATGAGGAAGCTATCCTGGGAGGTAGGATGACCTTGCTGGATCACATGGCTGGACATGGAAGAGTCAGAACTGAAATTACCTCCTCAGCTTCCGTGTGTGCTTTCACACCCTGTACCAATTGTACTGCCCACCCAGCTTCTCTAGTCATCACCCATTTATGGCAAGAGGAAAGAGATTCAATGAAGAGTAAGTTTTTTTTGTTTTTCTTTATTTTGTGATAGAGTCTTGCTCTGTTGCCCAGGCTGGAGTGCAGTGGCGCAATCTTGGCTCACTGCAACCTCCGTCTCCCAGGTTCAAGCAATTCTCCTGCCTCAGCCTACCGAGCAGGTGGGATTACAGGCCTGTGCCACCACACCTGGCTAATGTTTGTATTTTTAGTAGAGACGGGGTTTCACCTTGTTGGTCAGGCTGATCTCAAACTCCTGACCTCGTGATCTGCCCACCGTGGCCTCCCAAAGCTCTGGGATTACAGGTGTGAGCCACTGTGCCCAGCCAAGAGTAAGTTTTAAGAAAGGGACGAGAGGGAAAAGTCTAGCACATGGGAGACTTTTGGGCGTCACACTGAGGGAATCTGGGTAGGATCCACAGCAAAAGGGGTCTATCAGTAGGAGTGCCAGTGTTTGCCACTTGGCATTTTTCTTTTTGTTGCAGTGGGCTCAGGCCCTGTTGTGGAGCATGTACACAGGCTCTGGCTGTGTCTTTCCAAGTGTCCATCATCAGTCCTTATGACAAACATATGGGGTAGGGGGTGTTTTTATTCCCACGTTAAAGATGATTAGACTAAGGCCAGAGATGTTAAGTAACATGCCCTTGATCCCAAAGCTGGAACGTGGTAGAACTGGGGTTTGAACTCACGTAGATAGGCTCTAGAACCAGCCTCATTGAAATCACACTTCATGTACCATCTTCTTGCTTCTTTTCTGATGCTGGGCATGTCATTGTGGGAGAAGCCCTTTTTTCTCCTTCTTTTTGAAAGAAAGCAGAATTTACATTTATGTTGACCATATTTTCGTTATCCGTGACTCAGTACAGAGAACCTTTCTGTGCCTTCTTATGGGATGAGGTTGCTTATCCTTCAGACACTACAGAAGGAAGAAGCACAACTAAATACATTAATAACACTTGCCTCCTTGCTTTAAGGCCCTTCTTCATGTAATTTACCCCAAGATACCAGGGTGCTCAAAGACATAGAAGGAATAAGATTATATCTATCAGATACTATGCTTATTATCAGAGTGACAGAATTATCTATGCACCAAACCCCTACAACATGTAGTTTACCTGTATAACAAACCTGAACATGTACCCCTGAAACTAAAATAAAAATAAAATAAATTATTAGGTTCTAGAGAAGAAAATTCTTTAACTGGATACAAGTTATACCTTGATAATAATAAATAAATGTGATTAGATAATAAATGATTAGAAATAAGATATTTTTAACATAAGAATTTAAAATTTTTTAAAAATCTTTTTAAATTAATTATTACAGAGTCACAGGAAATTGCAAAAAAAAGAAAGAAAGAAAGAAAAACATGTGCAAGGAAGACCCATTTTCCCTAATGGTACCATCTTGCACAGCTACAGTACAATATTAAAACCAGAAAGTTGACACTGATAAAATCCACAGAGCTTGTTCAAATGTCATTACTTTTACATGCATTCATTTGTGTGTATATATGTGTATAGTTCTGTGCAATTTTAGCACATAGATTTGTGTAACCACCACCCATCACAATCAAGATATGGATTGTTCTGTTATCACAAGACACCCTTATGCTACTCCTTTATCACCACACTTATGCCTACTTCCACTCCTCACTCCAGCAACCAGTCATCTGCTTTCTCTATGTATAATATTGTCATTTTAAGAATGTTACGCACTCAGGCCTGTAATCCCAGCACTTTGGGAGGCCGAGATAGGAGGATCACTTGAGCCCAGGAGTTTGAAACCAGCCTGGGCAACATAGTGAGCCCTTATCTCTACAAAAAATAAAAAATTTAGCCCGGAGTGGTGGTTCCTGCCTGTAGTGCCAGCTATTCAGGAGGCTGAGGTGGGAGGATGACTTGAGCCCAGGAGGTGGAGGCTGCAGTGAGTCAAGATCATGCCACTGCATTTCAGCCTGGGCCACAGAGTGAGACCTTGTCTCAATAACAACAACAACAACAACAACAACAACAATGACCACCAAGAATGCTATGCAAATTTAATGGTAGAGTATTTCACCTTTTGAGATTGATAGTTTTTTTACTCAGTCTAATGCTCTTGAGATGCATCCAAGTTGTTGCATGCGTCAATAGTTCATTCCTTTTCAGCGCTGTGTAATATTGCATGACGGGGGTTTCTCATTGTGTAACCATTCGCCTGTTGAAGGAAATTTTGGTTGTTTCCAGTTTCTGGCTCTTACAAATAAAGCTGCTATAAACATTTATGTACAGATTGTGTGTGTATGGCCAAAAGTTTTCATTTCTCTGGGATAAATGTCTAGGAGTGCAATGTTGTGTCATACAGTAAGTACATGTTTAGTTGTATAAGAAGCTGCCAAACTGTTTTCAGGAGGGGCCGTATCATTTTACATTACCACTGGGCATACATGAGCCATCCAGTTTCTCTGCATCTTTGTCAGCGTTGGGGATTTTCCGTTTCTCACTTTAGTGATTCAGATAGGTATGTAGTGATTGATCATTGTGGTTTTAATTTGCATTTCCCTCATGGCTAATGTTGTTGAATGTGTTTTCATGTGCTCATCTGCCATCTGTATATCCTCTTCAGTGAAATGTGTATTCATGCATTTTACCATTTTATAATTGGATTTTGTTTTTTTAATTGTTGAGTTTTGAGAGTTCTTTATATATTTTAGATATGAGCTCTTCGTTGACTATGTCATTTGCAAATATTTTCTCCCACCCTGCAGCTTGATTCATCATTGTCTTCACAGCTGTTTTTTTTTTTTTTTCCAGAGTAAAGGTTTTTTTTTATTTTAATGAGGTTCAAGTTGTCAATTTTTCCTTTTATGGATTGCTTTTAATATCAAAGTGAAGTGATCTTTTGAAACAGGGTGGACAGTAGCTGGGGTGAGTGTTACCAAAAAAGTTTATGGATCTACTACAAACACTAAAAGGCCAAGTGAGACCCTTTCATTCTCTCTGCATGAAGTGTGGTCTGATACCTTGTTTTAGCATCAGGCTATTGGGGGAGTGCAAGTTAAGCAGCCATTAGTATCTGAGAAAGAGACAGAGGCGGGATGTCAGTTATGGGGGCACAGAATAAAATCCTTAAGAGTCAAGAGCTATCTCTGAGAATTAATGGACTGCTTTCCTCGAGCCTATTCAAATAATTCAGCTCATTTCATGTGAGATAAATTACAGTACGTTGTCACCCTGGCTCCCAGAGGAGGACACTTCTGTGATTCACAGTGCTCACCCCCTGGGAGCCTGAGGTGGGGGCACAGGGGCCTGTCTAGCTGATTGATAACTTGTGGCCTGTTGGTCAACCTCCCTGCAAGGAGCAGAGCAAGGGAGGGATTCAAATGAAGCCACTGCCCACAGGACAGGCCTGGACCATAGCATGGAGAGGGAGCAAGCAGAGCCAGCATCCAGCTTTGTTGTGTGTAGCCTTTGTTATCATTGGTGGTTGTGCTGGTCGGTGTTGTTGTGTATGTGTTGAGGCTGTGGGGGGTTGTATTGCAAGGAAGAAGCAAATTCTGGGTGTAGGAGAAATAGTGCAGTGTGCCAGAAATGGAGCCTAGGGCATGATCTTATGATGATGGGAAGTTCTGCAAGGAAGCATGGATGTCTGGTCTTTTGAACTATGGAGCTCAATGGGAATTAACCGTAAAGCAACTTAAAAAAATCCTACTGCCCCTTTATTATTTATTTATTTTACTTGTGGTATAATTACATTGGTATAAAGTTCAAGAACAGACGGAACTTGTCCATGGTAGAAATCAGAAAAGAGAGAAGTAGAAATTGACTAAAGAAGGTCACAAGGGAACTTCTTGGAGTACTGGAAACATGCTATATTTTTTATTTATATATATTTTATTTGGATCTAGGAGAGTTGGATGGATAGATAATTGATGATGATGAAGATAGATAGATAGATAGATAGGAAATAGGTAGATAGATGCTAGGTGGATAGAGATTGATAGATAATAGAAAGGTGATAAATAATAGGTAATAGATCATAGATAGATGATCATGATGATAGAGAGATAGATGTAGAGATACATATCACTGAGTTGTACACTTAAGATCTATACGTTTTACTTTATGTAAATCTTACCGCTCATTTTAAAAAATAAGTTTTTAGAAAAAGGAAACAACCTCTACTGGATTTTGAAAGGGGTCTCCATTTGCTGAGTTCCCCATGCGGCCTCTACCTCATCCCCTATTCCCTCATCAGAAGTTCTTTCTTCCTAGGCTCCAGGGCTTCTCCTGGCTATGTCTTCATGGCTGAGTACACACAGGGTTCAGAGGCTTCTTGGAAGCCTCTTGCTGGCTGGAAGGGCCCTCACTTAAGGTTTGGGTGTTCAGCTTGGCATACATCATCCCGTGGGCTTCTTCAGCTCTGGAGGCCTGGGATCCTTCATCCAGGGCAGGCAACCAACTCTTCCCAGCTGTTGGCACATCTGTCACTGCCTCTTTGGGTTCTTTGGAAGAATGGGAGCTTTTGGTCACCGTGTCAGGAGCTGCCCCACTCTGGGTGTTTGTAGATGAGAAAGATGGAGAGGAGGAAGATTAAGATGATTATGACAGTGATGATACTCCCAGCTCCCAGGGGTTCCTCGTCCCCATTTTTCTGTCTGAGGAGGCTTGTTTCCTTCAGTTTTATTGATTTGTGGAAGCAAAATGTACTCAGTTTTAGTTCCACCTACTCTGCCATCTTCTCCTTAGCCATGCAGATGCTTTGTAATTACCACTGCACAGAAGATTCAGGATAGAGCAGTTTCGTTTTATTTATTTATTTTTTTTCTTTCCTTCCTTTTTTTTTTTTTTTTTTTGAGATGGAGTCTGGCTCTGTCTCCCAGGCTGGAGTGCAGTGGCATGATCTTGGCTCACTGCAACCTCTGTCTCCCGGGTTCAAGCAATTCTCCTGCCTCAGCCTCCCGAGCAGCTGGGACTACAGGCATGTGCCACCATGCCTGGCTAATTCTTTTGTATTTTTAGTAGAGATGGGGTTTCACAATATTGGTTAGGCTGGTCTCTAACTCCTGACCTCAAATGATCTGCCCACCTCGGCCTCCCAAAGTGCTGGGATTACAGGCAGGAGCTACCGCGCCTGGCTTTTTTCTTTTCCCTCCCTCCCTTCCTCCCTTCCCTCAACGTCTTGCTCTGTCGCCCAGGCTGGAATGCAGTGGCATAATCATGGCCCACTGCAGCTTCAATCTCCTGGGCTCAAGTAATCCTCCTGCCTCAGCCTTCTTTGTAGTTGGGACCACAGGGTCATACCACTATGCCCAGCTAATTCCTTAATGTTTTTTTTATAGAGACAAGGTCTCACCATGCTGCCCAGGCCAGCCTTGAATTCCTGGCCTCAAGCGATCCTCTTGCCTTGTCCTCCTAAAGTGCTGGGATTATAGACATGCGCCACTGCGCCCGGCTGAGTGTTGTTTTCTTTAATAGATGAGCAAACTGAAGCTCAAATAGGATACATGACGTGCTCAAGGTCACACAGCTGGTGAGTAGCAGAGCTCGGAGTTGGGGTCACCATCAGGCTTCATTAAACTCTGCTGGTGGGATTCCCCACCTCACTCTCATTGCCTTCACCATCCACAACTCCTACTGCCCCTTTAAATCTATTCACCGCATCTAGTTTTCCTGCTGCTGAATAAAATCTCAGACATTCTTCTGAATTTTCTGGTGGTTCTTATGTAGTATGAAATCTAACAATTACCTTAAATGATAAACACAGCCTAGATTCAGAAAATAGAAGGTCGACTGCCTTATAATAACCAGTATGCCAATTCTAACTCACAGTGGAGACTTCTCCCACCTTCTCCAGCCCTAGCCAGGTGCCGGGAGGCCTGGAGCAAAGAAGGAGGGTGTGGTTGGCTCCTCCTGTATTTCCTGCTCTGACTAGCTGTTATTTCTGACCCTTCCAGGTTGGAGATGAGAGGCCAGATGGAGGGACGAGAGGAACAGAATGTTACTTAACAGACACTGTTGGAAGCTGGCTTTAAGCTCTCTAAGCTTGGCAGATGTTAAAAAGAGAATCTTTCTCTCTCATGATATTCCATTTAGTTCTTTGGAGATGCCTTACCTCTCCATTACTGGAGATCCTGCACTAGCTGCTCCGCTGTTGCAGCTAATAGCATCTGTATTGCAGCTGGTCACTTTTTGCCGAGCCCTCAGGAATTTGGCAATACCTTCAGTGCAGTAGTTCTCAATGATTTTGTCTCTCACAACTGGGAAGTGGAATTGGCATCTAGTAGGTAGAAGCCAGGGATGCTACTAAATATACAGGACAGCCCCCCACAATAAAGAATGGTCTACCTCAAAATGTCAGTGGTGCCAAGGTGGAACAAACCAGCTCTAGTGCATGGAAGACTCTCATGCATCTTTTGCCTGAGCAAATTCTTGGCTTGCAGGTGGGTGTCATTGTAGTCTATCTCCTTTAGCTTACCTGTCAATAGCTAGCCAGCAGTCTCTTGTCCATATCCGCTAGACTGTGCTTCTCTGGGTGGTCCTGCTAAGGTCCCCCTTCCTTGGCTTGGGGGTTAGGCACACAGTACAACTCTCTTCAGAGAGACACCTATGCCCATAAATACCTTCTCTTCCTCTAGTTTTATTCCCATGGTGTGGGTGACAGGCTTAGGTTTCTAACTAATTATTATAAATTTTACCTGCTGTTTATTGCTACAATAATTCTACGTAAAACAAAAGTGTAAAACCTCTATGGTATCCAATAAGATGTGTATTTATTGCTTGTGTATTTGACTAAGATGATTGACTAAGATTCTGCTGATCTGAGCTGGCTCATGTGTCTGGGGGCCAACCAGCTGTTTCCTGATCTACTAGGTAGGTGCAAAAGTAATTGTGGCTTTTGTCATTAAAAGTAATGGCAAAAACTGCAAGTACTTTTACATCTACCTAATAGAATGGGCTTGGTTGGGGTGATTGCTCTACGTGTTTTCCATCCTCCAGAAGGCTTGCTTGGCTGTGTTCTCATGGCAATGACAAACGAGCAAAGGTATAATATTAGCAAGGATCAAGAATATGACAGAGGCTAGGCATGAGGGCTCATGTAGGTATTCCCATCACTTTGGGAGGCTGAGGCTGAAGGAATGCATGAGACCAGGAGTTTAAGACCAGCCTGGGCAACATAGTGAGACCTCATCTCTAAAAAAAAAAAAACTTTTTTTTGTTTTTGTTTTTTGGAGATGGAGTCTTGCTCTGTCACCCAGCCTGGAGTGCAGTGGCCGGATCTCAGCTCACTGCAAACTCCGCCTCTCAGGTTTACGCCATTCTCCTGCCTCAGCCTCCTGAGTAGCTGGGACTATAGGCGCCCGCCACCTCGTCTGGCTAGTTTTTTGTATTTTTTTAGTAGAGATGGGGTTTCATTGTGTTAGCCAGGATGGTCTTAATCTCCTGACCTCGTGATCCGCCCGTCTCGGCCTCCCAAAGTGCTGGGATTACAGGCTTGAGCCACCGCGCCCGGTCAAAAAAAAAAAAAAAAAATTTTAAAAAAGAGTATGACAGAGATCTAGTGATAACGGGAAGGTTATCATGTTAACATATGGTAAACACATGTTTATCTTATACATTGTAGTACACATAGTTGGCATGCAACACACGTATTGTCTTTATTGCAAAAAACAAAGAAAATAAATGAATCAATGAGTGGGTGGACAAATGGGATGGGGAACAGCTTGAAAGACAGCATCTAGGGAGGGAAAAAAACTACTGGGTTAGGAGGTAAGTGGCTCTAGCTTGACCTGTTTTCATTCACAGCCCCTAAGAAAACAGGTTATAAGTTCACACCCAATCTCACACCTTAAAAGCATAAGCCTTCATGGAGATCAAAGGTAGGAGTTCTTCTAGAAAAGACAAGAAACTCTTGAGGTACAGTACAGGAAGTGTTAGGAGCCTTGTTCTTCTTGAATTCATATAGGCACCAAAGCTGAAAAATGTAGCAAGACATGCTGGACTTTTTCTCTCTTCTATCTTTCCTTTCTTCCTTTCTTTATTGTATAGTAACCCTTATTGGAACTTACTCCGTGTAAGGCACTGACATAAGTGTCTTACAAGCTTTATTTTCTCAACAACTCAGAGAGGCATTATAAGTATTATTTTACTATTGAGGAAACTGAGGCTTAGAGAGAGGTTAAATGACTTGTCTAGTATCATGAAGCTGGTAACTAGCAAAATAAAAGTAAAGTTGAAGTGAGGCCTGTCTGGCTTTTTTTTTTTTTTTTTTTTTTGAGACAGAGTCTTACTCTGTAGCCCAGGCTAGAGTATGATGGCATGATCTTGGCTCACTTCAACCTCTGCCTCCCAGGTTCAAGATATTCTTGTGCCTCAACCTCCCAAGTAGCTGGGATTACAGGTGTGCACCACCACGCCCAGCTAATTTTTGTACTTTTAGTAGAGACAGGGTTTCTCCATATTGGCCAGGTTAGTCTCGAACTCTTGATCTCAGGTGATCCACCTGCCTTGGCCTCCCAGGCTGCCTGGCTTTTAATTACCACACTGTTCTACCTCAGACCTCAAGTTTTGGTTTGGTTTTTTTGGAAGAAAAATCTTAAACCAGTTTGTTCTTATCTCCTTCCTTGTTTTTTTGTAGAAGAAATTGGTTGATTCATTTAAAGCACTGAGAGAGTTTTACCACTGAAAACATCAGCCCTTTACCCCCTACCTGTAACACCCAGAGCTGTGTTTTCTTTGCCCCCTTTGGGCCACTTAATTATGTTCTCTCTTCTTTAGGAGGAAAGCTGACATGTAATTATTTTTATGATTAACACTCTTGTGCAGCTAATTGTAATTATGCCTTATAATCACAGTTATGATCGTCAATTACTCATTCTTGCCTCATTTGAATGTTTTTCTTTATTCCAGCTTCAAAAAGTTGATGGAACTTCTTGTATGCATCCTGTATCTGTCTCTTCTAAGTCCTGTGTGGTCATTATTTTGGTCTTCTCTGTTTTCACCCTTGTTCTTTTCCCACATTCCATTACGGCATCCCATTGGCTACTCTCCGTTTGTTGTTGCTTCTCATTTCTGGCTTGGCTTGCTTTAGTCTCCTATTCATCCAGTTGCAGAGGGTGGAGGGGAATTCCTGTCCCCAGGAGGATGGCCCAGCACATGACGCTCAGGACTGGGCAATTGAATGACAGCAATTTAGCAGCCACATATAATCATAGCCTTGGGGAAGGGACACTGTGCCAGGCAGGGCCCCAGTGCTTGCACTCAGGAGCGGAGTGAACAAATGAGGGCGGAGGGAGGAGGACTTTGTAGTACCAAGAGGGAGGGGTGCCCGCTGGTTCCTACCAGAGGAAGTGATTGGCTTGTTTAAAGAATTTGGTGGACTTGCAGAGAACAGAAACTTGCTAGTCTGGGATAGGCGTGAACTGTGACTGGTTCCTATCATAAGGAGCATTGTTGGACCAGGGGGTCTCATTCATGGGAGCATAGTTGGGAGGGGAACTTGTAGTTAGGCCATTCAAGAATTTTGACATACAATAATTTTATGTGTGCTTATAATCTCAGCTACTTGGGACACTGAAGTGGGAGGATTGCTTAAGCCCAGGAGTTTAAGACCAATCTGGCAACATAATGAGACCTCATCTCAGAAAAAGAATTTCATCAGACGTTAAGGCAACATGTAACATAAGGCCTTATTTTACTTCTTATGCTACAGTACTCTCACCTTGAAGTTGGAACAATAATGGTATAAAATGAAGAGGCTTTCAGCACAGACCCTGGAGATGGCCATATAGGTTTGAGCTCTGGCTCCATTTCTTACTAGCTCTTTGATCATGGAAGACTTACTTGACATTCCTGTGCCTTGATTTTCCCATATGTAAAAGGGAGGAGTTTAGCAACTACCTCATAGTTGTTGTAAATATTAATCTTGTGCTATTGAAACACTTAGCTCAGTGCCTAGCCACTGTTTTGCTCAAAGCATTTATCTAATCTTCTTAACAAGTCATCTCTGGCTTTGATCTTTGAATTCTTGAAGGTCTAGAGGACAACTACACTTTCTCTATTTCTTTTCTTTCTGAAATGCTTGAAGAAAATGATCTGGCCTAATATGCTTCTAGATGCCAGAACTGAAATTCTGGTGCCAGGCTACACTGTCCTTCCTAAATGAGAACCAAGTGAGGTCTAGGGGCCTGAGGCATCTCTTCTCACCAGCCTCCCGTCAGAGCCTGAGGACCACCTTACTACTTAAATCATCAACACGTCCTACCATTCACTCTTCCTCAAACATACTTTGTCCTGGGCTGCAGCCTGAACCCCTCCAGGGCCCTTGTTCTATATTGTGCCCCAGGAGTTTCCAGCACATGGAATTGAACAACCTGGAGGCCCTGACATTGTCCCTTTCTATAGGCGTAACTGTCTGTTTCAGCGATGCCTCTTTATCTTCTCTGGCTATCAAAAGCTCTAAATCCATTAATCCATTCTATTCTTCAAGTCCCAGATGGTATCTCTCCATGAACCGTTCCCTTATATCCTCAGTAAGACAAGATGTTGTCCTTTTCTAAATGCCTCTATTTGTGTGTGTGTGTTTTTTTTCTCCCAATTTTGGACACTTATCTATCCTTACTGTGTCTTATCTTGCTGATTATATATACATTTAAAAGTCTTGGTCTTACTCTGTCACCCAGGCTGGAGTGCAGTGGTATGATAATGGCTCACCGCAGCCTTGGACTCCTGGGCTCTAGTGATCCTCCTGCCCCAGTCTCCTGAATAGTTGGGATCCCAGGCGGGTGCCACAGAGTGACTACATTTTTATAAAGCCTAACCTCATCTATCTACCTAATATGTGAGTCTGGCACAGAGTGGGCACTTGATGCATTCTTGCTGATTAACCTTCCAAAAACTGTGTGTGATGATCTCAGTCGGTCCCTGCTCTCAAGGCCTGGTGGGATAACGTAAACGGCAGGAGGAGCAGGGCCCAATGTTACTGACACGCAAAATCTCCTTTGCCTCATTTTGGCCTCAGGAATTAGACCATTCAAGAATTCCATCAGATAGCAATGAGTGCCCTCATTTTGGGCCAGCTGCTGATGCTCTGCTTGGCTCTTGCTATCTGATAGAAGGAAATTGATCCTGTAATTGTAATTTCTAGTCTTAAATCAGAGAGTCATACAGAAAAGGGTTCTGATCCTGGAGACTTTAGTGACTTGCTTTTCTGTGAAATTGTCCTCTGGGCAAGCTGACAGGAGGAAAATAAACTAATATTCATTGAACATCTTTTAGTTGAATGCATTGTGTGACAGGTGTTATCATCCTAAGATTGCATCTCTGAGTCACATATGCCATGCACACATGTTGCAGGCTGGATTCTCCAGGAAGCAGACCTGAAATGGAGACTGGAAGGTGGGAGCTTTATTAGAGAGTGTCTGAGGGTTTAGTACCTGTGGGGAAAGGGAAGGAAGCAGACATTGATAGAGGAAGAAGTTGGCTGCAATGTCGTTACTACAAAGATTGCAGCCATCACTGGAGTTGGGATGGCTTTTCCTCTCAGAGTGGGAGAGGGGCCCGAAAATCAGGTAGTCATTGGAGGTGTGCTGCCTCTGGGAAGGGATGTGACCTTGGACAAAGTCAGGTGGCTGTTTTTCTTCAAGGACAATTGCCAGAGAGTGATGTCAACTGTGGGCTGTCTGCAGGGAGCACCCACAGAATCAGAGCAAATAAATCATTCATTTCTGAACAGGGTGTTGTATGATGGGGCGCAGTATTCACTATAACACATTTCAGATTTCTGTTAAACCCATGCCCTTTGTCTCTGAAAATTGCTATTCGTTCATAGTGGCAAGCCCCAGAGGCCATGTTTCACTATGATACTGTTCTCCATCTGAGATCCTGGACCCATGTTGGTCCAGTCAGCTGTTCTTTCCTGGGACAGAACAACTGGATTCCAATTAATTGGAATGGTGACAACTGTTTTATGCCATATGCATGGAGATGTTAAGAAATCTAGCTCGTAAAAAGACACATACATGATAACCAGTGAGGTCTGTATTAGGCTGTTCTGGCATTGCCATAAAGAAATACCCGAGGCTGGGTAATTTATAAAGGAAAGAGGTTTAATTGGCTCACAGTTCTGCTGGCTGTATAGGAAGCATGGCACTGCATCTGCTTGGCTTCTGGGGAGGCCCCAGGGAGCTTCTACTCATGGCGAAGCCAAAGCGGGAGCAGGCATGTCACCAGGCAAGAGGGAACAAGAGAGAGAAGGGGGTGTTCCCACACACTTTTAAACAACCAGATCTCGTGTGAACTCAGAGTGAGAAATCACTCATCACCAAGGAGATAGTGCTAAGCCACCGATGAGGGATCTGTACCCATGATCCAGACACCTCCCCCAGGCGCCACTTCCAACATTAGAGACCACATTTCAACATGAGATTTAGAGAGGACAAACTTCCACACCATATCAAGGTCTCCAGGATATAAAGTAACAGGTTGCCTGGGTTCTTAAGGATATTGTATTTCCAGGTCCTCTTTGCTCATCAGGCTGGACTGCACTTCCTGTCCTTGGGTTCTGTAAAATAGCCTGATGTTCTCTTATGTCACACCTCATTTTCTTCAGTTTATTTATTTATTTTGAGACAGAGTCTCACTCTATCGCCCTGGCTGGAGTTCAGTGAAGTGATCTTGGCTTACTGCAACCTCTGCCTTCCGGGTTCCAGCGATTCTCCTGCCTCAACCTCCCAAGTATCTGGGATTACAAGCGTGTGCCACCAATCCCGGCTAATATTTGTATTTTTAGTAGAGAGAGGGTTTCACCATGTTGGCCAGACTGGTCTCGAACTCTTGACCTCCAGTGATCCACCTGCCTCAGCCTCCCAAAGTGTTAGGATTACAGACATGAGCCACTGTGCCTGGCCTATTTTCCTCAATTTAAAGAGGACTTCTGTTACTTTCAAAGAAAGGAGTACCAATTAAGGTCACAGATGAAGACACTGAGGTTCAGAGAAGTCAAAGAATTTATCCTAAATCACACGCAAATTAGTGACAAAACTTTTTTTTCTGACAGAGAAGTTTTTTTCTATTATGCAATGTTACAAATTAAAAATTCTAAAAATAAAGTCCAAGTTTTAGAATTATTATATTCATGTACATTTACTTTTTAAGATTTTAAAGTACATTCACATTCATCATTTTGTTATATTTGATTAATACAACAAACTCACAGGTGTAGGCAGAGTAGCTATAATCCCCATTTTTCAGATAAGGAAACTAAAGCCTAAGCCAGTGTGTTAGTTCGTTTCACATTGCTATGAAGAACTACCTGAGACTGGGTCATTTATAAAGAAAAAAGGTTTAATGGACTCACAGTTCTACAGGCTGTTCAGGAAGCATGGCTGGGGAGGTCTCAGGAAACGTACAATCATGGTGGAAGGTGAAGGGGAAGTAGGCATATCTTACCATGCGGCAGGAGAGAGTGAGGGATAGGGGAAATGCTACACACTTTTAAACAACCGGATCTGATTCAATCACCTCTTATCAGGCCCCTCTTCCAACACATGGGGATTACAGTTTGATATGAGATTTGGGTGGCAGGTGGCGGGGGCACAGAGCCAAACCATATCCGTCAGTGTTGAAGTCCAAGAGAGAGGGAGTGGTTGAATGTTGGAGGTGAGTCCAGTTGAGCCTCGAAGTTTCTTTTTTTTGATGCCAACACACCCAGTTTTGGCCTGGGCAAGTGCAGATGGCTCAAAAGGAGCACTCATCAAGATAGTCTGCTAGGAGCTGGGATATGTGGAGTCAGAGTTGAGTGGAACTTTGTAGCTAAAGAATCATGAGATGCTGAGAGCTGAAAGGAGAAAGAAAACTCAGGAATAAAACCCTGTGGGAATTAGGGGCACCAAATCCTGGCAGAGGGAGTCTCTAAGATCTTGCAGATCCAAGAATTTAAAGAAGAGATTGGTGCAAAAATGAGACTTCCAATCTGTCTTGCTCACTGCTGTGAAGGTCTGCAGTGTGCTCTAAATTTAGCTTAAAAAACCAGAGACAGGCAGATAATTTACTCTCAAACATCGTGTGACACAGGGTTGGCTGGTTCTGTGTACACTTTTTTACTCAGCAACAAATTCTTTTTCAAAATGACGACAGGTATAAATAAATGATAAAGGAAGAAGGAGGGCCTCAGGCTAACGCGAAGTTTAATATACTCTCTTTGACTCTGAGCTATTTTATCTTTGGAGTCTTGAAAAAAGATCTAATATGAATGATAAATGCTTGGAACCCTTTATGTACAGAATTTCAGTTTTCTTTATAAAAAAATTCCACTAGTTAAGCTCATTCACTACTTATTTCAGATATAGGAGTGCTAGGGTTCAGTCGATCATATTAGAACTGTGCATGTGGATGCCCTTTTTGTCATTGACTAACAAATCCTTATATCATCTGCCTGGCGGAGATTCTGGTGAGCAGAGGTTTCATGGTTAACTGGCTAGGTCGGGGCTATTTTGTCCTAACATTTCCAGGTCCACTCTTTATTCTCACGTTGACCTAATAACAATAGTGTATGAGGGAGCAGAGGTTGTCCTTTCATATGGATTTTTCTGAAATATACAATGGAATCTGATACACAATTCATTTTTTTTTGAGACAGAATCTTACTGTGTTGCCCCTGCAGTGCAATGGTGAGATCATAGCTCATTGCAGCCTCAACCTCCTGATCTCAAGGGATCCTTCTGCTTCAGCCTTCCAAGTAGTTGGGACTACAGGGGCATGTCACTGCTCCTGGATAATTAAAAAAGAACTTCTTTTTTGTAGAGATTGGGGTATTGTTATGGTGCCCAGGCTTCTGTCCAACTCCAGGGCTCAAGCAGTCCTCCCACCTCTGCTTCCCAAATCACTGGGATTACAGGTATGAGCTACCAAGCCCCACCCTGATGCATACATTTTTGAGAAGGTAAATATGCATCTTCGAGAGAGACAGTATTGAGGCAGTAGAGTGTGTGCATGTGAGTATATATGCACATGTGTGTGCATGGTTTTATGGATAAAGATGAGGAAAACATGGGTATGGTGGATATAGGGTGGTCAAATGCCTGCTTTAGGAAATCTTTTCATTCTTTTCACACTAAAAGCAATTAAGAAATATTACTTCTGTGATCTTAGATTTCTCCAAAACTTGGATTCTGCCCATATTTCTCCTCATTTCACCTCTAACAGAGAGCACTGAGGCAGAGCTGTAGCTGCAAAGGGATTCTATTACATATTCTGGAGAAGTCAGAGTCCTCCTCAGATGAATAAAGGGCAGACTTCCAACCCTGAGGTGACTGCGTTATTAATAAAGTCTACAGAAAAATATTTGTTTTGAGTGCTAATGTGAACCAAAAGTCTTATCTGGGCTCCTCATTTCTTGGGATGTTTCATATCCTGCGTGGGCTTCTCTGCAGTTGTGCTTAGGACTGTTGCATGCCCTTGGCATCCTGCTGTTCCTCCTCAGCCATGGCGGCACTGACTCTGTCTCTCTCAGGATCCACTTTTCTAGCATCTTCACTAAATCAGGCTGCTTCTCTACCAGAAATATCTTCAATGCTTTACTGGGCTAATTAGTTAGGTCAGAATTTATAAATTAGAGTTAGAAGGCACAGTAAGGGTTTATTTTGACAAATGCAAAAACTCAGACTCATAAGGGTGAAACCATTTAGCCAAAAGAACACAGAATTGGCAGAGAGGAAATTAGGAACCCAGGGACATGTGACTCCCAATCCTGGGCTCTTTCCATCCTCTTGATTCTGTGGTATTTAATGATTTTATTTTATTTTTTTTAGACAGAGTCTCGCTCTGTTGCCCAGGCTGGAGTGCAGTGGTGTTAACTTGGCTCACTGCAACCTCCGCCTTCTGGGTTCAAGTGATTCTGCTGCCTCAGCCTCTTCAGTATCTAAAATTACAGGTGCCCACCATCACATCTGGCTAATTTTTGTATTTTTAGTAGAGATGGGGTTTCACGATGTTGACCAGGCTGGTCTTGAACCCCTGATCTCAAGTGATCTGCCTGCCTTCACCTCCCAAAGTGCTGGGGTTATAGACATGAGCCACTGTGCCCAGACAGTATTTAATGATTGATTTGCTCGGACCCTTGTACTTACCAGACAACTCTAAAGGACTCACAGAATTTTTGAACTCATACCTAATATTCTTCCCTATCCTGTTCCAGGAGACCAGGGACAGAGACTGCTCCGTTAATTTCACCTGGGAATATTAAACATTTAACACATTTAAATAGCAGTACTTAAGTGGTGGTTTTCAAACACTTTGAGGGGAATGCCCTTGTACTGGGTTCTAGGCTGGAATTCCAACCCTGATATGCATTGGGGTAGATTTGGGGAGAAGAAGTGCAAACCGAACTTGCTCTTACAGTGAACTTGCTCTCACTGTTCCATGTGGCTGGGGAGGCCACATCATGACAGAAGATGAAGGAAGAGCAAAGGACATCTTACATGGCACCAGGCAAAAGAAACATGTGCAGGGAAACTCCTCTTTGTAAAACCATCAGATCTCCTGAGACTTATTCACTATCATGAGAACAGCATGGGAAAAACCTGCCCCCATGATTTAATTACCTCCCACCGGTTCCCTCCCACAACACATGGGAATTATGGGAACTACAAGTTAAGATGAGATTTGGGTGGGGACACAGCCAAACCATATCATTGCATCCCTGGTCCCTCCCAAATCTCACGTCCTCACATTTCAAAACCAATCATGCCTTTCCAACAGCCCCCCAAAGTCTTATTTCAGCATTAACTCAAAAGTCCACAATCCAAACTCTCATCTGAGACAAGGCAAGTCCCTTCTGACTATCAGCCTGTAAAATCAAAAGCAAATTAGTTACTTCCTAGATACAATGTGGGTACAGGCATTGGGTAAATACATCTATTTTAAATGGGAGAAAATGGCCAAAGGAAAAGGGTTACAGTCCCCATGTAAGTCTGAAATCCAATAGGGCAGTCATTAAATCTTAAAGCTCCAAAATGATTTCCTTTGACTCCATGTCTCACATCCAGGTTTCGCTGATATAAGAGGCGGGCTCCCAAAGCCTTGGGCAGCACCACCCCTGTGGCTTTGAGGGTACAGCCCCATCTTCTGGCTGCTTTCGCAGGCTGGTGTTGAGTGTCTGAGGCTTTTCCAGGTGCATGGTGCAAGATATGGGTGAATCAGAACGATGGCCCTCTTCTCGCAGCTCCACTAGGCATTCCCCCATAGGCACTCTGTGTGGGGCCTCTGACCCCACGTTTCCATTCTGTACTGCCCTAGCAGAGGTTCTCTGTGAGGGCTCCACCCCTGCAGCAATCTTCTGCCTGGACATCCATGCCTTTTCATACATCTCTGAAATCTAGGCAGAGATTTTCAAACCTCAATTCTTGACTTCTCTGCACCCACTGGCTCCATACTATGTGAAAGCTGCCAAGGCCTGGGGCTTGCACCCTCTGAAGCAACTCCCAGAGCTCTGTGTTGGCCCCTTTTAGCTACAGCTGGAGCTAAAGCAGCTGGGACACAGGGCACCATGTCCCAAGGCAGCATAGAGCAGAGAGGCCCTGGACCCAGCCCAAGAAACCATTTTTCCCTTCTAGGTCTTCAGGCCTGTGATGGGAGGGGCTGTGTGAAGGTCTCTGACATGCCTTAGAGACATTTTCCTCATTGTCTTGGTGATTAACATTGGCTTCTTGTTACTTATGCATATTTCTATAGTACCCTTGAATTTCTTCCCAGAAAATGGGTTTTTCTTTTCTACTTCATGGTCAGGCTGCAAATGTTCCAAATTTTTATGCTCTGCTTTCTCTTGAACCCTTTGCCACTTAGAAATTTTTCCACCATATACCCTAAATCTTCTCTTTCAAGTTCAGAGTTCCACAGCTCTCTAGGACAGGGGCAAAATGATGCCAGTCTCTTTGCATAGCAAGAGTGACCTTTACTCCAGTTCCCAACAAGTTTCTCATCTGCATGTGAGACTACCTCAGCCTGGATTTTATTGTCCATATTACTATCAGCATTTTGGTGAAAGTCATTCAACAAGTCTCTAGGAAGTTTCAAACTTTCCCACATCTTACTGTCTTCTGAGCCCTCCAAGTCTCTAGGAAGTTTCAAAACTTTTCTGCATTTTCCTATCTTCTTCTGAACCCTCCAAACTGTTCCAACCTCTGCCTGTTACCTGGTTTCAAAGTCACTTCCACATTTTTGGTTATCTTTACAGCAGCACTCTACTCCACTGGTACCAGTTTACTGTATAAGTCTGTTCTCATGCTGCTAATAAAAACATATCCAAGACTGGGCAATTTATAAAGGAAAGAGGTTTAATTGACTCGTAGTTTCACATGGCTGTGGAGTCCTTACAATCATGGCGGAAGATGAAGGAAGAGCAAAGGGACATCTTACATGGGAAGTGAGCTTACTGAATATTCAGTTACTGGCTGATGCTGCCTTCCTTGTTCGATGTTTTGATACATAGAATATAAAGCTTTGCAAAAATAGTTAAAGTGAATTACTGGCTGGATGTGTTGGCTCACACTTGTAATCCCAGTGCTGTAGGAGGTGATATGGTTTGGCTCTGTGTTCCCACCCAAATTTCGTCTTGAATTGTAATCCCCACATGTGGAGGGAGGGACCTGTAATCCCTACCTGTCGAAGAAGGGAAGTGATTGGATTTTGGGGGTGGTTCCCCCATGCTGTTCTCATGAGTGAATTGATGGTTTTATAAATTGTAGTTTTTCCTGCACTCACACTGTCTCCTGCCACCATGTGAGAAGGTCCAAGCTTGCTTTCCCCTTAGCCTTCTGCCATGATTGTAAGTTTCCTGAGGCCTCCCCAACCATGCAGAACTGTGAGTCAATTAAATATCTTTCCTTTATAAATTACTCAGTCTCAGGTATTTCTTTATAATAGTGTGAGCACAGACTAATCTGGAAGGCCAGGCAGGAGGACTGCTTGAGCCCAGGAGTTTGAGACCAACCGGGGCAACATAGTGAGACCTTGTGTTTCCAAAAAAAAAATAAATAAATAAAGTGAAAAAATTAGCCAGGCATAGTGGCACTTACCTATAGTCCCAGCTATTCGGATGGCTGATGTGGGAAGAATTTTTGAGACCAAGAGTTCAGGTTACAATGAGCTATGATTGCACCATTTCCCCCTAGCCTGGGTACAGAGCAAGACCCTGCCTCTCTCTCTCTCTCTCTCTCTCTCAAAAGGACAAAAAAAAAAAAAAAAAAAAAGAAAGGAATTGCTAGTGTAGAAGAGAAAGTTCTATTCTGAGAACTTACAGTGTTCCATGTGTGTGAAGACAAACAGCTTCCTTAAAATTGAAGACCTAGATTTTCATTTTAATTGTAATCATTGACCATTATAATTTGGAAATGTAGGCATAATTTGTCAAAAGATTTATGTCAAAAGAGATTCCTCTTTTGGAGATAGAAAGAAGATAGCCATTTTTGTTGTTCACTTAAGAACTGACCTTTCTTAGCTAGGTGTGGTGGCCCATGCCTGTGATCCCAGCACTTTGGGAGGCGGAGGTGGGTGAATTGCTTGAGGCCAGGAGTTTGAGACCAGCCTGGGCAACATGGCGAAACTCTGTCTCTAAACATAAAAAAAAGACCAAACTTCCTGTAAGTGGAAGGATAAAAAAAAAATTATTATATTAGGTTCTAGTAGCAAAATATATTTTCTTGTCATGATACTGATTGACGTTCTTGACTCATAGATGCTGACATTTAAGATACTTTCAATGTCTTCTTTCCTTAATAAGCTTTATTCTTGCCTCTCTAAGAGCGTCCTTTTTCTTATTCCTGATTGTACATCTTTTAGACTAATTTCCAATTTATAATATAACCAGCCACTGAATTCCGTGAGGCTGTGAATACCAAGAAGCAGTTTTAAAACATGAAGCGATGCAGCAGTAGGGCCCTCTTCTGGCCTCCTCCGGATCTTTTGGGAGACTGAGTACTCTGCACTAATCAGGCAATAGGTGCGACATGCTAAGAAGAAGGCCCGATGCCTCAAATTCACTGCAATAAAAAGAATGATTTTTTTTTTTTTTTTGAGACAGAGTCTCGCTCTGTCATCCAGGTCCAGGCTGGAGTGCAGTGGTGCACTCTGCTCACTGCAGCCTCTACCTCCGCCTCTGGAGTTCAAGCAATTCTCCTGCCTCAGCCTCCCAAGTAACTGGGATTACAGGCTCCTGCTACCATGCTTAGCTAATTTTTGTATTTTTAATAGAGACAGGGTTTCACTATGTTGGCCAGTCTGTTCTCAAACTCCTGATCGCAAGAAATCTACCCTCCTAGGCCTCTCAGAGTGCTGGGATTGCAGACATAAGCCACTGCACTGGCCAAAAGAATGATTCTTCTGTGAGGAGGATGCCACTACTCAAATCTCCCCTTCTACTGGGTTAACACTATTCAGAAAATAAGTTAACTCAATCCTTATTGAAAGGATAAAATTGATTGAGTATATCTATATTTTTTACTTTTGATGTTTTTGTCTTGCAAACTTATAGAAGCATAGAGAAGAACAAAAATTCCTGCACCTTCAATTCCACCACTCAGAAATTTTCAGCAGTAGCATTTGGTGTTCATTATTCTATTTATATACACTGTACATGTGGATACAGGGCAAGCAGTAATTTCATAAAATAGAATCAGATCAATATGTTCCTTTTAGTATTAACTTTGGTTTTATATGAAATTAGGAAGAAAAAGAAACAAATGAATTTATAGGAATTGTTGAACTTATATAAACGTTTCTTCACCTCAAGAGTTATTGGTTTTTAAAAGATTGTTTTAAGGTTATGAGAAAAGACTAGGAAGATATTAAGAAACTGAAATCTTTGTGTGTGTTTTATAACTCCATGTCTCCATTTTTGACAGTACTGAATGACTCCTTATTATAAAGATGAAGAAATTAACACTCTGAACACCTCTCCCCACCTCTTTTCCCGTCCCCACCTCTCAACTACTATTTTTACTGTGTCAGTGTTTATAACATTTACATTCTATTCGGTAACCATAATTTCCACAGTTATTTCATTCAAGTCCTATTTTTAAAAACCTTCAAATGCTAAAGATTGTAACATATTTCTTAGTGACATTCCTTCTGCACCCCACTTAGGATTTTGCACTTCTGGAGCTGGTCTCTCCCAGCTGCCTTCTACACTGCCTATTCCTTTCATTATTTCTTCTTAAGTTGGGTTTCAGTGTGGCCTGGACCAAACGGCATCTTTCCTGGTCTGTCCTATGTTTTATTTTCTTTTTTTCCTTCAATATTTACTCAATTAACTTCCTGAGAATTTCTTATTCTGTGAGAATAGACTAATTAAACATATTTGTAGTTTACCATTTGGTAAAATCTAATTTTTTTTAAATTACTCAATTAACTTCCTGACAATATCTTATTCTATAAGAATAGATTCTTTAAACATATTTGTGGTTTGCCATTTGGTAAATCATTTTTTCAATATTATTTAACTAACTTCCAAAGAATATATTATTTTATGAAAATAGATACTTTAAACATATTTGTGGTTTACTATTTGGTAAAATCTGACAGTTGATAATAAAAGCAGGTACATATTTTTAAAACACTGGCATAATTGTTTGAGGAGTTGAGACATTCTTGTATTTATTTATTTTTATCTTTATTTCTCCATAAGTTATTGGGTACACGTGGTATTTGGTTACATAACTAAGTTCTTCAGTGGTGATTTTTGAGATTTTGGTGCACCCATCACCCGAGCAGTATATACTGCACCCTGTTTGTAGTCTTTTATCTCTTGTCCAACTCTCATCCATCCCTGTAAATCCTCAAAGTCCATTGTATCATTCTTATGCCTTTGCGTTCTCATAGCTCAGCTCCCACATTTCAGTGAGAACACACAACGTTTGGTTTTCCCTTCCTGAGTTACTTCACTTAGAATAACAGTCTCCAATCTCATCTGGGTCACTGCAAATGCTGTTAATTCATTCCTTTTTATGGCTGCATAGTATCCCATTGTATGTATATACCAGAGATTCTTTATCCACTTGTTGATTGATGGACATTTGGGTTGGTTCCATGATTTTGCAATGGCGAATTTTGCTGCTACAAACATGCATATGCAAGTGTCTTTTTCATATAATGTCTTCTTTTCCTCTGGGTAGATACCCAGAAGTGGGATTGCTGGATCAAATGGTAGTTCAACTTTTGGTTCTTTAAGGAATCTCCACACTGTTTTCCATAATGGCTGTACTAGTTTACATTCCAACCAGCAGTGTAGAAATGTTCCCTGATGACTGCATTCATGCCAGCATCTACTACTGTTTTTTTTTTTTTTTTTTGATTTTTTGATGATGGCCGTTCTTGCAGGAGTTAGATGGTATCGCACTGTGATTTTGATTTGCATTTCCCTGATCATTAGTGATGTTGAGAATTTTTTAGTGTTCGTTGGCTGGTTGTATATCTTCTTTTGAGAATTGTCTGTTCATGTCCTTAGCCCACTTTTGGATGGGATTTTTTTTCTTACTGATTTTTCAGTTTGTTGTAGATTCTGGATATTAGCCCTTTGTCAGATGTATAGATTATGAAGATTTTCTTCCCCTCTGTGGGTTGTCTGTTTACTCTCCTGACTGTTCCTTTTGCAGTGAAAGAGCTCTTTAGTCCCAACAATTTATCTTTGCTTTTATACGTTTGCTTTTGGGTTCTTGGTCATGAAATCCGTGCCTAAGCCAATGTCTAGAAGGAGTTTTCCAATATTATCTTCTGGAATTTTTATACTCTCAGGTCTTAGATTTAAGTCCTTAATCAATCTTGAGTTGAGTTTTGTATAAGGTGAGAGATGAGGATCCAGCTTCGTTTTCCCACATGTGGCTAGCCAGTTATCCCAGCTCCATTTGTTGAAAAGGGTGTCCTTTCCCCATCTTATGTTTTTGTTTGCTTTGTTGAAGATCAGTTGGCTGTAAGCATTTGGGTTTATTTCTGAGTTCTCTATTCTGTTCTATTGGTCTATGTGGCTATTTTTATACCAGTACCATGCTATTGTACTATGTTGACTATGGCTTTATAGTATAGTTTGAAATCAGGTAGTGTGATGCCTCCGGATTTGTTCTTTTTGCTTAGTTTTGCTTTGGCTATGTAGGGTCTGTTTTGGTTCCATATGAATTTTATAACTGTTTTTTATAATTCTGTGAAGAATGATGGTGGTTTCTTGATGGGGATTGTGTTGAAATTTTAGATTGCTTTTGGCAGTATGATCATTTTCACAACATTGATTCTACCCATCCATGAACATAGGATATGTTTCCATTTGTTTGTGTTGTTTCTAATTTATTTCAGCAGTTTTTTGTAGTTTTCCTTGTAGAGGTATTACCCCTCCTTGGTTAGGTATGTTTCTAAGTATTTTATTTTTTTTTGCAGCTATTGTAAAAGTGGTTGAGTTCTTGATTTCATTCTCCACTTGATCGCTGTTGGTATGTAGAAGAGCTACTGATTTGTGTACATTAATCTTGTATCCAGAAAATTTGCTGAGTTCTTTTATCAGTTCTAGGAGCTTTCTGGGGGAGTCTTTAGGGTTTTTGAGGTTATCGTCAGCGAACAGTGACAGTTTGACTTCCTCTTTACTGATTTGGATGCCCTTTATTTCTTTCTCTTGTCTTATTGTTCTAGCTAGGACTTCCAGTACTGTGTTGAAGAGGAGTGGTGAGAGTGGGCATCCTTGTCTTGTTCCAGTTCTCAGAAGGAATGCTTTCAACTTTTCCCTGTTCAGTATTATGTTGGCTGTGTGTTTGTCACAGATGGTTTTTATTACACTGAGGTATGTCCTTTGTATGCTGATTTTTCCGAGAGTTTTAATCATAAAGATGTTGGATTTTGTCGAATGCTTTTTCTGCATCTATTGAGATGATCATGTGATTTTTGTTTTTAATTCTTTTTATGTGTGTGTCACATTGATTGACTTGCCTATGTTAAATCATCCCTGCATCCCTGGTATGAAACCTTCTTGATCATGATGGGTTATCTTTTTGATATATTGTTGGTTAGCTAGTATTTTGTTAAGGATTTTAGCATCTATGTTCATCAAGGATATTGGTCTGTAGTTTTCTTTTTTGGTTATGCCCTTTCCTGGTTTTGGTATAGGGTGATGCTGGCTTCAGAGATTTAGGGAGGTTTCTCTCTTTCTCTGTCTCATGGAATGGTGTCAAAAGGATTGGTACCAATTCTTCTTTTAATGTCTGGTAGAATTCTGCTGTGAATCTGTCTGATCCTGGACTTTTTTTTTTGGTTGGTAATTTTAAAATTACCATTTCAGTCTTGCTGCTTGTTATTGGTCTGTTTCAGGTATCTAATTCTTCCTAATTTAAGCTAGGAGAGTTGTATTTTTTCCAGGAATTTACCCATCTCTTCCAGATTTTCTAGTTATGTGTGTAAAGGTGTTCATAGTAGCCTTGAATAATCTTCCGTGTTTCAGTGGCGTCAGTTGTAATATCTCCCATTTCGTTTCTTAATGAGGTTGTTTGGATTTTCTCTCTTCTTTTCTTGGTTAATCTTGCTAATGGTCCATCAATTTTATTTATCTTTTCAAAGAACCAGCTTTTTGTTTCATTTAGCTTTTGTATTTTTTTTGTTTGTTTCAATTTCATTTACTTCTGCTCAGATCTTGGTTAGTTCCTTTCTTCTGCTTAGGTTAGGTCTGGTTTGCTCTTGTTTCTCTAGTTCCTTGAGGTGTGACCTTAGAAAGTCAGATTTTGCACTTTCAGTCTTTTTCATGTAGGCATTTAGGGCTATGAACTTTCCTCTTAGCATCACTTTTTCTGTATCCCAGAGGTTTTGATAGGGTGTATCATTATCGTTGTTCAGTTTGAAGAGCTTTTAAATTTCCATCTTGATTTCATTTTTGACCCAATGCTCATTCAGGAGCAGGTTATTTAATTTCCACGTATTTGCATGGTGTTGAACATTCCTTTTGGAGTTGATTTCCAGTTTTATTCCACTGTGGTCTGAGAGAGTGCTTGATATAATTTCAATTTTCTTACATTTATTGAGGCTCATTTTCGGGCCTATTATATGGTCTATCTGGAGAAAGTTTCATGTGCTGTTGAATGGAATGTGTATTCTGCAGTTGTTGGGTGAGATATTCTGTATTTAACTGTTAAGTCCATTTGTTCCAACATATAGTTTAAATCCATTGTTTCTTTATTGACTTTTTGTCTTGATGACCTGTCTAATGCTGTCAGTGGAGTATTGAAGTCCCCCACTATTATTGTGTTGCTGTCTATTTGTCTATTACGTCATTTCTTAGGTCTATTAGTAATTGTTTTATAAATTCGGGAGCTCCAGTGTTAGGTGCATATATGTTTAGGACTGTGATATTTTCCTGTTGGACAAAGCTTTTTCCTATTATATAATGTCCCTCTTTGTCTTTTTAAACTGCTCTTGCTTTAAAGTTTGTTTTGTCTGATAGGCGAATATCTACCCCTGCTCACTTTTGGTGTTCATTTGCATGAAATGCCTTTTTTCACCCCTTTATATTAAGTTTATTGAGTCCTTATGTGTTAGGTGAGTCTCCTGAAGGCAGCAGATAGTTTCTTGATGAGTTCTTATCCATTCTGCCATTCTATATCTTTTAAGTGGAGCATTAAGCCATTTACATTCAATGTTAGTATTGAATTATGAGGTACCGTCGCATTCATCATGTTATTTGTTGCTTCTGTACCTTTGTTTTTGCTTTTTAACTTGTATTTTTGTTTTATAGGTCCTGTGAGATTTATGCTTTAAAGAGGTTCTGTTTTGATGTGTTTCCAGGATTTGTTTCAAGATTTAGAGCTCCTTTTAGCAGTTCTTGTAGTGGTGGATTGGTAGCGGCGAATTCTCTCAGCATTAGTTTGTCTGAAAAAGATTGCATCTTTCCTTCATATATGATGCTTAGTTTCACTTGATACAAAATTGTTGACTGATAATTGTTTTGTTTGAGGAGGCTGAAGATAGGGACCCAATCCCTTCTAGCTTGTAGGGTTTCTACTGAGAAATCTGCTGTTAATCTGATAGGTGTACCTTTATAGGTTACCTGGTGCTTTTGTTCACAGCCCTTAAGGTTCTTTCCTTCGTCTTAACTTTGGATAACCTGATGACGATGTGCCTAGGTATTTTGTGATACATTTTGCAGGTGTTCTTTGTACTGTTGTATTTGGATGTCTAGATCTCTAGCAAGGCTGGGGAAGTTTTCCTCAATTACTCCCACAAATATGTTTTCCAAACTTTTATATTTCTTTTCTAAGAACATCGCTTATTCTTAGGTTTGGTCGTTTAACATAATTCAAGACTTCTTGGAGTCTTTGTTCACATTTTCTTACTCTTTTTTCCTGTGTCTTTTTTGGATTGGGTTAATTTGAAGACCTTGTCTTTGAGCTCTGAATTTATTTCTTCTACTTGTTCAGTTCTATTGGTGAGCCTTTCCAGAGCATTTTGCATTTCTAAAGTATGTCCAATGTTTCCTGAAATTTTGATTTTTTTATTTATGTTATCTATTTCCGTGAATATTTACCCCTTCACTTCTTGTATCATTTTTTGGATTTCCATGCATTGGATTTCGCCTTTCTCTGGTGCCTCCCTGATTAGCTTAATAACTAACATCCTGAATTCTTTTTCAGGTAAATCAGGGTGATTTCTTCTTGGTTTGGATCCATTGCCGGTGAAGTAGTGTGATTTTTGGGGGGTGGTAAAGAGCCTTGTTTTGTCAAATTACCAGAGTTAGTCTTCTGGTTTCTTCTCATTTGAGTAGGCTCTGTCAGAGAGAAGGTCTAGGGCTGAAGGCTGTTGTTCAGATTCTTTAGTCCCACAGGGTGTTCCCTTGATGTAGTACTCTCTCCCTTTCTCTATGGATGTGGCTTCCTGTGAGCCAAGCTGCAGTGATTGTTATCTCCCTTCTGGGTTGAGCCCCCCAGCAAGTCTACCTGGCTCCGAGCTGGTACTGTGGTTTGTCTGCACAGAGTCCTGTGATATGAACCATCTATGGGTCTCTCAGCTGTGGATACCAGTGCCTATTTCAGTGGGGGTTGCAGAGGGGTGAAATGTATTTTGTGAGGGTTCTTAGCTTTGGTGGTTTAATGCTCTGTCTTTGTGCTGGTTGACCTCCTGCTGGGAGGTGGTGCTTTCCAGAGAGCATCAGCTGTGATAGTATAGAGAGGAACCAGTGGTAGTTGGGGCCCTAGAACTCCCAAGATTATATGCCCTTTGTCTTCAGCTACCAGGGTGGTTAGGGAAGGCCCATCAGGTGGGGGCAGGGCTAGGCATGTCTGAACTCAGATTCTCCTTGGGTAGGTCTTGCTTTGGCTGCTGTGGGGGATGGGGTTGATGTTCCCACATCAATGGAGTTGTGAATGTAGGAGGATTGTGGCTGCCTCTGTGGAGTCATGCAGGTTGTCAGGGAAGTGGGGGAAAGCTGGTGGTCATGGGCATCACCCAGGTCCCACACAAACCAAAGGGCTGGTCTCACTCCCACGGTGCTCACACTAACAGCCTCGAGTATGTTTCCAGGCAGTGGGTGAGCAGGGCCTGAGAACTTGTCCCAGGCTACCCACCACCCAGCTGTGAAAAAAAAAGGGCTGGGTTCTTCCCCGACCTATGGAGTCTGCATATCAGTTTCATGCCTTCCCCCGAGTTCTAGCCAGGAGACTTCTCATCCAGCTCAAATTTTTACAAAGTTCAGCTGGAGATTTCCTTCTCCCTGTGGCATTTTCCCCCACTCCTCTGGCTGCCCTTTCCAAGGATCCCTGTGGTGCCAGGCAGGAATGGGCTGCTTGGGGACCCGTGGAGCTCCCAAGGTCTTTCCTGCTCCTTCCTCTACCCCTGTATTTCGTTCAGCTCTCTAGATTGACTCAGCTCCAGGTGAGGTCAGAAACTTCTCCCACAGACAGACCTTGAGTTTCCCCAGTGGGGGTTGTGTTCAGGAGAGGAGGAACTCCTTTTTCCACTTCCACAGTTGGGGCACTCACAGTAGTTGGGGTGTTTCCCAGGTCCTGTAGGAGCAGTCTGCTTCCTTCACAGGGTCTGTGGGTCCTCTCAGGATTCATGGTTTGTTCTTGCAGTTGATCTGGAGGTAAAACTCACAATGCAAGCCTCTGCATGCTGCTCTGTCTGACCAAGTGAGAGCTGCAATCTAGTCCTGCCTCCTGTCTACGATGATTGTATTTTATAGTTTAAAAAATGCTTTATTTTATTTGCAAGAACAGATGCTCTTTATATGTAGCTTAGCAAATGTAGACAAACAGAAAGAAAACAGTAAGTCTCTCCCACAATTCTATTATCCAAGGATAAGAATTCTTAAATATCTTAGACACTAGGTTATTTGGTATTCTTACAATTTTTTTCTATTCACAGAAAAATACCTATTTGTCTTTAAAAATAGCAATATGATTATACTACAATATTGTTTGTAACTTGATTTTTTAAACTCAATATATTGGAAAATATTTTCATTTATTGTTTTAAAAAAGTGAGCTTTCTGTATAATTTAGAAAATGTCAGAATCAGGATGCCCTGAAAAAATAATCCCTTTTATTTTAAAAAGGATCCAAGAACTTTACCTGCATTATTAATTTTATCAAACACACACACGCTCAAAAGCGTAAAGTAGTGAGGAGCATCGGTAACTTGTTTTATTCCTTTTTTCAGAATAAGATCTGAGACAGATAATTACTTTCATAGAAATAGTGATTGTGGGATTTTCTGACTTCAAGTGTCTCTTTCATTAAAATACAACTCTTCCCCCCAACATCAATGGTTATTTGCATATATCATGGGAAAACACTTTCTGATATTTCATAAAAGCTTCTAGATATCTCAAATGCACAGTGATAGCTAGGGAAAACTTTTTATATTTTATCTGCCCTGGTTTCACCATTGTTTAGTGAAAGCCTAATCTGTGGTATGAGAACACATTTTAGTGTAAATTAATTTCACTGACCATTCAACCCCCACAGTAGTGGTTATGCATCTATAGACCATGCTTGGAGTTGAAGACTCTGGAGTAACTCTGAGGTCCACAGGCAGAGAGACTTCTGCTGATATGGATGGAGGTTGCATAGGGATCTAGGCACTTTTATTTACTTTGGACTATGTTGATCAAATGGAAAGAAAGAAATGAGTGAGTGCCTGTATTAGTTTTCCACAGCTGCCATAATGAAGTACCATAAACTGGGTGGCTAACAACAATAGATGTGCATTCTTTCACAGTCCTGGATGCTGCAAGTTCAAAATCAGGTGTCAGTAAGGCCATGCTCCCTCTGAGAGTCTAAATAGAATCCTTCCTTGCCTCTTCCTAGCTTTGATGGTGGCCATTGATCTTTGGTGTTCCTCGACTTGCAGCTGCATAGCTCCAATCTCTGCCTCCATCCATGTGGCATGCTTCCCTTGTATCTTCACACTGTCTTCTTACATGGACAGCAGTCCTGTTGGATTAAGGACCCACCCTCCTCAAGTATGACCTTGTTTTAACTAATTACATCTGCAATGGTCTTATTTCCAAATAAGTTGCATTCTGAGGTACTGGGGCTTAGGACTTCAATATATCTTTTTGAAGGACAAGATTCAACCCATGACAAATAGCATAACACATGTCTCTTAAATACTAGCTTTGGTGACACTGGAGGAATAAAATGAAAAAGAGAAAGAAATACTAGGTTTGGATGTAAAGATTCATAAAGTAATGGTGAATGTCACAGCAGCCAATACTATGCTTTTCTTGCCTTTGTCCAAATCTACACTTTCTTGATGACAGTGAGGAAAAGGGCAAAGGAAATGATATGATATTTGGTTTTCTGAGAAGTAATGACCCTTATAAGGTCTAGTTGTCAGAGATCACTTTTAAAAATAACTACAAAGCTTGTCATTAGTATAGCCTTTTACAGTTTACAAAATGCTGTCACAGACAGTATCACTTTGATCCTGATAACATTCCTGTGAATCGGATAATGCAGGTATTACCATTTTCTCCATTTTACGAAAGTGGAATCAGATTAAAGCAGGTTCCACAGCTGATAAATTGTGGCCTCGTGACATCAGATTACTTTTTCATACTACCCACCATACCTCAGGAAATGCAAAAAATCACTCTCTTTTCTGTGGCATCCCGCATTATATTTTGCAGGTATATACAGCTATTTCCTTAGGACACATCAACCTGGGAAAGTTGTGGGAAAGCAATAGAATAATAAACCCATCAATTCTTGGGAATGGCTGAGAAACGTTCTCCCCAGATTTTTCAAGTGCCTAGGTGTTTCCAGATGGCTTTAGGGTTTTCTGTTCAATCAGCAAATTTAACGTGGAGCCTATGCTTTTCTTCAAGGCTTTCTCTCCATGTTTAAGGAATTATATGCGCACATTAATCTATATAGGCTGCCTTAGTCTATTTGGAGTGCTGTAACAAAAGACCTTAGACTGGGTAATTTACAAACAACAGACATTTATTGCTCACAGTTGTGGCAGCTGGGAAGATCAAGGCACCAGCAGATTCAGGGTCTAGCGACAGCTTTCTGTTTCATAGAGAGCACCTTTTTGCTGTGTCCTCACATCATGGTAGGGAAGGAATGAGCAAGTCTTCTTAGGGCTCTTTTATAAGGACACTAATCTCATTTATGAGAGTAAAGCCTTTGTGACCTAATTACCTTTTAAAGGCCCTACCTTCTAATACCATCACCTTGGAGGTTAGGATTTTATATTGGTCTGTTTGTGCTGTGATACAGTTTATATGTGTGACCTCTCCAAATTTCATATTGAAATTTGATAGCCAGTGTTGGAGATGGGGCCTGGTGGGAGGTGTTGGGGTCATGGGGGCCTATCCTTCATAAATAACTTGGTGCCTTCCCTGCAGTAATGAGTGTGTTCTCACCCTATTAGTTTACCTGAGAGCTGGTTGTTTGAAAGAGTGTGACACATCTCCTTCTCTCTCTCTTGCTCTCTTTCTTGCCATGTGATATGCCTACTCCTCTGTTGCCTTCCATCATAACTGGAAGCTTCCTGAAGTCCTTACCAGAAGCAGATGCCAGTGCCATGCTTCTTGTAAGCTTGGAGAATTGTGAGCCAAATAAACTTCTTTTTCTTATAAGTTATCTAGCCTCAGATATTCCTTTATAGCAACACAAAATGGACTAAAACATGCTGGTATAACAAAATACCACACACTGGGTAATTGTAAACAGATAAATGTATTTCTCACAGTTATGAAGGCTGAGATGTCCAAGATCAGGCTGCTCATAGGTTCAGTGTCTGGTGAGGGCCTAGTCTTTGCTTCCCAGATGGTGTCTTGTACCCTGTGCCCTCATATGATGGAAAAGATAGAAGCACAAAAGGGAAGGAAGCAACTCTCTTGCATTTGTTTTAATAAGGTCATTAATCCCATTCATGAGGGCTCTGCCCTCAGGACTTAATCCCATCCTAAAGGCCCCACCTCTTAATGCTGTCACATGGGTGTTTAAGTTTTAATGTATGAAATTTGGGGGACACATTCAGACCATAGCATTCTACCCCGACCCCTCAAATTCCTGTCCTCACACGTAGAATATATTCATTCTATCCCAATAGCCTCAATTAACTCATTCTAGCATCAACTCAAAAATTTTTATCTAAATTAGATATAGAAGACTTAAGATAGGATTCATCCTGAGACAAATTATCTTTCCAGCTGTGAACCTATAAAATTAAACAAGTTATGTTTCCAAAATATAATTGTGGTACAGGTATAGGATAGCAAAAGGAATAAACTGGAAAGAAGAAAGGAGTAACTGGCCCCAAGTAAGTCCAACATATAGCAGGGCAAACAACACTAAACCTTGAAGGAGATTCATCTTCTTTGACTCCATGCCCTGCCTTCTGGACACACTGGGGCAGGGGTTGGGTGCCTGAGGCCCCAGGCAGCTCTGCCACCATGGCTTTGCTGAGTTTAGCTCACTCACCAGCTCTCAGGGGTTGGAGTTGGGTGCCTGCAGCTCTCCCACACTGGCACTACATGCTGGTAGTTATATAGGACTGGAGTCTTGCAGGACATCCTGCCCTCATGGCTCCACTAAGTACAGCTCTACTGGGGGATCTTTGGGGTGGTTTCAACCCCATAGTTTTGCTAGGCATTGCCATGGCTCAGACTCTATGGGGGCCCTGCCTCTGTGGCAGTTCTCTGACTGGGCCTCAAGACTCTTGGAGGCATTCTTTGAAATCTAGGTAGAGGTACTTACGTCTCCATAGCTTCCGTACTCTGCATGCTTGCAGAGTTAGCACTACATGGATGCTACCAGAGCTTACCTTTTGTGTCCTCTGGAGTGACAGCTGAAGCCACAGTTGGCTTTGCTTGAGCCACAGCTGGGGCAGCCAAGGGGTACTTCACCAGAATGTGGGGAGCAGAGACTTGAGATAGCTCTGGACAGTGAAACTCAAGGTCCCGCAGGAGCCCGGGTCCTTCATTTGAAACCATTCTGTTCTCAAGGCCCTGGAACTCTGGGCCTGTGATGGAAGTGGCAGTACTTATAATCTCTGAAATGCCTTCAGGGTCATTCTTCCATTGTGTTGATGAATAGCATCTGTCTTTTTTCTGTCCATACTAATTCCTTATCAAACAGTAGCTTGGCCATGCCCTTGGTATTCACTTCCAAACATACTTTGTTATTCCTCTCAGTCTTGCCAGGCTGAAAATTTTCCACATCTTTAAGTTCTTCTTTTTTTAAAAAATTGTAAATTCTGTCTTTAATTCATTTTCTTCTTGCATTTTACTCTTAGCAGTCAAGTGAAGCCAGATAACTCCTCCAATACTTTGCTTAGAATTTTTTTCCACCAAATATCCTAGTTCTTTGCTCACAAGTTCTGCCTTCCACAAGGCATTAGGACGTGGATGCAATTCAACCCAGTTCTTTGCAACTTTATAACAGGGGTAGTCTTTCCTCTAAGAAAGACTATTTCTGTTACACGTTTCTGTGTAAGACCTCATCGTAATTGTCCTCCCTCCCTCCCTCCCTCCTTTCCTTCATTCCTTCCTTTCTTCCTTCCTTTCTTTTTTGAGACTGAGTCTCACTCTGTCACCCAGGCTGGAGTGCAGTGGTGTGATCTCTGCTCACTGC
Organism: Colobus angolensis palliatus; assembly: GCF_000951035.1. Classification (NCBI taxonomy): domain Eukaryota; kingdom Metazoa; phylum Chordata; class Mammalia; order Primates; family Cercopithecidae; genus Colobus; species Colobus angolensis. The sequence goes on along the minus strand of NW_012118710.1, from coordinate 9,292,103 downwards.
AACCTCCACCTCCCGGGTTCAAGTGATTCTCCTGCCTCAGCCTCCTGAGTAGCTGGGATTACATGCACCCGCCACCACGCCCAGCTAATTTTTGTATTTTTGGTAGAGATGGGGTTTCACCATGTTGGCCAGGCTGGTCTCAAACTCCTGACTTCAAGTGATCCACCCACCTTAGCTTCCCAAAGTGCTGAGATTATGGGCATGAGCCACTGCACCTGGCCTACTGTCCATATTTCTATCAACATTCTTATCGTGACCACTTAAGTAATCTCTGAGAAGATTTAGGCACTCCCTGTAACTCTCCTCTTCTTCTGAGCCCTCACCAGAATAGCTGTTTATGGTTCGGCCTCTACTCATTATCCAGTTCCAAAGATGCTGCCACATTTTTAGATATTCATCATAATAGCACAGCACTCACAGTACCAATTTTTGTCTTAGTCCATTTGTGTTGCCATAACAAAATACCACACACTGGGTGATTTATAAACAGATACACTTATTGCTCACAGTTATGGAGGCTGGAAAGTCCAAGATCAAGGTGCTTGTAGGTGCGGTGTCTGGTGAGGGCGTGGTCTTTGCTTCCAAGATGGTGCCTTGAATACTGCGTCCTTGCATAATGGAAAGGATGTAAAGGCAAAAGGGAGGGAGACAGCTTCCTTACACCTCTTTTATGAGGCTGTTCATCTCATTCATGAGATTTCAACATGTGAATTTTGTTGGGAACACAAATATTCAGCTCATAGTATCCCTTATATCTTACACAAAAGGTAGCATACATACTACAGTCTTTTGGACCTTGCTTTTTTTACTTAACAATGTATCTTGGAAGTCTTAACAGTGTATTGAGATCTTCTTCATTCTACGTTACACTGCATAGTATACTGTTATATTAATGTGCTATTAATTATTTAACTTATTCTCTATTGAAGGGCATCAGGGTTGTTCTAAGTTATTATTATACACAATGCTGGGGGGAAATCATATACACACATCATTTAGTTAAGTACTTATGCAAGTATATCTAGGACAAATTCCCAGAAATGAGATTGCCGGGTCAAAGGATAAATGCATTTGTTATTTTGATAATTCTTGCCAATTGTCCTCCATAGTAGTTGGGCAAATTTGCACTCCTTGTTGCATGGTATGTGTTTCCTCAAAACTTTTGCCAATATAATACATTGTCAAAATTTTAGATTATTTCCTCAACTTTCTTATGATGAATAAAGTGAGCATCTTCTCATATGTTTAAGGGCCATTTGTATTTTTTTTACTGTTAACTGTTAATGTCCTTTGCCATTTTCAACCAGATTATTGGTTGTTTTTACATTTAGATGCATATTATGTTATTTAATTATCTTACGTATACAACTAGCAGAAGTTCAATGCAAAAAAAAAGTTAGAAAATAAGAAATGCAAATAACTTTTGAAACATAAAATTACTCTGATAACTCTCCAAATGTAATATATGACTTTTAGGCCTATTTCTGTGTATATACACATTCATTTTTTGTGTCAATTTTTGTAATTGACACAAATGCCAATTTTTGTAATATGGCATTATATTATACAATTGTTAATTGTTAAGTAATCCCTTTTTTCACTTAAGAAATCATGAACACATTCTTTTTTTTTTTTTAATGAGACAGAATATCACTCTGTCACCCAGGCTGGAGTGCAGTGGGCTGATCTTGGCTCACTGCAACCTCTGCCTCTCGAGTTCAAGCGATTCTCCTGCCTTAGCCTCCAAGTAGTGGGGACTACAGGCGTGCGCCACCACGTCTAGCTAATTTTTGTATTTTTAATAGAGATAGAATTTTGCCATGTTGGCCAGGCCAATCTCGAACTCCTGACCTCAGGTGATCCGCTCACCTTGACCTCCCAAAGTGCTCGGATTGCAGGCAAGGGCCACCATGCCCAGCACATCAACTTCTTTAGCAACCTAAAATCTTTCTAGTGGCAGGGGATGCTTGATGCTGGAAGGATGCAACAAGTTCATGCCCACAGGAAATGAAGTGCTTTATACACCAAGGAAACCAAGAACAAACACCAAGTTTAAGTCATGTGAAAGGAAATTAAATCTTGAGACCTCAAGCTCACTTAGCTAAAGGGAAAAGTCAAGCTGGGAACTGAGTCATGCAAAGCTGCCTTCCCCTTTTGGTCCCTAAATAAGATGGCTACGAAATGAAAAGCTACACACCTCCCTCATATTTTGCCCACAAGAAAATTCCTAGTGATCTGTTAAAGTTTCACCATGGCAACGTAAATTGATAGCTTATCTTTACAGGTGCAGTCACCCGGCCCACCAGACACAAATGCATATCTGATTGTTTCCCTGCCCCATTTGGTCTATTTATTGTCTTATGTAAAATGCGAATTCTCTGCATTTTTCCTCTGCAACATTTGTTTGTGTCATCTTATGTAAAAAATGCAGATTCACTAAGCTAAAGGCGTGAATAACTATTTTTTCCTGCCCTTTCCCCTTGAAATTTGGAGCCCTCAAAATCATCTTCAGAGAAAGGCATAGACTTGTCTCTTGGGCGTGTTCTTAACTTTGGCAAATATGTCTCCTAAAATGACTGAGACTTGTCTCGTCATTTTTTTCTTGATTGACAGTCAGAAGCAGGAGCAATGATAGGATCTAAAAGGTGAGGCAAGAATTCAAAGATGAGATACTGGCAGATACTGGCAGGTACAGGTTAGGCCAAGAAAGGGAGAGGAGAGATCCTGGGTTGGACAATTGTCTCAGAATATGAGTTAATC
>NW_012118710.1:9281939-9284448 GCF_000951035.1 Colobus angolensis palliatus | reverse complement strand
TTTTAATGAGACAGAATATCACTCTGTCACCCAGGCTGGAGTGCAGTGGGCTGATCTTGGCTCACTGCAACCTCTGCCTCTCGAGTTCAAGCGATTCTCCTGCCTTAGCCTCCAAGTAGTGGGGACTACAGGCGTGCGCCACCATGTCTAGCTAATTTTTGTATTTTTAATAGAGATAGAATTTTGCCATGTTGGCCAGGCCAATCTCGAACTCCTGACCTCAGGTGATCCGCTCACCTTGACCTCCCAAAGTGCTCGGATTGCAGGCAAGGGCCACCATGCCCAGCACATCAACTTCTTTAGCAACCTAAAATCTTTCTAGTGGCAGGGGATGCTTGATGCTGGAAGGATGCAACAAGTTCATGCCCACAGGAAATGAAGTGCTTTATACACCAAGGAAACCAAGAACAAACACCAAGTTTAAGTCATGTGAAAGGAAATTAAATCTTGAGACCTCAAGCTCACTTAGCTAAAGGGAAAAGTCAAGCTGGGAACTGAGTCATGCAAAGCTGCCTTCCCCTTTTGGTCCCTAAATAAGATGGCTACGAAATGAAAAGCTACACACCTCCCTCATATTTTGCCCACAAGAAAATTCCTAGTGATCTGTTAAAGTTTCACCATGGCAACGTAAATTGATAGCTTATCTTTACAGGTGCAGTCACCCGGCCCACCAGACACAAATGCATATCTGATTGTTTCCCTGCCCCATTTGGTCTATTTATTGTCTTATGTAAAATGCGAATTCTCTGCATTTTTCCTCTGCAACATTTGTTTGTGTCATCTTATGTAAAAAATGCAGATTCACTAAGCTAAAGGCGTGAATAACTATTTTTTCCTGCCCTTTCCCCTTGAAATTTGGAGCCCTCAAAATCATCTTCAGAGAAAGGCATAGACTTGTCTCTTGGGCGTGTTCTTAACTTTGGCAAATATGTCTCCTAAAATGACTGAGACTTGTCTCGTCATTTTTTTCTTGATTGACAGTCAGAAGCAGGAGCAATGATAGGATCTAAAAGGTGAGGCAAGAATTCAAAGATGAGATACTGGCAGATACTGGCAGGTACAGGTTAGGCCAAGAAAGGGAGAGGAGAGATCCTGGGTTGGACAATTGTCTCAGAATATGAGTTAATCAGTACTGAGCTCAGTGTGGATTCTCATCTGTGTCAGGATAGACTAGGGGCTGAGGCAGGGGTCATATTAGCTTGGTCCCAATCAAGTATTCCAATTCTGCCTTACATGTTACAGGAAAGCGGTCCTGATCCAGACCCCAAGAGAGGGTTCTTGGATTTCACACAAGAAAGAATTCAGGGCCAGTCCGCAGTTCAAAGCAAAAGCAAATTATTAAGGAAGTAAAGTGGTGAAAAGGCAGCTGCTCCATTGACAGAGTAGGATGTTCCTGAAAGTAAGAGGAGGAACGCATCCACCCTAGGTACGATACTCATATATATGAGGAGATATATTCTGCTACAAGGGTTTCTGATAAAGGATTAATGTTCTTAATTACTATATTTTGCAAGAATCGATATTATCTTTAAAGCAAAATTAGGCATGCCTTTGTTCTCCAGATATTGGGATATCTGGACACTCCCAAGTCTGGGTCTGTTTTAGTATACATTATTAATTTGTTCCCATAACCATCAACATCTAGAGGCTAGGAATGTTTAATTTTCTGGGAATGCAGCCCAGCAAGTCTCAGCCTCATTTTCCTAGCCCTCACTTAAAATGGAGTTGCTCTGGTTCGAAGTCCTCTGACATAAATATTTAAAGAGTAATTTCACCAGCACTATATACCACTTCCTACAAAGAGAAGTTAAAGATAATCATTAAGTTACATATATTATCTGGGGATTTGTGATATATAATTTTCTTAGTCCATCTCTTGTTACCCTTCATCAGTAAAGACATAAAACATATCATTGAAATATACAAGATAGTTTTTATTTTAATTTTGCCTCTTGCCTTGTGGTTCATATCAGGAAATGTATTATAGCCTTGGGCTTTTGCTCTTCTCCTGTGGCTCTGTGTGTGTTGGAGTGTTCCCCTCTCCACCACACACATTCCTTTTGTATTGCCAGTGGTTTTCAAAGTGCGTTCAGTGCTATCACCTGATAGAAATTCCTAGAAAAGCTATCACCTGCATTTCTAGGAATTTCTTAGAAATGCAAATACTCAAGCCCCACCTCAAATCTTCTGAATAAGAAACTCTGTGGGTGTCAGCAATCTGCGTTTTAACAAGCTTGGCAGGTGATTGTGTGGTATAATCAGGTCTGATAATTGCTGGTTTAGAACAATAGTCCTTCAATATTTTTGTGAGGAGAAACTACAATGAAATTTTGGATGGAAAGCAGAGAGGGGCTTTTCATTTAACCTTCTGGCAATACTGTGAGACAGGTATGTTTATTCTCAACTTATAGCTGAGGAAACAGAGGCCAGCCCAGAATGGTAAAAGTAATTTGCTCAGCTTTTAACGGCTGAAGCTGGGATTTCAACCAAGGTATGCTGCCTTCAGAGG
>NW_012118710.1:9275525-9280159 GCF_000951035.1 Colobus angolensis palliatus | reverse complement strand
GATCCTCCCATCTCAGCCTCCTGAGCTGCTGGAACCACAAGTGTGTGCCATTATGCAAGGCTAATTTTTTGATTTTTTTTTTTGTAGCGACTGGGGTCTCCTCTATTACCCAGGCTGGTTTTGAACTCCTGAGCTCAAGTAGTCCTCCTGCCTTGCTGCCACACTTGGCCTATCCCTTTCTTGTGGAGTTTAGGCACAACAACAGACCACAAGGCCAGAACCTTAGCTATATTAACACATAGATCTTCTTTCTTTTTCCTTGCTACATACACAGACACACACACACACATTAATGTTAAAGAAATCCTAATTCGAACAAAACTGACCCTTTGTGGCAATAAGGTACAAAATTATAAATAAGACCTAGGGCCATGTAAGACAGGGATTAAGTCACACCCGTAGGCCAGTAATCTTGCTACATAGCCTCCTTCTCTGAACTTAAAATATTCTTCTTCTGATTCCAAGTTTTACAGAGAGCCTTGCTTCTTTAACCAATTGAAAATTAAAGAATCTTGGAATCCACTTATAACCTGTAAGCTACCTCAAGATACCCCATCTTTTTGGGCCAAACTCATGTATACCTTCCACATATTGATCTGTGTCTTTGCCTGTAACTACTGCCTCCCTACACTGTATTAAACCAAATTGTAATCTGATAGCCGCAGGTGCACTTTCTCAGGACTTCTAGAGACTGTTTTCCCTGGCAAAAGTCACTCACATGGGCTCAAAATAAACCTCTTTAAAATATTTTAGAGTTTGGTTTTTCCGTAACAATATTTCCAAACAGAAACTTTTATATGAGTGTTCATGGTACTGTTATTCAAAACAGCCAAGGTGGAAACAACCCAAATTCCTATAAATGGGCCAAGAAATGTGGTATATCCATAAAATGGAATATTATCTGGCAATAAAAAGCAATGAAACACTGATATGTGTCAAAAAATGGATGAACCTTAAATAAAGTATGCTAAGTGAAAGAAGCCAGACACCAAAGGCCACATATTGTATGATTTCATTTACATGAAATGTCCAGAATAGGTAAATCCAAAGAGACAGAAAATAGATGATGATTGTCAGAGGTTCGGGGCGAAGGGGAGAAAAAGAATAATTGCTAATGGGTGTGGGCTTTCTTTTTGGGGTGATAAAAATGTTCTAAAATTAGATAGTGATAATGGTTGCATGATTCTGTGAAAATACTTAAGACCATTGAATTGTATACTTCTAAAGGGTAAATTTTATGGTAAGTGTGTTATATCTCAATAAATCTGTGACAAAAAATACAGTTAAGGTCTTGTGATATAAAAGGGCAGAGCAGGAATAATTCCTTTATCAGACTGTGCTCACCTTCCAAGAGAGATCCCTTAGGAACCACAAGGAAGAGGAGTAACTTAGAAAGACTTTGAGGTATGTTACTAGATTCCATTATATTACTTGGAGACCTCTGTCCTAAAATACTCGTGTCCTGAAGACTTTGCCAAATTAAATTCAGAAAATTGACTTAAACCTGAATTGGGAGAAATTGTCAGGAGGAAAGGTATTCATGTCACTCGGTCCCTTCTGACATGATAAACAGAATGAGGAACTGATACAGATGAGATGAATAGGAAGAGATGCCATTGCACTAAGAATGACATGGTGGACTTTGGGGACTCGGGGGAAAGGGTGGGAAGGGGCTGAGGGATAGAAGACTACAAATTGGGTGTAGTGTATACTGCTTGGGAGATGGGTGCACCAAAGTCTCACAAATCACCACTAAAGAACATACTCATGTAACCAAACACCACCTGTACCCCAGTAACCTATGGAAATAAGATATTTTTTTTTTTAAAAAAGGAAGTGATGCCATCACAAAAATTTTGCAGATTTCATGATTGAGGGTATCTTTGCTCATTATTCTGATGAAAGACGTGAGCTTCTGCCTCTCAGTTCAAATGAAGATGGACGTATGTATCTGCTAGAAGGTGACAGCATTCCAGCTGGCTGTTGAGCTTAAGGAACTTGGAATTCAGACTTAATCAACACCAAATGCAGTTATTCACGCTCTCTGTTGCTTGTCCAGGTCATCCTAAAGAGGCCACCAGCTGGTGTTTTCAGGATTGAGCTGATGAGATATTGTTATCTGCCACTCTTCATTCTTAAGCAAAAAAAAAAAAAAAAAAAAAGAAAAAAAGAAAAAAAAGAAAAAAGCAGATTCAGATGAATACAGGGATTCTTGTTTTTGGCTCTCAAAGTGTGCCTGAAGGTGGAGAAACAGTTTAGAGTTTAAAGGCTGGAGGGTTAGAGAATGGAAGTGCTCACAGGACATCTGCCCTTCTACTAGGTGGAAGAAAGGTGTTTTAGAAAGATGTGTACCCCTTCCTCTCCTTTCTATCCCCATTATCCTGGGTTAGGTTCTCCCATCTCCAATCCTGTCTCTGAAATGTCCCTTGACAAATTTATCAGGCTTCCCTTTTTTGTTGCTCTACTGTAAACATTACTCTTACCACCAGTTTTTTTTCTCAAGATACAAACTTGAAGCTGTTCCTCCCTTGCCATTGAAAAATCTGTGGTTACTGTTTTGAACCGCAGGATAAAGTACAAAGTCTTTACATAGGATTCAAGTTTCTCATCAGACCACAATATAGTTGTCCACTCTTGCTTTCCTGCCATACATCCTAAGTCCCTGACACATTTAAAGAGTTTAGGGAGTATCTGTAGTTTACTTCCTCTACCCTCTGTATTCTTATTCATCTTTGAAGGTTCAGCTCAAATATATTTCTTCTAAGAAGCCTTTTCTGATTCCTCCAAGCAGGATTAAATGCTCCTTGCCTGGGGTTCTGACAAGTCTACACTTCTTTTCCTGCACTGAATGCTTGGGAGGGTTGAGTCAGTTTTCCATTCTAGGTTGAATGCCCTGAGACAGACTCTTTTTTCTTTTTTCTTTTTTTTTTGAGACAGAGTTTTACTCTTGTTGCCCAGTGGTGCGATCTTGGCTCACCACAACCTCCGCCTCCTGGATTCAGGTGATTCTCCTGCCTCAGCCTCCTGAGTAGCTGGGATTACAGGCATGCACCACCACGCCTGCCTAATTTTGTATTTTTAGTAGAGATGGGGTTTCTCCATGTTGGTCAGGCCAGTCTCGAACTCCTGACCTTAGGTGATCCACCCACCTCGACCTCCCAAAGTGTGGGCATTACAGGCGTGAGCCACTGCGCCCGGCCCTGAAACAGACTCTTACTCAGCTAGGTGTTCATGTCCAGGCCATTGCATGTTTCTTCTCTCTCTCTGTCTCTACACACACACACACACACACACACACACACACACAGAGAGAGAGAGGGAGGGAGGGAGAGAGAGATCTATGTCTATATCTGTATCTGTATCTATCTATATCTACCCACATTTTCTTTAATGAGGAGGGTAGATACTTGGGCCAGAAATGTAAAAAAAAAAAAGGGATAAAATTATGAAATTCAGATTGGGGAAAGGTTGTGTTGAAACTGAAATTTGTACCTTTCAGTTTTCTTTCTGAAAATGAAGGGCACCAAAAATGAAGGCGCCAAGAATGAAGGCAGTGAGCAATGCCAGAATCACGAGGGGCTTTTGTGATTTGAAAATGGTGCCCTTACCAGGAAATTAAACTGAGCTCATTATCTCATTAACTTTTGACTGGAGAGGGAATATTCTGCTGAAATTGTATTATCTTTCCGATATGACAAGTTGGTAACAACCTGGGATTTTGAAAGATGCTTTGTTTTCTTAGCAAGAAATTCCACCAATGCAAATGAGTATCCATGGAGAGGAATTCCATTTTGGAAAGATCCTTAGAAAGGCAGGAACCATGCATGCCTAAATTGCTTTGTGTGCATGATAAATCCCAATGGTTGATAAAGGTATCCTTCCATTAAGATTATCTTACCACCAACATATTGGAGTGGTTAAAAACTTTAACTGCTCTACAAGATAATTGTGCATGACCAACCTTTTTCCTTCTCCCAAGAGATCCTTTGAAATGCAGATAACAATCTCAGCATGCTTATTAGCTGGCACCATTTTTAATGTCCTTCAGCTTCTAAAGGGATATTACAAATTCTATGTTTGATCAAATGGTTTACATTATGGCCTTGTTTTTCAAAGATGGGAGGAGGTATATTGGGATTCTTAAAACTGCCTTAAAACTGTTGATCAGAAAGGCACTTACTTTATGAACTAGAAGGCATCTCTGTTGTTGGGAGAAATCATTTTATTTCTAAAGGTGGGAGGCAATGTGATAGAGTGGGAGGAAAAATGGGTTTCAAGTCAGAGACATGGGTTTTCATTCCAGGTCTTCTTCAAGTTTGCTTAACTTTGATCTCAATTCTCTTAACTAGGGCATATGCCATAACAGGTTGGGTGGGGTGGGGTGGGGTGAGGGGAAGGCTACCAAATGTGATAAAAATGGTAGAGCACTGACCGGGCATGGTGGGTGGCTCACGCCTATAATCCCAGCACTTTGGGAGGATGAGGTGGGTGGATCACCTGAGGTCAGGAGTTCCAGACCAGACTGGCCAACATGTTGAAACCCCGTCTCTACTAAAATACAAAAAATTAGCGGGTCATGGTGGCAGGTACCTGTAATCCCAGCCACTCTGGAGGCTGAGGCAGGAGAATTGTTT
>NW_012118710.1:9224690-9274940 GCF_000951035.1 Colobus angolensis palliatus | reverse complement strand
AAGAGTACAGAAAACTATACATTCTCTCTAGGATCTCTACAAAAAGTTAAATATCTGCGCTTGGAAATAAAGGACAACGGGGCTAACAAGGTTGCTAGGAAGAATGAGACATAGTTGTTCAGAGCTGTTGCAGTCATGGGTGGGGAGAGCAACTGCTCAGCATCTGCAGTTAACTTTGTACTGAGATGAAAAGGTAGCAACATCTGAACGAATGTTACAGGTGGCTGAATTAATTACCTCCAAATCCCAACACCCCAAAACATCCGGTGCTGGGATTAGGGAATCAGAGCTAGTTTACTAGTGAATCCCAAACCTCAGACCTGATTTGGATTCAAATTGGAACGTTGCAGATGGGTTAAGATGGGAAAAGGATTGGGGAAATGTAGGGGATGGATATGTTCTTTCTCCTCTGGGAACAATGACTATCTGTCTTTTATTTCTTTTCTCTTTGTTCTCTTTCTCTTTGTCTCTTCCATTTGGTGGTCCCCTTTTTCTTTTCTTCTTCCCTCTATTCATCTGTCTCCTTATTCCATGGGATGTCTGTTGCTCATTTCTTTCTATTTCTAGAAAGGATGGCCTCCTCTTCACCCATCTCTCTGTCTCAATTCTTTTTCTACTTACCGCTTTCTTTGATTTATGGGGTTTCTGTTGCTTAAAGGCACAAGTGTACTGCTTGATAAGTTTCTTTCCATTCCAGACACTTTGGATTTAACTAAATAATACTGCCAAGACAAAGGTGAGACTATTACAAGTGAAAATTAACAGCCACTAAGAAGAATGTCAAACTTATGGTAGAAGAGAGAATTTTCTTTAAAAGAATTTCTTTTGCCTTCATTTCCTGGTGATGAGAGAGATAATGTTCAAAGGCCACATTAATGTAGCACAGGTGAACCCGCTACTGGCTGAGCACATCTCAGTGGCTGGTGGGGCTTTATTTTCAAGGACTAAACACCCCACCATCAAATTGAGAATCACTGGGCATCCTCAACTTCCACGACAATGTTTCTCATGGGGAAGGATGAGATTTAAGGGGAGAGAAAATCAGGTGAATCTGTCATATATAGAGTTTTAGAATTAGGGATGAGATGGGGTTAAAGAGAAAAAATATTTTGGATACAGCAGAGTATGGTATTATTCCCAATTTATCTTTAGCCTGAGCCTCCCTGGGTATAGGTATTAGATTAATAAATGATGGCATTTATAATGAACTGGATTTTAGAGTCAGACAGACCTAGGTTTAAATTTTCATTTGGCCACTTATAAGCTGTTTGACTTTGGGAATATTATTTAAATTTCCTAAGCTTTGGTGTACTTACCTAAAAAGGGGAGATAATCAAACCTCAATGGATTGCAGAGAATATTAATGAGAGAATACACATGAAGTGCCAGGAACACAGTATGTGTTCAGTAAATCATAGTGACTGTTATTACTATTTCATGGAAAAAAGGCCTGTGTAAATGTTTTGATCACACTTAAAATACCTTGCCCCTGAAATAGTCAGACCTGAGTCTGCAAATTGTTTTAGAAAGAATGTTTTATATAAATATAGCCAGGCATGGTGGCTCACACCTGTAATCCCAGCACTTTGGGAGGCCGAGACTGGTGGATCACTTGAGGTCAGGAGTTTGAGACCAGCGTGGCCAACATGGTGAAACCCCGTTTCTACTAAAAATACAAAAATTAGCTGGGCATTGTCGCAGGGACCTGTAATTCCAGCTACTCAGGGAGGCTGAGGTGAGAGAATTGCTTGAACTCAGGAGGTGGAGGTTTCAGTGAGCCAAGATTGTACCACTGCATTCCAGCCTGGGTGACAGAGAAAGAATCCATCTCAAAAAAAATGTTTTATATAAATAAAAATGAGGAATTATCTGGCAGGGTTTTATATTTTAATGGAGCAGCTTAGAATGATGTCTTAGACCAGGGGTCAACACATTTTTCCTGAAAATAGATACATAGTTTTGGCTTTGTGGGCCGTACAGTCTCCATTGCTGGTATTCAAATCTGCTGTTGTATCATGAAATCCCTTATAGACACTATATAAATGAGTGGGCAGTGTAAAAACTGGCAGTTGGCTAGATTTGACCTGTGGGCAGTAGTTTGATGACCCCTGTCTTACACCGGATCCTAAGACATCAGTTTACTTCCTTTTTCAGGTCACAGAGGAGGACTCAGAAGCACAGAGACATTCTGTGACATGGCTAGAGTTACTTCTTAGCTGAGTGGTAGAGCTGGGATTAGAACCTGGATCTTGTAGCAACTGGTCTAGTGACTTTTAGTCCTGATGACTTTCTGCTGACTTTAGTTTCTTCTTTGCCCTCAACCTTCCCTTAGTCTTGATACTCTTCATGTTGTTTGCTTCTCTTTGAATACGTTCTCAGTCTTTTTGTGTATGGATTTCTGCAGAGACCCCACTGCTTAGCAAAGAAGGAATACTGAAATGCCTCAGGGACTAAGAAGTTAACAAGCCTCAAACAAGGCCAGATGGAGGGTAGGAGATGTGGCAAATTGGAGAGCATATGCCACATCTAACAGAGAAAGATTCTGTTCAGCTGAGATGACTGTGGCCATCAGGAGTGAGTCCAGGGATCCCAGGACTCCTGACTTTTTTTCTTTTTTTTTGAGATGGAGTCTCGCTCTGTCACCCAGGCCGGAGTGCAGTGGCACAATCTTGCCTCACTGCAACCTGTGCTTCCCGGGTTCAAGTGATTCTTCTGCCTCAGCCTCCCAAGTAGCTGGGACTACAGACGCCTGCCACCACGCCTGACTAATTATTGTATTTTTGGTAGAGATGGGATTTCACTATGTTGACCATTCTGGTCTTGAACTCCTGACCTCAAGTGATCCACCTGGCTTGGCCTCCCAAAGTGCTGGGATTACAGATGTGAGCTGCTATGCCTGGCCCCAGGTTTTTTGGGAGATACCAGAAATACAAATTTTTATGTGGAATTTTAAGATATTAGCACAATTTAAAAAAAGCCCATGGTGACCAAACAAAACACATCTAAGAATTACAGTCAGCCTGCGGGAGATCAGTTTGTGATCTTTATCTTAGCCTGTCATTTCTTCACGGCACACATAGATGTGATTTATAAATATTCTGAAAAGATTTTCTTGTTTCACTTAGAAATGTATTTGATAAATAAAAATGTTTGCTCAAAAGGTGGACAGTAATGACCACTAGTTTAGGATAAGTAGTTAGACTTTACATTTTTACCTGGATGGTTTTGTATTTGAAAACAGCCTTGAGGGGCAACTCTGAAATTTTGGAGGGGGACTCAATAGAGTTTTTTGAGTTCCTCTGGGATGGGCTATACAATCTCAAATTTTAAATATGTGGCTGTTTAATGCCTCCTGGAATCTTGTATTGCTTTTCTTTATCCATCCAACAAAGAGCTAACAATCATGGCAGTTGTCTTGTTTATTGAAAAGCGGTGTGTTTCCTCATTTCACTGATATCCAAAGCAATAGTTTTCTCCTAAGGTGCTGCCTCTCTAAGACAGTTTAGAACTGAAGGGTAGGAAACCGTAGCTGTAATTGGTGACAGTGGGGAGGAGAGGAGCGTTCCAGCGATAGTGACAAAGCATTTGGACAGAAACCAACTAAATTAGAAGTTTCTAGGGTGGGATGTTTAGAATAATCCAGACTAGTTTCATGAGAATGATCTGGAAGCATGCCGATTTCTGGACTTTATCTCAATCTGGGTTGGATATGGGATTACGCATTTTTTTTTTTTTTTTTTTTTTGACAGTGATTTACTCTGTTGCCCATGCAGTGGTGTGATCATAACTCACTGCAGCCTTGAATTCATGGAACTCCTGGGTTCAAGCCATCCTTCTGCCTCAGCCTCCTGAGTAGCTGGGACCACAGGCATGTGCCAACATGCTAATTTTTTAACTTTTAATTTTGTAGAGATGGGGTCTCTTTATGTTGCTCAGGCTGGTCTCCAACTCTTGTACTCAAGTAATGCTCCTGCTTTGGCCTCCCAAAGTGCTGGGATTATAGGTGTGAGACATTGGGAAATATACATTTTAACAATTTTATTTATTTATTTATTATTATTAGTTTGAGACAGGGTTTTACTCTTTTACCCAGGCTGGAATGCAGTGGCACCATCTTGGCTCACTGCAACTTCCACCTCCCGGGCTCAAGCCATCCTCCCACTTCAGCCTCCTGGGTAGCTAGGCCTACAGGCGTAGGCCTCCATGCCTGGCTAAATTGTTGTGTTTTTTGTGAAGATGGGGTTTCACCATGTTGGCCAGGCTGGTCTTGAACTCCTGAGCTCAAAGCAATCCATCCACCTCAGCCACCCAAAGTGCTGGGATTACAGGGCTGAGTCACCACACTTGACTGGGAATATGCAATTTTAAAAGCCACACAGATGCTTCTGATGCTTGGTTCAGTTTGGGAAGCACTAGTCCACACCAGTTCTTAGCTCACAGTTTTATCAAGACTCTTTTAGAATTCCCAGGGAGACACCCTTTAGGGATCGTTGAGCCCCAGCTAGGGGACCCTATAAAGTGTGCTCTATATTGGCATGGAAGCAATAGAAACTGTAAAAATTTAAAATGGAAATACAAGCAAAACTATAGTTTCTATAGATGGGGCAAAATCTCTATGAAGGAAGACACCAATGCGAGAGGATTCTTAGCCATCAACATGCAAGAGATTAACCTGTGGCACAGTATATTTAAACATGCACCTTCCTTTGCCCCATCAAAGATCTCTTAGTCATATTTTTTTGGGCAGATCTTGAGTATCTGTACTCAGGTTAGGATTGATAACCACTGTACTTATGTATTTCTGGGGTTCTGTAAGGAGTATTTTTTTTTTTGAAACAGGGTCTCACTCTGTCAGCCAGGCTGGTGTGCAGTGGCATGATCTTGGCTCACTGCAACCTCGACCTCCTGCCCTCAAGTGGTCTTCCCACCTCAACCTTCCTTGTAACTGGGACTACAGGCACACACCACCAATCCCAGCTAATGTATTCTGTATTTTTCGTAGAGATGGGGTTTCACCATGTCACGCAGGCTGGTCTTGAACTCCTGGACTCAAGTAATCCACCCACCTCGGCCTGCCCAAGTGCTGGGATTATAGAAATAAGCCACTGTTCTTGGCCAGGAGTAATTCTTAAACTTTTTCCATTTCAGGTATACCTTGAGTACTGTCATATTTCTTACCCAGCCTTTCTGTTCTCACTGACCACTTTTCTTTAAAATTAAAATAAAAAAAATATTTTAAATAAACTTAATGCTTACATCCCATGATGTAGAAACCACTGCTTCTACTTGGTAGACAGTATGGCAAATGTGCCCCCCACACAGCTGTGATCAACTTTTTCCCTCCCAGCAGCATATGTTGCTTCTCACATTGAGAGGTGAAGTGTATTTCCCCTCTCCTTGAACCTGGGCTAGTTTGAAATGGGCTTTGACCCATAGCATGCTGTGGAGTGATGTGGTGCCAGGTCTGGCACCTTCCAACTCCGTCTGCTTGGAAACCAGCCACTATATGCAATGTCTAGCTGTGTTGAGACCATTGGGCTGTGACCATAATGCCACCACATGGAGAGGTCATATAGAGGAAGAGAGATGTCCAGGGTAGGGGGAAATAGCAAGTTTGTATAGCAAAGTTTGTATAGCAAAGTTTGTATACAAACTAGTAGTTTGTATAGCAAACATCCTTGGAAGATAGAGATAGGGTCTCCCTCCTGAACAGAGGGCAGATTTGTTTCCTGACCAGGGCAATAAAGAGAAAAATCTCCTCCTGGGAGGAAGGTTGGGCATCTTTGCTAGAAGCTCCCTTACAGGATTGGGAGTCTCCTAAGCTCAGAGCTCCTCAGCAGTGGGACAATCGCACTGTGTGAGCAGCATCTGCTTGGGCCACTCTTTGTTGCTCTCATGAGACATAAGTGGGTGGGAGGTGGGGAGGAGGGGCAAGGAGAACTCATGCAAACGTACAACTCATGCTGACTCCTGTGCCTTGAATAATAAAAATAATAAATAATAAATAAAATAATACATAATAAAGTTCTTTGTCTCTCACATAGGACTTCTCCCAGCATCCATGAATGTGACAGACTAATTTGTTAACTTGTAAGTAGGGTATTGACCAGATCCTTCACAGTTCTTGACATCTGGTCAGCTCCTAGCTGCTGACACTAGCCTAAGGGAGACAGCGGATATATGAGTGACACAGCCATCTTGGCATTTCAGCCCCATCAGATACTACATGAACCAGAAGAACTACCCAACTGAGCCCAGTCCAGATTTCAAAATAATGAGAAATAATAACTTGTTTTAAGCTGTTTGATAATCATCTATCTAGTAAATCACTGAAATGGGAAGCAGAGCTGTCATCTTCTCCTTCCAAGGGTAGCCCAGATCACTCCCATAGTCCTTTCTGTTCATTACTCATAAATTCCTATATACCTGGCATCATACATTAACATCCAAATAGATCTGCCTGTATCCTAAATATAAAGACTTCAAAATTGAGCATTCAGGCTTCACAACTGCCAGTGGCCCCCATTGCTGGCAGGACAACATATAAGGTCCTCTCTGTCTCCCTCCATCCCCTCTATCTGATGCTATTATTCATAACTTCTTCCCCATCAGAGGTTTTTGATTGATCCTACCTTGTGCATGTTATTTTATTTCTTGATTTGAAACCTTAACTACTACTGTTTCTTTGGACTGGAATGCCCTCCCTCTGTCACTACTAAATGACACCCACTCTTCCAGCTCACACCCTTTTCAATACCTTTTCTGCATCCTTGTGGTGGTTATTGTTAATATTGGATGGATTATTAATCACACAATGATTTGTATTATATTCTAAATTAAAACCAGCTTTTAAAAATATACAAAAGCAAATGTATTCATTGTAAAACAAATTCAGAACTACAGCTCTTCAAATTAAAAATAAAAAGCTTTTTCTGTCTCCCATATCTAACCCTTGATCTCTTGCCATTCTATTTTCTAAACTTTTCATATGCACATGAGCACATATGCACATAAATTCACAGGTGATCATTTTATTATTATATATGTACAAGTGAATGAAAAAGCATAAATACTTTTAAGAAGTATGCAATTTATTTTAATTTTATGTGAAGTTACTGTGTTACAGGTGTCATTGACAACATTCTCAATGCTCGAATTACCTAACAAGAATGGATGTGGGTGATATCACTAAGTTTGAAGAACAGAAAATGGCTTTAACCAAAATAATTTCTTCACAGCTGATGCACTGTGACTAAAAATTAAATAATGGCAATGTAGTGTATCTTTTGGGTCAAAGGGTATGCATATTTGGAAGGCTTTGGCAAATATTGTTAAATTACATTTTTTAAAAAAACTTGTTTTAGGCTCAGGGGTACATTTGCAGGTTTGTTATGTGGATAAACTGCATATCACAGGGGTTTGGTGTACAGGTTGTTTTATCACCCAGGTATAAGCATAGTATGCAATACATAGTTTTTCATCCTGTCTCTCCTCCCATCCTCTACCCTCAATTAGACTCTGGTGTCTGTTGTTCCCTTGTTTGTGTCCATGTGTTCTCAGTGTTTAGCTCCCACTTGTAAGTGAGAACATTCTGCATTTGGTTTTCTGTTCTTGTGTTTGTTTACATAGGAAAATGGCTTCCGGCTCCATCCATTTTACTGCAAAGGACATGATCTCATTCTTTTTTTATGGCTGTGTAGTATTCCATGGTATGTATGTGCCACATTTTCTTTATCCAGTCTACCATTGATGGGCATTTAGGTTGGCCGGGCGCGGTGGCTCAAGCCTGTAATCCTAGCACTTTGGGAGGCCGAGAGGGGCGGATCACGAGGTCAGGAGATTGAGACCATCCTGGCTAACACAGTGAAACCCCGTCTCTACTAAAAAATACAAAAAATGAGCCGGGCAAGGTGGCGGGCGCCTGTAATCCCAGCTACTCGGGAGGCTGAGGCAGGAGAATGGCGTAAACCTGGGAGGCGGGGCTTGCAGTGAGCTGAGATCCGGCCACTGCACTCCAGCCTGGGTGACAGAGCGAGACTCCGTCTCAAAAAAAAAAAAAAAAGAAAAAAAAGATTCCATATCTTTGCTATTGGAATAGTGCTGCTATTTACATACATGTGCATGTGTCTTTATGGTAGAACAATTTATATTCCTTTGGGTGTATACTCAATAATGGGATTGCTGGGTCAAATGGTAATTCGGTTTTAAGTTCCTTGAGAAATCACCACACTGCTTTCCACAATGGTGGAACTAATTTACATTCCTGCCAGCAGTGTATAAACATTCCCTTCTCTCTGCAGCCTTGCAGCACTTGTTATTTAACTTTTTAATAATAGCCATTCTGACTGGTGTGAGATGGTATCTCATTGCAGTTTTTTGATTTGCATTTGTCTGATGATTAGTGATATTGAGCATTTTTTCATATGCTTGTTAGCTGCATGTATGTCTTCTTTGGAAGAGTATCTGTGCGTGTCCTTTGCCTGGTTTTTAATGGGATTTTTTTTTGTTTTTTGCTTGTTAATTTGTTTAAGTTTCTTATAGATTCTGGATTTCAGAAAATTGCGAAATTTACAGCTCTTTATTTTTGTTTCTGCAGTGTAAGAGAGGGTACATTTCCCCCTACCCTGTCCAGATTGGATATGTTTCATTTTTGGCAACTCCAAAACTCCTTTATACCACTTCTTAGTTATTATCCTCGTGCTTTATGGTGGACAAAAGACCTTCACAAACATCATCTTCTTTGAGCTACACAACAATACCAAGTGTAGAAATGACAGACATTTTTCTTCCCACCGTACAAAAGAGCAAATCAAAACTCAGAGAAATCAAATAGCTCACAGAGCTTGTGTGGTTAGTAAGAGAGACCAGATAAGAACTCAGGTCTTCTGTGTCTTTGCCAGCACTCTCGGGCTCTCCTTCGAACATTTCCCTTGGAGAGAGAACTGTGTGGGAGCCAGGGCACCCAGCATTCCTGTTATGAGAGAGTGTGGGGCTGGGGATCTCAGCCTGGCTCAGTACGTAGCTGCTGGCCTTTCTGATGGGAATACAGCTTAGGTTCCTGGGAACTTCCTTATCTGGAATGCCCATGAGCCCACTAATTTTTCTCTGGCTTGTAAAATCAACAGATCTTGATTTGCTCCTCTTAATGAAGAGTAATATTAAGGACACTTTGAGGAAAATGAGAAAGTTCAGTCAGTTTCTTTGTTAATCACAGTGGATGCTATGACCTCAAGGTACGGGGGAAGTTAGAGAGGGCACAACTGAGAGCAAGAGAGGCTTGGTGTTGTGTGCATCTCAGCCACTGCCTACTTTCTCCTAAGCTGCCAACCAGCCTCAGCAGAGTGATGGTGAGGGCCCCGCCCCTCTGGCATGCCAGCAAACCTTGCTAATGTAATAGAAATTATAATTATTCCCAGTTGTGAATATTTCACTTCTTCTGGACTGCAGGGGTATTAAAGTTGATTAAACACATATGCTTCTGGTAGATAGCTTCTATAGTCACATATGGAGTGATCTGTCTTTTTCATCCTCAGGAAGAGAGGGAGACAACAAGACCACAAAGGAGGCAAGGGCAGAGCTGGGGTTAAAAAATAGGAAATGAGTGAGTCCACATTCCTTGTTACAGTCAAGACAAGGGCGAAAACCCAAAGACTTTAAAAAAAAAATCCACCACATTTCTATACAGAAAAAAAGCTAAAAATGCTTATTAACGTTAAAATTCAATTTTAATAATTGCAATCTCTTCCTTTCAAAAATATGTATTTGACAAAGATGAATATGTTATGCTCATTAGTCTAAGATTTGCCATTTAGGTACAAATATATGTCATGAATTATGGGTTGGAAAAACTAGTGCATTTTACAGTGTGTGAGAAATGACTCACATGTCCTCAGGATTCAATTATTTTTTAAGAATTTATTTCTTAAAAATGGCTGTTCCATTCTGCAACGTTTCTCAAAGCCAATAAGTGATGTTTGTCTCATTTGGAATTATATGTTTAATTATTCACAGCTTGACTTTCCACACCATTGGCAAGAAGAAATATTAAGAGGCTATTATAAACTTTGCTTTGGAGTCATTCATGCTGGATCTTGAGAAAAAAGCTTTTTAATAATCCACTTCTTATTCCTCAGTCTCAACAAATCTCTTCCAGCATGGAAGCAGAGAGCAGCACTAGCCTATAGCTTCCCTGACATACATGGGAATGGAGGCTCCAAGTGCGGGCTGATGGGATGTGCATTTGGGTAATAGTTGGCCTGGTTATTCTCTGGGACCATAGAGTTATTTTGCTTAGCTACATAATGCTGTGTGCAGAATAAGGAAAGTCCCTTTCCACTCTATGTATTAGAATATATGTATTTCATCTGTGAGAAGGGAATTCACATAACTGGATACACAAAGGTTTTTTTTAATCTTTAAAATCTTTTAAATATTACATTTTTAAATATTTTAACTTTAAAAAATGGTAATTTTTGCCCATATCAACACTCCTATGTTTTAACTTTTGAGAAACTATTTTTGGCAGGGTGCAGTGGCTCATGCTTGTAATCCCACCACTTTGGGAGGTCGAGGGGGGCAGATCACTAGGTCAGGAGTTCGAGACCAGCCTGACCAACAAGGTGAAATCCCATCTCTACTAAAAATACAAAAATTAACCGGCATGGTGGTGTGCAGCTGTAAATTCCAGCTACTCAGGAGGCTGAGGCAGGAGAATTGCTTGAACCTGGGCGGCAGAGATTGCAGTGAGCTGAGATCCTGCCACTGTACTCCAGCCTGGGTGACAAGAGTAAGACTCCGTCTCAAAAAAAGAAAAAAAAAAAAGAAAGAAAGAGAAACTATTTTTATTGTTTTGTTCTAATTCAGAAGAGGAAAGATCACCCTGATTCTATCATTCAGAAATAATCAATGTTAATGAAATGGGAAAAGTTTCCTTGTCCCCCTTGCAGGGCGTGTGATGGGAGCGTGGCTTGCTTCTTCAGTGCCCTGCTGCTCAAACCTCTAGGGGAGCATACAGACAGGCAGGCTGTGGGCCTTCGACCCCACGGCAGTGTCTAGGGGTGAATGTCGACAGCTGAAGCCTCAGTGGGCGTGTTTAACGGGGTTCTCTTTTAGTTTAGCCATCCATAGGCAGCTTCTGTTAGTCAGCTCAATCAGACCCCTGCCGTATCGCAAGGAGAGAGGACTTTCTATATCCCGGGGTTCTTTCCTTGGTGTACTGGAAGAATCAGATCACACATGGGCTTGGAGAATGGGTGCAAGATTTTATTGAGTGGAAGTAGCTCTCAGCAGATGGGGGAGCCAGAAGGGAGATGGTTTTCCCTTGGAGTCGGGCTGCTCAGCAGCCCGGGCTCTCCTCCGACGGTCCTTTCTAAACTCTGCCTTGTTCCACTGGTTGATGGCCTGCTGGTGTGCTGGTGTGCTCTTATGCAGGTGTGTTCGTCTCCAAGTGCAACTGCCCATGTGTTCCTCCGCTGATGTGCTCCTCTGGACGTCCAGCCACCTGGGTGTCTGCCTGCTAGGGTCTCCGGTTTTTATAGGCACAGGATGGGGGTGTGGCAGGCCAGGGTGGTCTTGGGAAATGCAACATTTGGGCAGAAAAAACAAAAACGCCTGTCCTCACTGAGGTCTGTGGGCACAGGCCCAGGAGTGGAGCCCCTCCATATCATTTAAAGGGACCATGCCCTTCCCTTCTCAGCGCTTCCCTTTCCCCCTTCTGTATCATTTAAAGGGATCATACCCTTCTGTGTCATTAATATTTGAATATATTTACTTCTTCTCAGCCATAACTTTTGGACAGAGTTGCAATCATAGGAATTTATTCTAATTTTTTAAGATAGGCACTTTGCCCTATCATAAAATGATTTTCAAATTTGATTTTAATAGTTTCACACACAAATTCGTTTTAAAAATAATATTCATTTTATTGATTATAAAAGTAGCAAATATTTTGATGAGAAAATTTGGAAGATGTAAACAAACATCAGAACATAAGAGCCTGATAAATAATTGCTAATATTTTTGGTATATTTCTCTCCCTTTCTTTCTCTGCCTTCAATCTCTCCTTCAATCTTCCTCTCTCTCTCCCTCTATACACACATACATTTTACATACACGAAGAAGTATACACAATAACAACCTGTATGTATGGATGTGCCAAAATTTGACAATGTTTGGATTAGAATGCTTTTTAACTTTTTAGAAACTTATCTTGACATTTCTATGTTGACTTTAAAAATCTTCAAAAACCTTAATTTCATAATATTTGCATAATATTTCATTGAATGGATGCACTATAATTTACTTAATTAATGGCATTGCTATTTAGGCTGGTTGCAACTTTTCATTATTACGTATATTGAAGCAAACTACATTCATATGTAAAAGTCTGTGAGCCCATTATTCCTACCTTACCAAGGGCAGTTTCTTAGCATGGGTATAGTAGGGCAAAGGACACCTTCCTGAGGCCCCTGGCATGCATGGCACCTGACTTCCCAGGAAGCTTTTCTTGCCTTACATATCTTCCTAGAGGACATGAGAGGGCTTGTTTCTCTGCGCTAAGCCCCATGATCACTCCTCTGCACCTCAAGACTGCTCATCCAGGGAGCAGTGCAAAGATCAGCCATTATTCCCATTTTTAATAGCTGAAGAAACAATGGCTTACGGGTTCTCTTCAGACCCAAATGAACAAACAAGGCATTAAGAAGGATAGTTAACAGAAGAGACAACTTTAAATATTCTTACCACAAAGAACTGATTAAGGTTTGAGGTGATATGTCTACATGTATAGGATCACATTCTATTCCATAAATAAGAACAATGACTATGTGTCAGTTAAAAGGGAAAGAAAACAGAAGAGTTAGCTAAGTGTCCTGAATCTTAGCTCAGTGCTAGATCTTTAAAACAAAGTCACCCCAAATTAACACAGTTTGTGATGCCAGGAGGCAGTGAAACTGATAAAAAGCAACAAAAGATGTACAAATCGGCCAGGCACAGTGGCTCATGCTTATAATCTCAGCACTTTGGGAGGCTGAGGTGGGTGGATCACCTGAGGCCAGCCTGACCAAAATGGTGAAACCCCGTCTTTACTAAAAATACAAAAAACTGGCCGGGCGCGGTGACTCAAGCTTGTAATCCCAGCACTTTGGGAGGCCGAGACGGGCGGATCACAAGGTCAGGAGATCGAGACCATCCTGGCTAACACGGTGAAACCCCGTCTCTACTAAAAAAATACAAAAAACTAACCGGGTGTGGTGGTGAGCGCCTATAGTCCCAGCTACTCAGGAGGCTGAGGCAGGAGAATGGTGTGAACCCGGGAGGCAGAGCCTGCAGTGAGCTGAGATCTGGCCACTGCACTCCAGCCTGGGTGACAGAGCGAGACTCCGTCTCAAAAAACAAAACAAAACCAAACAAAACAACAAAAAATTAGCCAGGCGTAGTGGTGGGCACCTGTAATCCCAGCTACTTGGGAGGCTGAGGCAGGAGAATGGCTTGAACCCGGGAGGCGGAGCTTGCAGTGAGCTGAGATCTGGCCACTGCACTCCAGCCTGGGTGACAGAGCGAGACTCCGTCTCAAAAAACAAAACAAAACCAAAAAAAACAACAAAAAATTAGCCAGGCGTAGTGGTGGGCACCTGTAATCCCAGCTACTTGGGAAGCTGAGTCAGGAGAATCCCTTGAACCTGGGAGGCAGACATTGCAGTGAGCTGAGGTCGTGCCATTCCACTCCAGCCTGGGCAATAAGAGTGAAACTGTCTCAAAAAAACAAAAAACAAAAAATGAAGATATACAAATCAACAGGTCTTCTGACACTTTTGCCAGCCAGTTGGAGACTCAAAAGGGAGGGACAAAAATAGCTGTTGCTGTAGAATGCAATTGCCTTGGTCTGTTTAGGGAGAAAAGTGTGAGAGCTCTAATTTGTGGAAGTCACAAACTGAAGTGCTTTGAAATGTACTTAAAAATAAAAGAAAGTGCTGAGACAGCTTTGTTCCTCAATAACCACAATAGAAATTTGGGATAGTTATAGTTTTTAATCACATGTTTAGGGAATCTGTGTGGTTATTCACTTGGTGGCGGTTGTGTTTCTTTCTTTCTTAATTTTTTTTTTTTTTTTTGAAAGAGCTAGACAAAAGTTCCTTAGGATGAATGCTCCTGACCTAGATGAAACTAACAAAAGCAAAACTCAAGCTGTTAACTCTTTGATGGCTCATTGTATTTGAAAGGAAGTCTTAGAATCTCTATAACTGGACGCTGATCACTAAGTTTAGCACAGACACTGGCGTATTCTCTTCTGCAGCTGTCCTGTGATCCTGCTGTTCACATCTGGATCAATTTCCTGAGTCCTGGCAATCTGAGCTGGTGTTTGACTGAGGGATATTTACTCCCACACAGCTGTTAAGCAGTAGGAGCAGAAAATCAGCTCGGATACAATTAATACCATGTTGTAATAAGGAGACATCACCAAGGGGAACAGTTGCTGAATTGATTGTGATGATGCTGAGGAGGGTAACTATAATGATAATGGTGATTAATATAGCCATTACTGGGGACAGACTCATATAGGAGCACATTTTTATCCTGTCTTTGTTTATGCTGTTGCAATCTTTCATGCTCCAGTTCCCCACATAGATCAGGTTTACACAATTTCAGATAAACTTTGTTTTGCTCTGAATCCTCTATATAATGAATAATAACACCTTTGATACAGTTCAGGTAAAGTTGGGGTGACACCCAAATGCCAGTCTGCTTTTTTAAATTTTTTTCCTATTAAACATAACCTCTTCTGAAATTGCCAGAGTTCTCATACACCAAATCACTTAGCAGGAATGCTCAGACTGTTGAAATTGAGCTGGAGAGGGACCGACAAGGCTCTGAATGCCCAGTAGTCCTCATTGTCTTGGGACAGCACTATTAGAACTCATTAACTGACCACTGTATTTCCATTGCCTATGTGAGTTTCTCCATGAGGCTCTAGTTGCATTACAGAGGACAGTTCTCCTGGGCGTGGGCCTGTTTGGAGTTGTAGACTCTTTAGCCACCTTGGGTTCTATACACCTTTGTCCCCCAGGCAATGTGACCACCCAAAATGTATCTGTACTTTTCCAGATTGCTTTCACCTCATAGAAATCCATTGCCTTAGGCAGTGGGTGCACCCAATTTTGTTAAGTTTACTTGACTTTCAAGGTTGGAAGGAGTAGTTGAGACCTATGAATTCAACTCTCCTTATATCACAGATGAAATGCAGGGGTTTATGACTCTCCCTTAAAACTGATGCTTAAAATTCTACCACTGGAGACAAAGTTATGTAAGGGAACATAAAAACACCCACTCTGGCATCTTATTACCTGGGATCAAATCCTGGTTTTGCCATTGGTTAGCTGGATGACTGTGGACAAATGACTGAACCTTATGTGCTGTCATGGTTACAATGGTGACAAAATAGTACCTACCTTTTGGGATTGTTTTGATGATTAGTAAAGTAATACATGAAAGGGAGTGACACAAGATGACCTCTCCGTGCACCTCAGCTTTGTGTGTGTGCGCACACATGTGCAGTCAATATTTACTAAGAGCTGGACTTGAATTATGTAGTGAAGATGACAGCCAGGGCTTGCCAGCTTTTGTGAGTTAGCTGTGACCCAGGGGAGGTCCTGGCTGGGAGAGAACAGCAGGGAGACAGAACTGTGAGTTCTAAGGACACCTCCAATGTTAGCTAGAGTATCATGCTCACTGTTGCTGACTTGGAGGAGTCTCTTTTAGATTGCATATGCCCCGAAAGGAGACACACATCTTGCTAATGTCTTCCCTGAGTAGCATAGCTAGTTAGAACTAGTAGTTTTGTGTCTCGAAAATCTCCTAGGTTAGTGGTTTTCAAACTAGACTGTGAAGAGACTTACAAACACAGATCTCTCGTACCCATCCTCTCAGATGCGGTCTCGGTGAGTCCAACATTGTGTGTTTGAAAGCAACTTCCCCAGGTGTTTCTGCAGTAGGTGGTTAGAAGTCCAATTTGAGAAATGTTGACCAAGAAAAAATTTTCACTTTTAAAGATGAGAGGGCATGAGGCCCGCTGCCACTGAGCATCTTGGTGGCAGTGTGGGAGTGGAAGCTGGCTAGCCTCATACGTCCTTACGGAGCTCCCTCCAACAGCATGAATTAGAGTAAAGAAGGCCTCAGGAAAGCAAATGTCCCTGAACTTAGCATCATGTATCATGACTTCTTCTTCCTTTTGTTTTTTTTTTGAGACAGGGTCTTGTTCTGTTGCCTAGATTGGAGTGCAGTGGTGCTATCATAGCCTGCTATAACCTGGAACTCCTGGGCTCAAGCAGTCCTTCCACTGCAGCCTCCTGAGTAGCTAAGACTACAGGCCTGTGCCACCTGTGCCCTGGCTAATTTTTAAATTTTTATTTTGTAGAGATGGAGGTCTTGCTATGTTGCCCAGGCTGGTCTCCAACTCTAGGCCTCAAGCAGTCCTTCTGCCTTGGCCTCTCAAAGTGCTGAGATTACAGCTGCAAGCCACAGCTCCCAGCCTTGACTTCTTTATTTCTCTAGTTCTCTGCCCTCATGATCTTTTAGCATTTTTGTTTAAGCTTCAAACTATCTAATTTCACCATCAGAGGTAAATCCTGGAGGATCATTTTGTAAGCTGATTTTTAAAAGGATCTTGAGATATTTGCTTGAATGGGTGGTGGCATTTCTGCCCACCTGGAGAGAATCAAGAAGGCTGGAAGGAGAGAGGATGAGAAGACCTTGGGTACTGTGCCGTCCTGCTGCGGGAACTGTGGAGCCCCTTCCTCTGCCACCTGCCGGTCTCCTATTCTGGTTACAGGGGTGTCTTCAGGGCAACCAGAGGAAGGCTCTGGCTCTCAGGATCATGTATGCCATCATGGCACCACATGTTCTTCTATATTATTTTTAAATGAACTTAACAGCAAGAAGATAGACCTCACTCCCTGACCACCTGCCAGCAAACCCACTCTGACACTGCTTGCACCTGTCAGTCAATATTCGCAGGCTGGGCAACTTCTTGTTTCTTGGCCTTCTCTGCAGAAACAGCCTGATTCCAGCCTCCCTCTTCAATAAAATAAGTTAATGCTAATAACATTATCTCCCATTTCTTACACTGTGTCAGACATGATGCCCAAAGCCCTTATATGTCATTTTTCATTTAATCCACTTGAAAACTCTATAAGCATTGCTGTTACCATTTTAGGAATGTAATACCGAGGCTTAGTGATGATAAAAAACATTTATCCAAGGTTGTGCAGGCAGAGCCTAAGTTAAGAAGACTCCTTGACTCCCAGGCCCATATTCTGTTTCTTTTCTTTTTTTTTAACTTTTATTTTAAGTTCAGGGGTACATGTGCAGTTTTGTTACATAGGTAAACATATGTCATGGGGGTTTGTTGTACAGATTATTTTATCACCCAAGTATTAAGCCTAATACCCCTTAGTTTTTTTCCAGGCCCATATTCGCAACCAGAATGTTCTAGTGCCTCTTGTAAAAACTTAGCCTGCCCTTTGAAAGCTGAACTGTCCACCTCTAGGGCCAAGAACACGCATGTCACACCTGGGGTGGGAGACAGAAAAGATGGTTTTTAGTGTTGTGGTTCATGGCTGTTCCTCCTATTAGTGATATTTCTTACCCACTCAGAAACTGCAGCTGGCTTCAGAGACCCTTTTGTTAGAAGTGGGAGACAGGGAGGCAAAGAAACACAGCTGGCCTTGTAGAGTAGTGGAGGATCTGGGAAGGCCAAGAGAAAGACATTTGTCTGGTCTTAATTGACAAGAGGATGGAAATTCCCATTTCCCAATGTATTTCACTTTACTTTAACCCTTAGATAAAAGGACTCAGGGAGCACTGGAATGTGGGGAATGATGGAAGCTGAGGGGAGTAAGGTTTGAGCTTTGGAAAGATAGACATTTATTGGTGCTTAAACATGTCTTTTGGTGAAAACCAGCTCCCAAATACAGAGCAGGCTGCAGACACAAACCCCTCCCTCCAGTGCAGTGATTCACGCCCCCCCTGAAGTTGCATCCCACTGTTTTCTCACTCATCGGAGGTCCCTGTTTCTTGAAAGGTTGGGTCTGGCTCTGCCCTGTGATAAATGTCCGTCATGCTGAACCATCTGTCTAGCTTTGGCATCAATTCACCTGGTGGGTGACTGCTTTCCAATCTACATTTTTCCTCTCACCAGTGCCGGTTCACCAGCCACCATGCATTCCATGGTCCACTCGGTGAAGGGAGGAGAGGGAGGCAGATTCTAAAGTGGCTGAATAGCAAGACTCCCAGAAGGATTTGCTGCTCCTTCCTCCTCCGTAGCACTTACTAGTCTGATCTAGTATACATTTACTTATTTATTGTCTCTGTCCTCACTAGATTGTAAGCATAATAAGAACAGGGATTGTCAGCAAACAAAAACATAAAGTGGGGAAAGGACACTTTATTTAACAAATGGTGCTGGGGTAATTGGCAAGCCACAAGTAGAAGAATGAAACTGGATCCTCATCTCTCATCTTATGCAAAAATCAACTCAAGATGGATCAAGGACTTAAGTCTAAGACCTGAAGCCACAATAATTCTAGAAGATAACATCAGAAAAACCCTTCTGGACATTGGCTTAGGCAAAGACTTCATGACGAAGAACCCAAAAGCAAATGCAAAAAAACGAAGATAAATAGATGGTACTTAATTAAGCTAAAAAGCTTCTGCACAGCAAAAGAAATAATCAGCAGAGTGAACAGACAACCCACAGAGTGGGAGAAGATCTTCATAATCTATATATCCAACAAAGGACTCATATCCAGAATATACAAGGAACTCAAACAAAATCAGCAAGAAAAAAACAATCCCATCAAAAAGTGGAGTAAGGACATGAATAGACCATTCTCAAATGAAGATATACAAGTGGCCAACAAACATATGAAAAAATGCTCAAGATCACTAATGATCAGGGAAATGCACATCAAAACCACACTGTGATACCACCTTACCCCTGCAAGAATGGCCATGATCAATAATAGATGTTGGCGTGGATGTGGTGAAAAGAGAACACTTTTACACTGCTGGTGGGA
Organism: Colobus angolensis palliatus; assembly: GCF_000951035.1. Taxonomy (NCBI): domain Eukaryota; kingdom Metazoa; phylum Chordata; class Mammalia; order Primates; family Cercopithecidae; genus Colobus; species Colobus angolensis. The sequence goes on along the minus strand of NW_012118710.1, from coordinate 9,255,870 downwards.
AAGTAAACTAGTACAACCACTATGGAAAACAGTGTGGAGATTCCTTATGAAACTAAAAGTAGAACTACCATTTGATCCAGCAATCCCACTACTGGGTATGTACCCAGAGGAAAAGAGGTCATTATACAAAAAAGATACTTGCGCATGCATGTTTATTGCAGCACAATTCACAATAGCAAATCTATGGAACCAGCCCCAACCCAAACGCCCGTCAACTAATGAGTGGATAAAAAGTTGTGGTATATAGATGTGTGTGTGTGTGTATATATATATATGTATATATATGTGTGTATATATATATGTGTATATATATGTGTGTGTATATATGTGTGTATATATATGTGTGTGTGTATATATATACACACACACCATGGAATACTACTCAGCCATAAAAAGGAACAAAATAATGGCATTCACAACAAACTGGATGGAATTGGAGACCATTATTCTAAGTGAAGTAACTCAGGAATGGAAAAGTATACATCGTATGTTCTCACTCATAAGTAGGAACTAAACTATGAGGATCTAAAGGCATAAGAATGATACAATAGATTTTGGAGACTTGGGGGAAAGGGTGGGAGGGGAGTGAGTGATAAAAGACTATATACATAGGGTACAGTGTACACTGCTCAGGTGATGGGTGTACCAAAATCTCAGAAATCACCACTAAATAACTTATTCATGTTCCACACACCACCTGTTTCCCAAAAATCTGTTGAAATTAAAAAAAAAAAAACTGGGGAAAAAAAAAAAACAGGGATTGTCTGTTTCTTTTATATCACCAGTGTCTAGAATAGTGCATGGGACATAGTAGGTGCTCACTAAATATGTGTTGAATAAATGAATGAATGCAGCAGGTACCCTAACCCAATATTCTCTTGAGGAGACTAGATGTGACTAGATGATTCGGCGATTGCTAAACATCCCTACTGTTCTCCCTACATTAGCACTTACACATCTCACAATCCCTTTCTGATGGAAACTTGCAAAAATAAATGGCCACAATTTCTTTCCCTCCATGTGTTTATATTCATGCCTTTACAATGAGACATTGTAGCTTCTTCTTCCTTCTCCTTCTTTATAAAGACAGTCTTGCTCTGTCACCCAGGCTGGAGTGCATTGGCACAGCCATAGCTCACTGCAGCATTTACCTCCTGGGCTCAAGTGATCCTCCCATCTCAGCCTTTCAAGTAACTGGGACTACAGGTGTGTGCCACTGTGCCTGACTAATTTTTAAACTGTTTTTGAGGTGGGATCTTTCTATATTGCCTAGGTTGGTCTTAAAATCCTAGTCTCAAGGAATCCTCTTGTCTCAGCCTCCCAAAGTGCTGGGATTACAAGCATGAGCCACTGCATCTGGTCAACAACTTCTTCTTTTTTTTTTTGAGTCTTCCTCAACTTTTGAACTAGACTTGTGATTTGTTTTGCCTAATGGACACTAACAGACCCACAGACTAGAAAAGTGCTTGCATGCATAGTGAAATCCTAGGTCCTCATGCGACCAAGACATGTGAGCCTATAGCATAATAAGAGGCAAGTGGCTCAGTTCCTCTAGTGGCCCAGCTGGCAATGAACTAATACCCAGAAGCTGAGCCACTGTCTTCAGACACATATGTGAGGCCAGCTGAGATCAGCTGAGCCCATTCCAGAATTGCCCAAAGCAGAATCATGACCTAAATGGCTGTTGTTTTAAGCCACTAAGTTTAGAGTGGTTTCTTTCATGGCAAAAGCTAACTGATATACCTGTATATGTGAGAAAGGAGAAGGCAGGAGTTAAAGAGTGAGGAAAAAGGATTTTAGTTGGCTTTAGTGGATGTTGGTATAAGATTTCATAGTTCCAATAGCTAGGTCAAGCCCAAGGGGTAATGTTATCACTGCTGGGCCATGGAGCAGATGTACTTGGCTTTTAATGAGACTTTTTCAATGCAGAGAATGACAGTTAGTATTAATTCACATCATAGCCTTTTTCTTTCGGACATAGGAAGTCATGTTTTTGAAGCAGGTATGTCTTTATGGCTTCAGGACCTAACCATGGTGGTTCTTATCAGCAAGAGAATGATGCTGTTTTTTTCTAGTGAGTTAGGAATAAAGATTCTGGAGGTCTATTTTTTTTTTTTTTTAAATAGAAATTAGAGTAGAGAATAAGGGGCATCAGCTATTGGCCACTATTTGCCCTGGAGTAAATCACATTGGGGGTAATTTCAACTCAAAGGAAAGGAGGAGCCAGGGAGAAGAGTCATTGAACATGAAAGGCTGGTGCAGCATTATGTTGTGGGGGTTATCTGGGAAAGGCGCTCCACGCAACGTAGGAGGCATAATCTCATCTCACTGCCATTTATTGACTTTGTGACCCTGAGTGAGGTTTTTCTTATCTAGAAAGTTCAGACTTTTATCAAAAGAGTGTGAATATCTGGCTCCCTGTCATCATCTCTGCTTGGGTGTTCTAGAGCTTGTCATTGGGCTGCAATGTGCCAGTTCAGAGAGTTCCACATAGGAGGTGTTGGAAGGAAGCGATTTGGAATTGATGCTAGTTAAGGAGTGTGCCTGGGCTAGAGTGGGATCTACCTCTTGTTCAAAGCCCAGTTTATTTTCCTGGGAGAGAGGCAGGTATTTATGGCATCATGACGGACCAGACTGTGGGAATCTGTTGATGATTAAGCTGTGTAATATGTTGAAAGCTGCAACATACCTTTGAAATACATGCTTGTTTGGCCAGGCGCAGTGGCTCATGCCTATAATCCCAGCACTTTGGGAGGCCAAGGTGAGTGGATCACTTGAGGCCAGGAGTTCAAGACCAGCCTGGCCAACATGGTGAAACCCTATCTCTACAAAAATACAAAAATTAGCCAGGCATGATGACGGGTGCCAGTAATCCCAGCTACTCGGGAGGCTGAGATGGGAGAATCACTTGAACTCGGGAGGCGGAGTTTGCAGTGAGCCAAGATTGCACCATTGCACTCCAGCCTAGGTGACAGAGCGAAACTCCATCTCATAAAATAAAAAAGAAAAAAAGAAAAAAAAGAAATACATGCTTGTTGACATGCAACAGAATTGGTGAAATATCTATAACATATCCTTAATGCATAAGTTCTCTGCATCATGTCGTGAGTGTCCTTACACAAAATAAGAAAAGGTATTGCATTAGGCTGAAGAATGAAATATCAGAGCCAAGGTAATGGATGACCCAGCTGCACACTGATTGAGGAATAGTCTGTGAAGAAAAACAACAGGATAGTGATTTGTGGAAATTCAGTTGCACTGCAAGATCACTGAGATGTAAGGATGTATCCACTCATTCAAGGCCTCAAGTGGTTTTCTGCCTTCACTCCTTATTTATCAGAGAGATACCTATTTTTCTTGAAGTTTCTCAGTAATTCCAGCAGATTCTTCAGTAGATAGTAGAAAATGTATTCAGACTCTGGGAGAAACATTAATTTATTGATTCAGTGACTATTTACTGAGTGTTTATGATAGGCTAGGCACTGTTCTAGGCACTTGAAATGCATCAGGGAGGCTGGGCACAGTGGCTCACACCTGTAATCCCAGCACTTTGGGAGGCCGAGGTGGGCGGATCACCTGAGGTCAGGAGTTCAAGACCAGCCTGGTCAACATAGTGAAACCCCGTCTCTACTAAAAATACAAAAATTAGCTGGGCCTAGTTGTGGGCACCTGTAGTCCCACCTACTTGGGAGGCTGAGGCAGAAGAATGGCTTGAACCCGGGAGATGGAGGCTGCAGTGATCCGAGATCATGCCATTGCACTCCAACCTGGGTAACAAAGTGAGACTCTGTCTTAGAAAAAGAAAAAGAAAAAAGAAATACATCAGGGAATAGAACTCACAAAGATTCTTATACTGTGTGGAGATCAACAGTAAGTCATCAACATAAAAAAGCAAGTAAATATAAAGTTTATCGGAAGGAGATGTACTATGGAATTTAAAAAGGGTATAGTAGGGGTAAGGGTTACAGGAGTGCTGAGGGTGAGTTGCAATATTGAGAAGGTGGTCAGAGTGGGCCTCATGGGGAAGGTGAAATCTAAGCGAAGACTTAAAGGAAGGAATACCCAGGCACCACCACAGAGAGACAGCAAGCACTCCTGTTTGTCTGTGTCCCTTCTCCCCAGGATCTAGTCAAATACCTTACACATAGCAGTGGCTTAATTAATCTTTCTTGATATGAATTACACTGAAGATGACCACTTATTTCTTCAGCATATGGCGAATGGCTTTTTCCAAGAAAAGGAGATAGATCTTTTTACCCTCGTTGTATCTCTCTTTTCTTTCCTCCCTCCTTCACTATCCTCTCACTCTTCAATCCATTGTGATCTGGATTCTGCCTTGATCACTCCAGTGAAGTGTCACTATTTTTGCCTTGGCCAAGCTATGGCTGTGAAGAAAATGCTAGAGTTGCTGTGATTTTTCTACTAGCAGCCAAGTGAGGGTGCTAGTGCCACTGTGGGAGTGCAAACAGACCTTTCCTCATTCTGGTGGCCCCCTCATGCCAGATGCCAGCCACCTAGACCACCAGGACACATTCTGTCTCTCCTGTCATAGAATCCCTGGCAGAGAGCAAGAAGAAACTTACTTTCCTTGGCAGCCAGAGGGGGTAAGATGCTAACTTCCTTTATTCAAGGGGGAAATTGATTTGATTGACAGACTACAGAGAGCTGCTTCTCATTTAACCCACCAAAAGATATTATATGGCTTTAAGCCGTGTTCAGGAGCACGAGAAGGTAATAAACTACGTGTATGAGCTCAGTTCTCCCGGGAGGGAGAGTTGCTGCCAAACCAACACTCAAATTGTTTCTTTCTTTTCTTTTGCAGGCCCTCTGTGCATGCCATGCTTAATGAGGTAATAAAAAGGTAAGATTATAAAGAAGGAAGAGTCCTACCAAGGAAAAAAGGCTCTTTATTTGCTTTGCTGTCATGGTATTCTTCCTATTCCACTGGCGTCCAACACACATGTGGTAAGTGGCTGAATGGCAGTTACCTGAATGGCGGTAATAGAAGAATGAATGAAGGTTACATGAATTAGGAAATGAATTTGCAGTTTCCTCGATGTTGTGGTAGTCTTGTGATGGAAAGCAACCCATCTTCCTCTCAAGAGGTGTTTAGCTTGTTCTTAAAAACAGAGCTGCTACTTGGTCTATAAGTGCTACTGGGGTGTGGCAGCAACCTGGGGTTGGGAGTCTTGGGCTCTACCTTGATGTATTGGGTCACGTTAGATTGGCAGCCTATAGTTTATTTGCATTCCCCACTGGTTTGTGTACACAACTGGGCACATTTTGGGAGCCACGTAAATATTCATGTATAAATTAGTCTCCCTATGCCTTTGATGCCTCAGTTTCCCCAGTTGTAAAATAGTATATTACACTGGAAAGATCCTCTTCAGGCCTTCTCCCAATTATGCATGAAAATACTTTGGCAGGCCGGGAGTGGTGGCTCACGCCTGTAATCCCAGCACTTTGGGAAACTGAGGTGGGTGGATCATTTGAGGTCAGGAGTTCAAGACCAGCCTGGCCATCATGGTGAAACCCCATCTCTACTAAAAATGCAAAAACATTAGCTGGGTGTGGTGGCATGCACCTGTAGTCCCAGCTACTTGGGAGGCTGAGGTAGGAGAATCTCTTGAACCCGTGAAGCAGAGGTTGCAGTGAGCTGAGATCATCCTACTGCACTCTAGCCTGGGCACCAGAGGGAGACCAAGACTTACAACAACAACAACAGCAACAACAACAACAACAACAAAACTTCGGCAGTATCCTGTTCACAAGAATGGGACCAGGCCTGTGGAGCTTTGTAACACCTTCAGGCACAGTCTTTATAAACACTAGAGAGCATTACCTTGTCTTTCCTGGAAACTTCTAGGTGTTAGGAAGTCCTAGCAAGAGTCCTCAGGGGTCGTAATCATCATCTGCCGGTTGCTTATTCAGCAATAATAAGTAACACTGAGTGCTATGTAAATATCAAGCCCTTTCCTAGACGCTTATGCTTACTTCATTTAATCCTCACAACATGAGGCAGGTAAGTACTATTAGTATTCCCATCTTATAGATGAGAAAACTGAGCCCCAGATAGATTACATTACTAAGTTTTCTGAGACTTACAGCTGACAAGTAGAAGAGCCAGGATATGAACCCAAGCAGTTAAGCTCCAGAAGTTCTCTTCTAGCCATTGAGGTGTACTGGTGGTTCTTTAGCAACTGCTAACACAGTACGAGAGTTTTACAGGAATCTTGAGCAAGCTTTGCTGTTAAAGGAAATGTTCTACAGTTGTCTCTGTAATTTTTCTTGAAGAGATTCCAGTGGGAGAAAGTACATGGCTAGTAACAGTTCTATTCTTCTTGTTAAGGGCACAGGACTGGGACATCATAGCAACATTCTTCACTACATCATAAACCTACTTATGTTAATGTATATAGCAGCCACTCTGAAACTCTGCATTTCTGCTTGTTAAAAAGGAGGTGAAAAATGACCAACAACACAAACTTCGAGAAACATATGCAAATAATACAGTTGTATTCAATCTCAATCTCCCCATAAGCAATTCTGAGATTATAAATACAGTTGTGTCTCAGTATTGTCAGGAGATTGATTCCAGGACACCCATGGATACCAAAATCCACAGATGCTCAAGTCTCTAATATAAAATGGTATAGTGTTTGCATATAACCTACACACATCCTCTTGTATACTATAAATCATGTCTAGATAACTTAAAATACCTAATACAATGTATATACTATGTTAACAGTTGTTATACTGTATTTTTTTCACTTGTATTCTTTTGATTGTTGTATTGTTAGTTTTAATCATTATTATTTTTCAAATATTTTCAACTCATAGTTGGCTGAATCCATGGATGTGGAACCGTGGATACTGAGGGCCACCTGTCATTGCTTCCGGGTGACTGTTACTTGTTTAGCATCTTTCACTTTTCTCTTCCACTGCTCTTTTTTTTTTTTCAGACAGAGTCTCACTCTCACTCTGCAGCCCAGGCTGGAGTGCAATGGCGCAATCTCGGCTCACTGCAACCTCTGCCTTCAGGACTCAGGCAGTTCTCCTGTCTCAGCCTCCCAAGCTGGGACTACAGGGGCCCACCACCACTCCTGGCTAATTTTTGTAATTTTAGTAGAAATAGGGTTTCGGCCGGGCGTGGTGGCTCAAGCCTGTAATCCCAGCACTTTGGGAGGCCGAGACGGGCGGATCACGAGGTCAGGAAATCGAGACCATCCTGGCTAACATGGTGAAACCCCGTCTCTACCAAAAAATACAAAAAAAAACTAGCTGGGCGAGGTGGTGGGCGCCTGTAGTCCCAGCTACTCGGGAGGCTGAGGCAGGAGAATGGCGTAAACCCGGGAGGCGGAGCTTGCAGTGAGCTGAGATCCGGCCACTGCACTCCAGCCTGGGCAACAGAGCGAGACTCTGTCTCAAAAAAAAAAAAAAAAAGAAAAAAGAAAAGAAATAGGGTTTCACCATGTTGGCCAGGCTGATCTCAAACTCTTGACCTCAGGTGATCCACCCACCTTGGCCTCCCAAAGTGCTGGGATTACAGGTGTGAGCCAACATGCCTGGCCTCCACTGCTCATTTTTTAAACAATCTAAATTTAAGAACAGTCCATGAATTACTGGAGCGGTTGCTTTTCTTGACAGATAATATAGCCATGGAAATTCCTTCTCAATCATTGTTCTGCTGACTAACTCAGGCCACCGTATTTACTATAGGCTAAGGACAATGGGAGTTACATGGAAGCCACAATGTCTGTCCTACTGGAGGTTTTCCATCCATTGGAGAAACAAGAATATGCGCATGGATAGTTAAAGGATAGGATGAAGTAGCATTTGGTGTGTGTACCGGGGGTGGCACAGACACTATGCTCCACAAGAATGAGCTGATCATGGAGCTGGAGGGGTCAAGGAGAAAGCTGTAGAGGAGGGCAGCTTTACTCCTACTGACTGGGATGGAGAGGATTTGGATGGGTGTGGAGAAGCAAAATTGCATTTCTAGCCTCATGTGTTATTGAGGCAGCATAGTTCAGGGGCTCTAAGAAGTTTCTGGAACAAGGCTGCTTGGGTTTAGATCCTGGTTCTGCTACTTTTTAGCTGTAAATTTAAAGAAAAGTAGCAATTTGACTTCTCTGAGGTTTAGTTTTCTAATCTATAAGGAGGTAGAAGGAGGAAAAGAGAATTTCAGTCAGGGTCCCAATAGGAAACAGATCGTGTGCTCTAAACAGGATGATTTATTTACAAGTATTAGTGCGGTACCTTGGAGCAGGAGTGGTGAGGGAAGAGGATAGGATATTATTATTAGATCCTTAGGATTGAGTGGGAAAGAAGGGTCCCTAGGAGCAGTAAGCCTAGTGTGGAGGAAGCCACCTCCAAGGAACAGTCCCCTTTAGGCTGGGGTCAGAACCAGCCTAAAGGAGCAGAGGGTAGGAGCCAGGATAAGCAAACACCTTCATTGCTCCATTGCTCTGATTTTTTGCCTGGCTTCATCCCTCTTTCCCTATGAACCCAGGAGCCCAATCAGGAAGCTACCATCTTGGGAAATGGATGAAACCATCCAGGTCAGGCTATCAGGATAAGAACCTGGAAGAGAACGGAAGAGTCTGGATCTAGAGAGGCAGACAGAAAATGACCCAAGAGGGAACAGCAAAATGCAAATGATGTCTTTTGTTAAGGAAAGGCTTGCTGCTTGACTTTAAGGCAGAGGGACAATCAATGTTGGAGAGAGATGTGGTAGGTTGAGACCCTCTACTTCCCTGTTTGTCCCCTCCCCATGGTACTACACACTTTCCTTGAGGCAACTGTCACCAGCCCTCAGGAACTTCTATCCTTCTACTGCAGGCAGCAGCGCCTGTCTACATCATTCTAGAGCTGCGTCCCCAGAACTACTTCAGCCTCCCTAGTAGCTGGGACTACAGGCATGCACCACCAGGTGTGACTAATTTTGTATTTTTTTTTTGTAGAGACAGGATTTTACTACTTGCCCAGGCTGGTCTCAAACTCCTGAGCTCGAGTGATCCACCTGTGTTGGCCTCCCAAAGTGCTGATAGACTCTTCCTCCTTCCTTGCCTGTGGTTTTAAGGGCTGCCCTGATAACTGCAGCCTCGTTGGATTTTCTAGAAAGACAGAGAGCTAGATTTGAAGCTGCTCCCTGAACCATAATCTCTGAGCTGTCATAGAGCCAGGCCATGGAACGCTCTGTTGCGGAAAAAAAGCTAATGTGCCTCATTACAGCCTGATGCAGAGATTCTCTCTGACAGACACATGCGGTAATGGCTTGGAATGAACACACTCCTACGAACAATTGGAAAAGAGACTTCGCATTGTTCTTTTAGCCCATAATTGGTTAGCTGTAAAAAAGGACTGCGTTGGTTGTACTACACATTTCCGCTCTGAACAATGCCTTTATTGGATCAACTTAAATATGAGGAATGAAGTACTTTGTGAAAAAGCAACCCAATGTCTGTATGTGGGTTTGAAAAACCAAGGTGTCCCTAGAGCCAAGGCTTTAGAGGGTGCTGCTCTATTCCCTAACAGTTGTGTATATGTTTGCCTTGCCATAAAGAGCTTGACCCTCTTTTTCTACATAATATTTTGGGGGGTAAAGGACTGTAGGGCTTGGGGACAAGCAGAAAATTACCCCTTAGCGATTATCTCCATGAAAAGATGCATTTGTCCCCTTCCCTTCGCTTCCGTCACAGACAGAGCTTCAGAGGAAGATACCCACCAAGGGAAAGCTCTCAATTACATCTGTCTGGAAGTTTTAATTCTTTTTTCTTCCAGGTGCTAGTTCTGAGCCACTAAGCCCCAAATCAGGGGTGGTACTGCTTCCTTAGAGAAACAATGACATGGCAAGACATTATGTTTCTTTCTAGAAAGTCATCCATTCATGCGCCTCTTATCCAAATTGTAGGCCACTTAGAAAGCTGGCTGCTTGCAAAGAGGCTGGATTTCAGGATGGGAAGAGTGAATGGGCCTTATTTTCTGATGAACACAGATGATGTTGCAATTTGGCATCTTCAATCAACATCGTCAGGAGGCATCAGCAAAGGCCACCCACTAACTGTGTTTTTATAATAGAAATCTGAGATATGACAGTTCTCAAGGTCAGCTTTCTGTGTTTTTCCACAGTGTCCTTCACTTATAGGATGATCTCAGATGAATTTGAATTGGTCTTCAATTTTGCTTTTGGATGCACATAAAATAATTCCTTTTGAAACAATACCCTCATGATTAAAAAACCACTGCAGCTAAAAATATTTAAATCAGGAAGAATCCCAAATAAAGAACTTGGCAAAACACATAAGATATGACAAAATTTTTGCTGGCAGAATATAAAATAGATATCAAAAGACTAAACCACACATAAGGCACCATGAAGTGCTAGAGTTTTGCTTGGTATCGTTTTGCCCAAGATGTTTATACATCTCTGTGTAACTTCAGCTAATCATATAAATTCTTTGTTTCAGTTTGAAATCTGTTCAGGTTGACACCTCCACTTTTGCGTTGATTGTTTTTCTCCCATCTTCTGATCTGTCTGCCTTTTTTATTTCTAAAGAATAAATTATTGGCAGAGCATGGGCTTGAGAAGCAGGGTTTTGATTTTCTTTAGTTTTTTTCTTCTTTTCCTCATCTTCCTGTGCTTCCTCTAGCAACCCCTGATCTTAAGCTCCAGGCCCAACTCACATTCTCTCAATAAACCCTTCTTGTTTTAATTCCCTGTCACACTGATCTTTTCCTTTCCTCCCTCCTTCTTTTCCTCTCTATTTTTTTTTTCTTTCCCTAGATGTCCTTCATTTTACTGTCAATTATAAATTATAAACTGACACATATCATAGGTGGATTGTTCTGCTTGGTGGGCAAAGTGGTCACAACAGATTTCATGACATCAACTTTTCCACTTAAAAGGGAAAGGCTTATTCTAAAACCAGGACCATTCTTTTCTTTTTGTCAAGACTTTCTCTGCCCAGTTTCAATATGGGCAAAGGAAAGTGTAAACAGTGATCATGGCTGTTGTCCTCTCTCTGCCCATAACAAGGAAGCTTCACTCATGTTTTTGTTTGTCTGTTTGTTTGCTTGTTTTTTTTGAGATAGGATCTCAAAAGAAAACTTCAGCCCAGCCTGAAGTCCAGTGGTGCAATCACGGCTCACTGCAGCCTCAGTGTCCTGGACTCAAGCCATTCTACCACTTCAGCCTCCCTAGTAGCTGGTACTACAGGCATGCGCCACCAGGTCTGACCAATTTTGTATTTTTTGTAGAGATAGGGTTTTGTCATGTTGCCCAGGATGGCCTCGAACTCCTGAACTCAAATGATCTGCCTGCATTGGCCTTCCAAAGTGCTGAGAATATAGGCTTGAACCACCGTGCCTAGCTTCACCAATGGGTTTTGAGGCTTTTGCGTAGACAGAGGTGATCCGTGACAGCATTGGGAGTTTCTATAGGAAGCATTGTTTGGGAGACCAGAGGCCGGGAGCGTGCCAGGGTGTAGCAAGGGGTTCGTCTCACTATCTTTATTCCATTCAGCGCCAGTGTCCCCCAGAGTAGTGAGAGCTGTGAGCATCTCCAGGGCATCTGTCCAGGGAGAGGTCTCCTTCCTTTCTCAGACCTCACCACCCTCTGACTCTCTACTTCCTGGCAGCTTCTGTATCATTCTTAACGTGGGTGTGATCCCATGGTTGAGGTTTAGGGGTTTTTAGATCCCTAGATCTTACAGGCTGCTGTCACCTAGGAGCAGCAACGTTTTAGAATATTTTCCCTTTAGCAAAATTTATTCAGTATCCTTCCCCTATTTTTTCTTTCCCAGGGAAATAACTCTAATGTTACAACAGTAGATCATCAGTTTCTATCTAGACCTGACTAGGTTCCTCCTTCCTGTGATTTCATGTCTTACTTTTTCTGAGTGCTCAACCCCCAGTAATTTTTCTATTTCAAACTCCCATAGAGGATACTAGGTCTCCCCGAGAGTAGGCACTGCTTCTTGTTCTTTGTGAATCCCCAGAAGTGAGCAGAGGGCATGCCACTTGACTGGAACTCCATAATACCTTCTGGAATTCACCATGCACTGATAGTGCAACTCTTTTTTTCTCACATCAATATGTTTTGCTTTTCAACTAGACTGCAACTCCCCAAGACCATTGCACCATGTAACCACCGCAGAGTGTGCTGTTCTTTGCATGGAGTTAGGTGCTCATTATAGACTTCTTTTGATAATGATGACCAAACATCACAGATGTTTTACTAAAATCTTTTACTGTGTCAGAATGTGTGATGGGCACATAGGATAAAACATGAAAAAAACGAACCCTGTTCTTTAGGAAGTCCAATTATAGCATCATCATAATAGCAATCTAGTTTTACTTACTAGATCCATGGGGTCTGGCAGAGATACTAATCTTAATCAAATACCCATTGATTTAATCACCATTACGTAGACCTGATTTTGGAAGCACAGTACCGTATTGTCATCTGATTACCTGGCATGTTCATGTAAGGCTGGGTTTGAATTAATTGTTTTTGAGCTGCCATGAGTCATGCCAATGAGCTGCATGCATTATTTCGTATTTAGTATCTTGCCCATGTAAATTCAAACCAACTGTCAACATAAGCTCTGGACAGAGAGAAAGGATATGTATTTGACACATTACTAGTTCTCAAGGGCTCACAACTGGGACTCACATAAACACTGCTTACCCCTACTAGGAGGCAGAATGCTACATTCAAGAATAGAGATAAAAACGTAGCATTACCAGAGTGATTAATTTTGACTGCAGTGATTCTGGCAGACTTCACAAATAAATTGACATTTGAGTTGGCCCTTGATATTGGATTTTGACAGGCAGAGATGGAAGGAAAGAGCAACCCAGGCAGGTGAAACAGGATGAAAAAAGGCACGGAAGTGTGAAAGTTTCTTCCGTAAATAATCAGTGGAGGCAGAATACTTGGGCATGGTTTGAATATAGATTTTCTAGGGCTGCAAATGACCCAAATCAGGGGCTGCCCTGGCATTTTCCAGGTCAAATTAGGCCACTGGCCAAGATTTGTTTGGCTTACCACAAGGTTTTCCATTTTTCTGACTTGCTGCCAATATTTAAAAATCAGGAGATTTCACAGACACATTTAGATTTCTGGCTGCTCTTGAAGAAAATCTAACAATAGAGGGTCTGCATTTCCTCAAGGCAGCAGCTGGCTGGCACTGAGTAATGGCTGCTCTTTTTAAACAGGCAAGAGCTCTTCAGCTTGCAACCATCCTAACTGGCCTCAGTCAAATGACACAGGCAGGTATTTGAATTTGTGCCCTCTGACCTAAAAGCTTTACTGACTCCTGCGTGCTGGGAGAGGTGGTGTTGATTTCAGGGAGCTTTATGCAGTAGTTGACTTAAACACACATCTGGATGACTCTTGGGAATTGGCAGACTCTGCAAGGAAGAAAAAGTATCAGGAAGTCATCCCAGCTGCTGCTCTGAGGAATCTTGCTTGTCTAATTAGATCTTAGACTGGCACACCTGGTGGATTTTTAGAGGCAGGGAATAATGACCCTCTCAGTTTAAAAGATCTCTTTCCATGGCAACCCACAATGCTTTAGTCAATTTGAAAGCTTGTTAGCATCACGTCTCTAGTTTATCTTTCCCTTATAAGTGAGTTTTCTTTCTGAATTGCAGACTGGTGACATGCCAACAAGAATCAAAATTCACTTTCAGAACAAAGGAGGAAATGTGTATGTGTTTTTTCTCTTTCATTTCCTTTGTTCAGCTCTTATGCCAATCAGATGTTCCTACTTCTTGGACCTTTGTGAGCCAACCTTTTATTTCCCTTTTTCTCATGGAAAAGTGTACTTTGATTGCAATGGTGCTTATGAACCAATGCAGGATTTTTTTTTTTCTTTTTTCTTTTTTTCAAGACATCTTGCTCTGTTACTCAGGCTGGAGTGCTGGAGTGCAGTGGCTTAATCTCAGCACATTGCAGCCTTTGTCACCCCGGGTTCAAGTGATTCTCCTGCCTCAGCCTCCTGAGTAGCTGGGACTACAGGCATGCACCACCTTACCCAGCTAATTTTTGTATTTTTAGCAGAGATGGGGTTTTGTCATGTTGGCCAGGCTGGTCTCAAACTCCTGACCCTAAGTGATCCATCTGCTTCGGCCTCCCAAAGTGCTGGGATTACAGGCATAAGCCACTGTGCCTGACCAATGCAGGACTTTTAATACAAATGCATGTGAAGGCCCTCAAATGCAAACACACAGAAATGTAGATAACAAAATGCACTTGTTTATGTACTGTGTACACACAGAGACCTGTGAGCTCTTGCTCATACACAAACTCACTCGGTGCCTGATGCCTATTAGGAGTGAGAGATTCCTAACTGACATAACCTTCTTTTCAGAAGAGTAAAATAGAAGGTTACCGAGTCTGGGAGCTAATCTGTCTAATTGGATGCCTCTGAGCAAAATGCATAAAATTTGCAAGAATTATCTTAACATGCAAATAATAGGATACAGGGAGGAAAACCCAAGAAAATTTGCATTTTGATGGGGGTGGGGTAAATTTGGGGGCTATCATATAGAAGATCCTTTATGTGTTGGGACTCAGTTCAAGAGGAGCTGCAGTGGGCCAACTAACAGCCCATATATCCCTGGACTCTGCAAGCAGTTACTGCAAGTCTTGTCTGCAGACTGTACAGTGGAACAGCCATCCAGCCCCAGCTGGGGAAGCTTCATTAAGGCACTGCGAAGTAATCAGTTTCAGTCCTGGCCTCTGGCTGGCTTGAAGGACGATCCCTTCTTAGCTGTAGGTGGCACTGTTGTATCTATTGTAAGAAGCGCTGTACTTTGGCTAGCTACATCACTGCTATTTAAAATGGAGGAAAAAGAGAGAGAGAAAAAAATCCAACTCCCTCTCCCTCCCGTCCTCCTCCATTTCCTAATATGCACTGCACACCCTACCTGGGCACACCTCCTCCATGCCACCCAGTGGACATTATATGTTGTTTAACCTTATACGTTTTGTTTAAAATCAGTGGTTCTCTTAGGCCCTTTGCAGTGTATGTGCAATTTAGCTCTGGGATGATTCATTTGAAGCTCAGCTGCCTAAGATGATACTTGCTTCGCCCCATTCTCCTCCCCTCAACCCTCCCTATTCTTCCTTTCCGTGCTATAACTGACATTCACATAGTGATGGGTGATATTGGAAGATGGACTGGGGAATAGTCTGTGCCTTGGACTCTGGAAGAGGCACTGGTTAGTAATAGAAACAAAAACTGCAGGAGCTGAGTGGCAGTGTGTTCTGGGGAGATGGCAAACTGACAGAAATGGGAGCGTGGGAAGAGAGCCGACTGTTGCTTCTTCCATTTCATTCTTTCTTGGCAGTCCAGAAAACTGGGTTCCCCCGGGTTGACAGGTTTGGGCCAAATATGAGAATTATATTCTGACATCTAGTTAGAGGTAGTGAGGTTGAGGTGATGGAAGAAGAACCACTCCTTAGGAGTGCCTCAGCTTCCCCACTGCTGAGATGGAACGTTGTACTGACTCATCAGGCAAAGCCTTATTAAAAGGATGTGTATGGGAAAAAAAAGTGATAGGTTCAGGAGATAGAAGCTAATTCTCGAAACATCATAGTATATAGTGAATAGACAGAAAAAATACAAGAAAAATAGGTAATATTTGGTAGCAATTTAAAGTTTGCAAAGTTCCCCCACCCTCGATATGAAGCATCTTATTTCCTCTCTTAGCATTGCTATCGCTGCTGCAGATAGGAAGGCACTGGGTCCATTCAGTGATTTGTTCAAGGTCATAGAGGGAGAAGCAGAGTCAGTTTCTAGAACCAGGTTGTCTAACTCCCAAGTTCTGCCATCTCTAGGTATTTGTTTTATTTTTTATTCCCAAATAAATACTGCAGTTGAGAAGCAATACCCAAGTCTAAAAAATTAATGTTTGATTCTTGCCACCCAAGAATCAAATCAAGATATTATGCTTAAAGCAAAGCAATAAAAAGAGGCATCCAGTCTTTTTTCATTTGTTTGTTTTTAATGAAAATTCTGACTTTACATTGACTTCAGAAGCAATGACCTTAGGGTATCCTCTCTGTTCCTTTGTTAATTTTGCTGTAGTTTCTTTAGCTTATCATTTTATCTCTTTGAGCCTCTGTAGTATCCTCTGTAAAATAGGTTGAATAAACTTTTTCTAAGCTTTGAGCATCTAGGGAAAATAAATTAATGCTTTATGTGTCACTCAGGGTTCTTTGAATGAAAAATTCAAGATGAGCATTAGTTTTTATCATTGTTTTAATAGCAGTCTATTAAGCCAAAACCTTAGGGAATCATGTAAGAATATATGATTTCCTCTGCCTGATTACATCTTTATCTGTGAGTTTTGTAAAAGTTTATAATGGATGAAATAGTACTTAACAGCTTCATAAACCAAACTGTTATGCACGTTTAAATGGTCTTCACTCTTATTATCTTAACTAATGAATTTTGCCAGGTACCTCTGTTATAGCTGTATGATTTATAAAGATTATATTTACTTTTTCTCCTTATAAGAACCTAATGAGACCAAATTGGTTGCATGTAATCAGACACTGGCCTTTTTCATCTCTTTGGGTTTTATTTACGAAAGCTTATTAGAGCAAACGTACTGAGTAATATGCAGCGATAGCTAGGTTTTGCTTAATGATCCCAAACAGCCAACATGGAATTCAGATAATGAAATGACAGGCTGATTACAAATGCAAGGAGAAAAGTAAATGCACTCAGGGCCCATTTCTACAATCCTTACCTAGGCAGAACACCCATTAACATGTTTCAACCTAAGAACACATACTTCTACAGAGGCCTAAGATGAGACTGTAACATACATCTCAGGAACGGAGGGTTGAGTTGTTTCCCAGCAGGGCAGGATTGGGCTGAAGTACTATGTACAAGTGGTTTGTGTGGTGTGATGATGCAATGGCACCAAAGGTTTGATGAGCACCAGTTCATGAAGGCAAACTGCAGGAGATAGTTCATGGAGCTTGCATTCAACAGCCACTACTAAAATAAATAATAATTTGGACTAACACGAGTATTTTCCCTCTTAGAATCTCTTTTAGTGCCAATACCTAATACAATCTGGATTGATATTATCCAAGTTAGAATTAATTACATGACAATCCTCTCTCAAAGATACAAGCAGAGTACATTAAGACATTGCTGGACTGTCTTAGTCCATTTTGTGTTGCTATAATGGAATACCTGAGACTGGGTAATTTATAAAGAAAAGAGGTTTATTTAGCTCATGGTTCTTGCAGGCTAGGAAAGTATGAGAAGTATGGTGCCAGAATCTCCTTGGCTTCTGTTGAGGGCTTTTGTGTTGCTCCATAACATGGGGGAGAAGGTCAAATGAGAAGCAGACATGTGTAAAGAAGCAAAATCATAGGGGGATTCTGCTTTTGTAAGAACCTACTTCTGAAGGAACACTCCGGCAGGAACTAATCCAGCCTTGTGAGAGCAAGAACTCACCCAACTACTGCAAGAATGGCTCAAAGCCATTCATGAGGGATCTGTCTTCATGACCCAAACATGTCCCAGCAGTCCCTGCCTCTCAACAGTGTCATATTGGTAATCAAATTTCAACATGGGCGTGGGTGGGGACAAACTCAAACCACAGCATAAACCAAGTGCCTAACTTCAGTGCTGTTATGGCTTTACCTGTTGGAAGTTCTTAATCCACAATCTCTTCTTCCTTTCCTTACTGTGATGTTCCCTTCATTTTAATAAAGCAAAGATTTACTGTACTTTTAGCAGTAGAACATGGAGGAGATTTTTTCTGATTTGACTTAGAAGGCCCTGAAGGTATGAGGGACAGCCTTATTGTTTTCCCAGATGTCACTCTTAAATAATTCCATTGTTCTGTAATATTTGACTTTGTAATGACTTAGCCATTCATAAAACTTTCTGAAGTCATGTTTGAACCCATTTATACATTTATATCCTCTCTGTACCACCTGCTGGTATAATGCATTTGGTAAGTTTATTACCCTTTGGGTGAACAACTTCCTCTATAAAGTTTCAAAGAGTATGAAAGTTTCCTCTCATACTAGTATTTTGAGATTTGGTGAATAAATCAAAACAGAATAAATCAAAACCTTATTCATTTTATTGAAGCTTTTGTAGTTTAAGATGATATTCCCAATCTGGTCTTGACATTTACAGGCAACTGATACCTCCAGACCTTGGACTTCCAGTTGTTTTGTATAACATTCTCTGCAGAATATCCCACAAGGAGAACACTATATGGGGATTTTCTTATCCAGGCCCTGTCCTTTATGTTTGTTTCCTTCATCTAGACTAGACTGCACTTGTCTAGAATAACCTAAAGTAGATGGGGAAAACAATTATGGGATTAGAGAATGCTACAGGCCACTGTTATTGTAGAACAAAGAAAGTCAAGCTCAAAGAATTAAGTTGATTTGCCCAAGATCATACTGCTAGTTAAAAAGAGACTTGGATTAGAACTGTACTCTCAGATAGATATTCTTTCCAAGGACTTGCTAAAGGTCAAACTGCTAACTATTTTTTTGTTATCCTCATGTGGTCAAAAGTTCCCATTCACAAAAAGTATTGCGATTAGAATCTTGAAGTAGGCTGTTGTTTCTCCAATGCTCCCTCATTCCCCATTGTGTCTTTCATTCTGGTGAACATGCTCTTTGTCACTCTTGCCAGAGACCCGGTGTCTTGGTGCTACTTCCTACCTGCCTATGGCTCACCATGTCCACCATGGTGACCTTTATGATCTGCGCTTCTGGCAGTCCCCATTTGACTTCTCTGCTACTTGCTCCTCTCCTCAATTCCATTAACCCACCATATGGCCCCTACATCAAGACCTCCTACTCTGGTTTCACTACCATGGCCTTGATAGCCTAAGGACAACAGTCAAACTGGATATACCATTCCCAGCGGAGATCCCCAGGATTTCAGATTCTTAAATGCTTTTATCCTCTCTCCTTTTCTTATTAAAATCAAACAAAGAGTAAATGTAAGGGCTGCCTGTGGTGGCTCACTCCTGTAATCTCAGCACTTTGGGAGGCTAAGATGGGAGCATCACTCGAGGCCAGGAGTTTGAGACCAGCCTGGGCAACATAACATAGTGAGACCCCATCTGTACCAAAATATATACATATATATTAGCCAGGTGTGGTGGCATGTGCCTGTAGTCCCAGCTACTCAGGAGGCTGAGGTAGGAGCATTGCCTTAGCATTGCTTGAACCCAGGAATTTGAAGCTATAGTGAGCTATGGTCACACCACTGTATTCCAGCCTAGGCAACAGAGTGAGATCCTTTCTCTCAAAAAAAAAGAAAAGGTAAATGTTGAAAATGTTGTAGATCTCCAGGAATCATAATCAGTCTAGGAGGAAGATTAGATCTTTTCTTTTCACTCTCCATTGCTTTCTGGTGTTGGTCTGGTCTGGACTTATCTTTTGCATAGAGGAGACAGTGCCATCATTTTGATGATGTCTTTTCCTCCCAGAGGAATGCATGGGGTTTGAAAATGACCATCCATATGACAAGACAAGAGCACTCAAGGAAGGGGAATGCAGAAAACAGAGAAAAGGAAAGGACGACAGAAGGCTGGCTTTTCCTGGTACCACCTTGTATTTCTCCTCCCAGTTTTTTCTCATTTTGTTTTGTTTCATAGCTTTTAAATCTCTTTTCTGTGTTTCTCCTTTTCTTCTTACTGTAATACCTTCCTAGGCACATTTCTTCGTGAGCCGAAACACAATATTTCTGGGTTATACTGTCCCAGAGAAGTTTCTCCTGGTGAACCCCCTCCAATTCTCCACTGATTTTAGCTGTCTTGATATGTTCTTCCCATTTGCCAGTACTGTTTGGGATTTTGAATTTGAGTCAAACATTTATACCTTTTGCATTTAGAGTATATAAGATGTTATTTCAGGGCTTGGTGTCCTATTATTTTCATCTGAAGCATTGGAGCCTAAAAGAATTTATTCTCTAAACTTCTTTATCCACATTTATGAGCATCTTGCAATAACAATGGTAGATGTTATCATTTTTATGTTACTTTGTAGATTGCAAAATGCATCTGCAGGCTTGCCTCATGTAGCTGCTTGACTTGCCTGCTCTGTGTAAAGGTTCCAAGTATCTATCAGATGGTTCTATCTCTCTTCTTTTGTAAGCTCATGGCTAGAGATGCCATTAATTCCTTTCACCCTGTTGTCTAGAAATACTCTGCACACAATGGACCCTCAATTTTCTGGATAGGTTTGTAAATCTCGGTTGTTAATTCAAATGTCCCCACTACAGATTTATTCTAATTTAAGAAAACCCAACACAAAACACTAGAATTTACAGACACATATATTATTTGTATTACACAATGATTTATCACAGGACTTTCTCTAATAGCAAACTTCTTTAGTGTATTCAAGCTATTTTTATTTTAGAAGGCAATTTAATTTGTATGGAAAAATGCATGAACTGGAGTCAGTCGCATTGATTGGATGTAATAAGAACACTTGATTCTTAGAGACAAATGGCCTGGTAGTATGTATTTTGATCATATAGTTTTGTCATACATGAAGGTGACTTTGAGAGTATTATGAATGGTAAGTTCTCAATTTACAGAAATGAAAAGTATGTAAGGATGGATAATATAGAAGGAAGGAACAGTATTCTCCTGGGTTTCAGTCCAGAGCCTAAAATCTAGAATCTATCCTAAAATGGATACATTGGAAAAGAATTGCCGACACACATACACACACACACACACACACACACACACACACACACACACAATTCTACCCTCCTCTCCTCTACCCCCACTTTTTCAGGTAGGAAGAGGGCAGCCCCGGAATCATGGTGACTTAGCTTGAGGACCTTGCTCAACCCTGCTCGGATCACTTCCTAGTCTTCGTGAGACTCCATCTTTGCCCCAATGGGTTTCACTTTCACTGTGACCAAGCCACACCCGTTCCCCAGGGCTGGCCAAGGAAGCTGTCAGGCCTTCCTGAGCCGGCCCAGCTCCTGGTTCAGCTCAGCCATGTGGAACCCTCCACGACTCACTTTCCTCTAACTGAAACAGCCAACCTCTCAGTCCCCTCATTCTCTCTCTCCCACTCTTGAAAGCCATTTCCTGCTTCAATCTTATTCTTATGAATAGAAACACGAGCTTGCATGGAGAATGAGAAACTACTGTATCATAGGAAGCAATCACACAGAACACAAAAAGCCATTCAAAGTAATTAAACTACTCCCATCCCCTTTTCTATATTTCTTTTCAGCTCGGCACTGATGGGCTGTTTATCTTTGCCACCACAACTGTGGCAGCGGCAGAGGAAACAGCAAGCCATTTTCTGCAAGGGCACATGCCGAGAGGGCAGAATTAAGACAAACACTTTCATTCTTGGCTGCCAAAGCATTTTAGCTTCTGAAAAGCAAGGGAAGCAACACCATCGCCCTGTGAAGAAATAAATAAATAAAGACCCGGTGGCAAGAGAAGCTTCTGGGTGATTTTCCACTTGTCAGAGGAAAGGGGGGATGGGGCCAGTGAGGATGGGGGTGAGAGGGAAGGGGGTGCTCATTATCTTCCAGCCCCTGGAAGCTTTTGTTCTCTTCAGCTGTGCTAAGGAGGCTGCAGCTCTGCTCCCAGCTGTGCAGAATCTTGCAAGCGATCTAAGAAGAATGTCTGAGACCAGCAATGTGACTCCAGCAGGCATCACTCCAGGGAGATGACAGCTGGGCAAGAAAGTAGAGCCCCCAGATTCCCAGTTAAAAATACTGAGCTAACAGGGCTCTCCATGTTAATACCTGCATGGATGCTTTTCTAGTACAGCTGCTGAAAGAGACTGCTGAGAGGTTTGCCTGAGGGCTGTTTGCAGTTTTTTCCCTTTTGTCCTGGCTCCAGACTGTCCATAGCAGCTGCTGCACCTTGGAGAGCATCATGGGGGAGTTTATAGCTGGAGAAAAAGGGAGGATCTCAGAGTGGCTCAGTCGCATCTACTGCTCAATATCACAAACACATCTTGAATGTGTTTGTTCTGTTGTGAAAATCAATGCTTCTTCAGAATAGCTGGTGTTGGGACTTCAGTAAGAGAGCTTGAGGAAGTTTGCCTAAAGAAGGGCTTCTGGGCTCTCAGTAAGTCAGGCAGTCAGTCCACAGCTCTTTCTAGGTGGAAACTGAGAGGTATTACAAAGGACCTACATGAAAAACCTAACAGCTGGTTCTCTGTGGAGAAGGCTGGACTGCTTAGAAACATATACCCCTTAGAGGTGGACTCTCACCTGCTACTACTGCAGTCTACCAGACCTGCTGCTACTTTTTTTGGGGTTTCAAGCAACTTTCCATCTAATAGACAACCTAACCCAGCTTGAAGATTTTTGCAGAGGTTGGTCCATAAAATGCCAAATCAAGCTACATGGACCATCTCAGTTTATTTGAGAACTAACTAGCTTGCATTCCACTCCTGGGGGCTGCCCCACTCTCCACTGCACCCATAGATTTACCACGGTAGATTTAACTTCCTGGTTGAGGAAAACACCAATTTCAGAGTAGCCCCAGAAGCCCTGCCTCCTCTCCCTTCCCAGTCCCCGTGGTCTTGCAGGGAGCTGCCTGTTTGATTTAATCTGGGGAGCTGGCACCTCTCCCATTCCCTACTCTCAGGCTTGCACTGTTCAGCATTCTTGTTTTTGCGTCTGTCATTATCTTTTGTATGCAAAGAGGTTTAATGTGCAATAAATGTAAATGGCCAGTGTATATTCTGTGTTTTATTAACTTCCATTTGAGCCTGTTGTCAGTGACTACTCTGCCTTGCCAGGATTCATCAGCAAGACCCCCGGCACTTGGTTTCTGCAACCGCCCATTGGGTTCCTCTTGCCTACTTCCCAGACAGAGTAGATTTATCAAGACAGGGGAATTGCAATAGAGAAAGAGTTTTACACATGTAGAGCTGGCTCAATGGAAGACTGGAGTTTTATTATTACTCAGATCAGCTTCCTCCAAAATTTGGAGGCTAGAGTTTTTCAAAGATAGTTTGGGGAGGGAGTTGGCTAGGGAATCGGTGCTGCTGATTGGTTGGAGGTGCAATCATGGGGTTGTGGAAAATGGTTGTCGTGCACTGAATCTGCTTCTGGGTGGGGCCACAAGACAGGTTTTTGAGTCCTGGTTGGGGCCATTCATCATTAGAAATGCAAAACCCCAGAAAGACATTTCATG
Organism: Colobus angolensis palliatus; assembly: GCF_000951035.1. Classification (NCBI taxonomy): domain Eukaryota; kingdom Metazoa; phylum Chordata; class Mammalia; order Primates; family Cercopithecidae; genus Colobus; species Colobus angolensis. The sequence goes on along the minus strand of NW_012118710.1, from coordinate 9,232,668 downwards.
TGGCCAGTCATAAGTTCTGCAATTGTGATGTTATCTGCAGGAGTAACTGGAGAAGCTGCAAACCTTGTGGCCTCCAGAGTAATGGCTGGTAATTATTTAAGTCTATACCTTAGCATAATTCAGGCTCCTCATCCTCCTAACCTGGTGGTTTCTCATTAGCTTTATAAACAGTCTAGTTTTGGGGAAGGGCTATTGTTTAAACTATAAACTAAATGTCCCCCAAAGTTAACTTGGTCCAAGTCCAGGAATGAGGGCAGTTTAGAGGTTAAAGACAAGATGGGGGTAGATTAGATCAGATCTATTTCATGGTCATAATTTTCTTCTATAATTTTTGCAAAGCTGGTTTCATTTCCTTTGCTTGCCTTGTCTCATTTCCAAAAGCTGCTTTGCCCAAGTTCTATTTCTGCAGAGCCTACTGTGCCCTCCTCTAGCTTTCAGGGTGAAGGGTATACACACGCTTTCCATGGCACAGTCTTTCTGGGATGGTTTACTTCAACCATTACCCAGACTTGACCTATCTTATGTGTGACTGTGACGGCAGGTGGAGAACTACTGAAACTATTTCCTAAATTTAGGTAAAATCAGATGTTGCTACCTAGACATGAACATCAATCTTTTCTCCCCTACTTAAATATTTTTCAAAGATCCAGTCTTGTAATAATTTCACCGGCTTTGCGAAAGTGTTCCATATGCTAAGTAAAAATGATAATTCAATTTATTCTCTCAGTAGGAATCCTTGTAAGGTACAGGGGAGATGGGGTAATGCCTACCGAAAAAGAAATTGAGTCTGTGGGGGTAATGGCAAAAGATCTTGGGATTCTTGACTCTCAGGGCAAGTGCATTGACACTCAAATGTCATTGGGTTTAATGTGCCTCCTTAAGTACTTACCTGACTACTTAGGATTGATTCAAGTAATGTGGAGACATTTTGATTCTGACTTTTGAGTGAGAATTCAGAGTAGCGCATTCACGGAAAATGTATTTTTATAATATCCCATAAGAGGCTTACCTAGTAAACATTTCTAATTTGAGAACCGGAGAACAGTTGCAAGTCAGACACTGGGGTGGATGGGGGAAGCACTGAGCTGAAAGAGTGCAGCCATCACAATCATGGAGGGTTGGCAATGACTATGACTGCTCCAAGGCTGCCAGTACACACTAGGGGACATGCTGGTATATGCTAGGGGACACAGAGAATTCACTGCCACAGACTGCAAATGTCTTCCTTCCCCGACCTGGCATGGCTTCAAGTAAGGGATTTCAAGTATTCCTGGGTGGATTCCTTTATCTGCTAATGTTAAATGATTCTAAACTTTTCTGAGTGAATGTTAAGGAGGGAAAATGGGTTAGAGATATCAGAAGTGTATGCAGTGCTACAAACTTCCACAAATGCTGCCTCAAAAATACTGCGGCCCTCACTATGGTACTTTTCCAACTCACAATTCAAGTGAGTACACACAGAGTAAAGGAGTTCCTGCTTCAGAACTGACCAAAAAGCAACAAAAAAACCCCACACGTTTAATATTGAGATATAAATCACGTAGCGTATTAGCCTGTTCTCATGCTGCTAATAGAGACATACCCAAGACTGGGTAATTTATAAAGAGAAGAGGTTTAATGGAATCACAGTTCCACATGCTGGGGAGGCCTCACAATCATGGCGACGGCAAGGAGAAGCAAACTCATGTCTTACATGGATGGTGGCAGGGAAGAGAAGAGAACTTGTACAGGGGAACTCCCCTTTATAAAACCATCAGAGCTCATGAGACTTATTCACTACCATGAGAACAGCATAGGAAAGACCTGCCCTCATGATTCAATTACCTCTCCCTGGGTTCCTCCCGTGACCCATGGGAATTGTGGGAGCTACAATTCAAGATGAGATTGAGGTGAGGACACAGCCAAACCACATCACATAGCATATACATTGCAACCATTTAAAGTATACAATTAGTTGGGTTTTAGTATACTCACAGAGTTGGGCAACCATTATCCAGCAATTCTAGAACATTTTCATTTGCTATTTGTATCTGGTAGCAGTTACTCCTCAGCCCTTGGCAACTGCTAATCTATTTTCTGTCTCTATAGATTTGCCTATTCTAGACATTTCATATAAATAAAAAAATTTAATATGCAGTCTTTTCTGACTGATTTCTTTTACTTAGCATAATGTTTTCAGGGTTCATTCGTGCTGCAGCACATATTGATACTTCATTCTTTTTATTGCCAAATATTCTATATAATGGATAAACATTTTATTTATCCATTTATCATTTGGTGGACACTTGGTTTGTTTACACTTTTTGGCTATCATAAAAATGCTACTATGGGGCAGGCATGGTGGCTCACACCTGTAATCTCAGCACTTTGGGAGCCTGAGGTGGGAGGATTGCTTGAGACCAGAAGTTTGAGACCAGCCTGGGCAACATAGCAATACTCCTGTTTCTACAAAAAAATAATAATAATACAAAGTAAAAATAAAAATATAATGATTCTACTATAAATATTTATGTACAAGTTTTTGTAGGGACATGTGTTTCCATATCTATTGGGTATATGCCTAGGAGTGAAATTACTGGTTCAAATAGTAACTCTAGCATTTTGAGAACTGCCAAATTGTTTATCAAAGTAACTGTACTACATTTCATTTTTATCAGTAATTCATGAGGGTTCCAGTTCCTTCACATCTCACCCATGGTTTTTTTTCTTTCTGTTTTCCTTTTTTGAGATGGAGTCTCACTCTGTCACCCAGGCTGGAGTGTAGTGGTGCGATCGCAGCTCACTGTAACCTCCTCCTGCTGGGTTCAAGCAATTCTATGCCTCAGCCTCCCGAGTAGCACCAGAGGTGCACCATCACGTCTGGCTAATTTTTGTATTTTTAGCAGAGATGGGGTTTCACCATGCTGGCCAGGGTGGTCTCGAACTCCTGACCTCAAGTAATGCACCTGCCTCAGCCTCCCAAAGTGCTGGGATTACAGGCGTGAGCCACAGCACCCGGCCTAATGCTTGTTACTATCTGTCTTCTTTGTCCTAGCCATTTTTGTGGGCATCAAGTGACACTGCTCTGTGGTTTTCATTTACATTCCTCTAATGGCTAATGATGCCAAGCATCTTTTCATGCGCTTATTCATTTGTATGTTTGCTTTTGAGAAATGTTTGTTTAGATTCTTTGTCTATTTTAAAATTGGATTATCTTTTTATTGCTGAGTTGTAAGAGTTCTTTACATGTTCTGGATAAAGTTCCTTATGTAAAAGGTTTGCAAATATTTTCTCCCATTCTGAGGTTGGATTTTGCACTTTCTTAAGGATATTATTTCTAGCACGAAGGCTTTTAAATTTTAATAAAGCTCAATCTATCTTTTTTTTTCTTTGTTTCTTGTGCTTTGGGTGATGTATTCCAGAGATAACATTACAGTATAAAAAATAAAGAGCTCCCAGTTATAGCAGGGGGTACATTGACATACATTTGAGGCAAAAAGAAGGGCAAGGCTACATGACCAATTAAACCAATCCACTTTATAATGTAGATCTGTTTTTACTGATTTTATTTTTATTTATTTATTTATTTAGAGCCAGAGTTTCACTCTTGCCCAGGTTGGAGTGTAGTGGTGTGATCTCAGCTCACTACAACCTCTGCCTCCCAGATTAAAGTGATTCTCCTGCCTCAGCCTCTTGAGTAGTTGGGATTACAGATGAGCACCACCATGCCCTTCTCTACTAATTTTTGTATTTTTAGTAGAGAAGGGGTTTTACCATGTTGGTCAGGCTGATCTCGAACTTCTGACCTCAGGTAATCCACCCACCTTGGCCTTCCAAAGTGCTGGAATTACAGGCATGAGCCACCCCACCCAGACTGCTGATTTTATTTTTAAAAGACTTCTATGGTGTAAATTTATGCAAATATTTTGTTTGTAAATATTTAATCTTCATTTGAGGAGAAAGAGAAGTGTTACTAATGCATTTTATAGATTTAAAAGCGTGCTCTAAATTAACTGTGATTTAAACAGGGCTTCCCTGTATAAAACTTAAAGTCCTTCCCTCATTTTTGTTTTTGTTTCATAATATTCTTATACATGAGGATGTTGATCTACCACTTGTCCAAACTGTCCTTGGTGGCAAGCTCGCTGAGAGGGCCTAGCCCTGTCACTTATAGGTGACCATAAGTGCTCAACTTCTTCATGATTTGTAGAAGTGGATGAGACTAGGCAAGATCAAGACTTGTGCAAATTAAATGGGAAAATTAACATAAAAATTAAGCTCTTAAACACTCAAGAGATTTGCTTTTATAAGATTGAGGGCTACCTATTTTGTTTGCATCAATGATCCTGTGAGACTAGGCAACTGAATGAGGTTGTTTCCAATTCTTTATACTAGAGTACATGTTACCCAGTAGCAGCTATCAAGGCAAAAATATTATTTTTTTTCTAAATAAATAAGAAATCAAGGCTGGGAGTGGTGGCTCATGCCTGTAATCCCAGCATTTTCGGAGGCTAAGGTGGGCAGATTACTTGAGGCCAGGAGTTTGAGACCAGCCTGGCCAACATGGCGAAACCCTGACTCAATTAAAAATACAAAAATCAGCCAGGTGTGGTTGCACATGCCTGCAATCCCAGCTACTCAGGAGGCTGAGGCAGGAGAATTGCTTGGACCTGGGAGGCGGAGGTTGTGGCGAGCCAAGATCGTGCCACTGCACTCCAGCCTGAGTGACAGAGTCAAACCCTGTTTCCAAGAAAGAAATCAGTGGTTATTTAGAGTTTGAAAATTATGATCTCCTGTTGCTGAATGGACATGTGAAAGTCTGCACTATCAGAAAGGGAGTCTGTATTCAAAAATAGTGGGAATAAGGGCTATCATTTCAGGCAGTTTTCTGTTGCTTTAACAGAGTATCACAGAATGGGTAATTTTTAACGAACATAAATGTATTTGGCTTACAGTTCTGGAGGCTGGAAGGTCCAAGAGCATGGCACTGGCATCTGGCAAGGATCACCCCCCTGCCAGAAGGTGAGAGAGAGACAGAAGCAAGGACATGAGACAGAGAGAAAATCAGGCTGAACTCATTACTTTGTCAGGAAACTAATCCCACAATAATGAACCTACTCCTGCAATAATGGCATTGATCCATTTATGAGAGTGAGGCCCTTGTGACCTAATCACATCTTAGAGTCCCCACCTCTTAGTACTATTACATTGGCAATTAAATCTCCAACACATGAACTTTTGGGGGATGCATTCAAACAACAGCAGCTGTATTAGTCTGGGTTCTGCAGAGAAAAAGAACCAATAGACAATATGTAAAATAGGGAATTGGCTCACATGGTTATAGAGGCAGAGAATTCCCAAGATCTGCAGTTGGCGAGCTAGAGATCCAGGAGAGCTGTTAGTATAGTTCCAGTCTGGGTCCAAGTGCCTGAAAACCAGGTGAGATGATGATGTTAGTTCCAGTCTGAGTCCAAGTCTGAAAGCAGGAGAAGACTGATAGCTTAGCTTGAAAACAGGCAGACAGAGAAAGAATTTTCTCTTACTTTGACTTTTTGTTTTATTTGGACTTTTATTAGATTGGAAGAGGCCCACCCATATTGAGGAGGGCAGTCTACTTCACTTAGTCTGTGAATTCAGATATTAACCTTATCCAGAAACACCCTCATAGACTCACCTAGAATAATGTTAACCAAGTATCTAGATACCTCATGGCCCAGTCAAGTTGACACGTGCAATTAACCATCACAAGGGTGTTGTAATGGCTTAGCTCCATGTGCCTACTTTGCAGTCTGTACTGAATTTCCTAGAAAATAATTTCTTAAAGCTATAACCTTAAGGTACACAGTGAGGTGATGTGATTCCCATAAATTGCAATCTCATAAAATTTATTACTTAGGATACGAAAATATTCTAAAGAAAGAACTGTTTCAAAGAGGCAGGATAAATTTTAATCAGCTCTTATTTTCATACCTACTCTGCCAACCTCTCAGACCACTTCTTATTATAAATTCACATAATTGGAGAAGGTTGAAACAGTGCCCAGGATTCAGGATAGTATGTGAAGCTACTAATCCTTTCAGTGAGCAATTGGGCTTTCCTTCTGTACACATTTGGGAGACACGGTTCTCATGGCAGCAAGTGCTAGTGGGCCTGAATTTCATTATTACAAACTCTTGCATTAATAAGTGCAAATGCAGCTTCGGCAGGCCAAGAGTACAGCCTTCAATCTGTGCTCATGCTTAAAAATCACCAGCACCTTCAGACATGAAGAACTCTTCATATTATTAGTGTTGCCATTTTGGAAATGTCAATGATTGCTCAGAGTGTCCCATGGAAGGTTTTGGCTCAGGGATCTGAAGTGAGAAAAATGACATTAGCTGTGTAAGCCCCCTTGTATAGCATGCATGCTCTTTCTGCCTTCATGTCCATATCTCTTAGGAATATTTTAAGCTCCTCTGGCAACTGAACACACCTTCTATTGACTGCAGGATATTAACAGGTTATGCAAACATAGAACCAGTGAAAGTAATTGAAAGTAGAAAAGTTTAGTCAAACAATTGTTTAGAGTCCAGGAGAGGGGGCTGGGAGGGAATGGACAGCAGGAAATAGGCATCACAATATCAGATCATAAGTTTTATAATGTGTTCTCCTCAGAGAAGTTATTGGAGGTATGAACAGGTTTCTATGAAACCAAAGCAGCCAACTGACATGGTCAATTCGAGTCAATTAGCACTGGCTTCTTTTCAGGCTTGTTCTCTGAGGTAAATGTAAATTATGCAGGGTTCACTGCAGGATTTTGGGCAGGTAAAAACATTGCAGAGAGCAGTCCCTTTGCCCACTTTGCAGAATTAGGATCTGCAAATCCTAAGATTATGTAGTCTTAATAATTGCAGATATAGTAAATAATTCCCAACTTTGTCACGGGAGGGTTGGAATAAAGGTGAAATTCTTTTTGGTTTTGAAAACCCCAAACTGACACAATATGGAGCCAGAAGAGAATGGGCTCAATGATCATGAATCCAGTTGTTAGCCTCTTTCAGCCAGACAGAAACCTAGAATATGAGTAAAAAGACTGAAACGCACATTTTCTTGCATGTGTGTAAACCATGAGGTGATGATTTGTGACTATCCCCCGTCTTCTGCCTCCTTCAGTCACATGTCAGCTCATCTGCTGTGGAATTCCCTTGTCATTTTGTGCTTATCATTATTACATCTACTGTTTTAATCAGACAGTATAATTATTTGAGCACTTGTCTTACTTCATTTTACTTTATATATTCTTTTTGTATGCAAGAATGTTAATATTTGTCTTCTTATATTTTCTATTCCCCATATGGTAAATTATACATATATTTTGCAAAAAAGATGAATTTGAACTATAGTTCCATTTGAACTATAGTACCCTGCATGTAGAGCAAAAGGAATGACCACAGCTCTTAAAGAAACAGTATACTCAAGAATGCTAGTAAATTTAAAAATAAAAAAATTATTAAATTTTTTTTTTTAAATTTTAGGTTCAGGGGTACATGTGCAGGTTAGTTATATAGGTAATTAATTTCGTGTCACATGGGTTCATTGTACAGATTATTTTCTCACCGCAGTATTAAGCCTAGTACCCAGTAGTTGTTTTTTCTGCTCATTTTACTCCTCCCACCCTCCCCCTACAGGTGGGATCCAGTGTCTTGTTTCCCTCTTTGTGTCCATGTGTTTTCATCATTTAGCTTCCACTTATAAGTGAGAACATGTGGTATTCGATTTTCTGTTCCTATGTTAGTTTGCTAAGGATGATGGCCTCCAGGTCCATCCATTTTCCTGCAAAGGACACGATCTTATTCTTTTCTGTGGCTGCATAGTATTCCATGGTGTATATGTGCCACATTTTCTTTATCCAGTGTACCATTCATGGGCATTTAGGTTGACTTCAAGTCATTGCTATTACGCATGGTGCTGCAGTGAACATATGTGTTCATGTGTCTTTATGATAGAATGAAACAATCAT
>NW_012118710.1:9212544-9224640 GCF_000951035.1 Colobus angolensis palliatus | reverse complement strand
CAAACTTCCACAAATGCTGCCTCAAAAATACTGCGGCCCTCACTATGGTACTTTTCCAACTCACAATTCAAGTGAGTACACACAGAGTAATGGAGTTCCTGCTTCAGAATTGACCAAAAAGCAACAAAAAACCCCCACACGTTTAATATTGAGATATAAATCACGTAGCGTATTAGCCTGTTCTCATGCTGCTAATAGAGACATACCCAAGACTGGGTAATTTATAAAGAGAAGAGGTTTAATGGAATCACAGTTCCACATGCTGGGGAGGCTTCACAATCATGGCGACGGCAAGGAGAAGCAAACTCATGTCTTACATGGATGGTGGCAGGGAAGAGAAGAGAACTTGTACAGGGGAACTCCCCTTTATAAAACCATCAGAGCTCATGAGACTTATTCACTACCATGAGAACAGCATAGGAAAGACCTGCCCTCATGATTCAATTACCTCTCCCTGGGTTCCTCCCGTGACCCATGGGAATTGTGGGAGCTACAATTCAAGGTGAGATTGAGGTGAGGACACAGCCAAACCACATCACATAGCATATACATTGCAACCATTTAAAGTATACAATTAGTTGGGTTTTAGTATACTCACAGAGTTGGGCAACCATTATCCAGCAATTCTAGAACATTTTCATTTGCTATTTGTATCTGGTAGCAGTTACTCCTCAGCCCTTGGCAACTGCTAATCTATTTTCTGTCTCTATAGATTTGCCTATTCTAGACATTTCATATAAATAAAAAAATTTAATATGCAGTCTTTTCTGACTGATTTCTTTTACTTAGCATAATGTTTTCAGGGTTCATTCGTGCTGCAGCACATATTGATACTTCATTCTTTTTATTGCCAAATATTCTATATAATGGATAAACATTTTATTTATCCATTTATCATTTGGTGGACACTTGGTTTGTTTACACTTTTTGGCTATCATAAAAATGCTACTATGGGGCAGGCATGGTGGCTCACACCTGTAATCTCAGCACTTTGGGAGCCTGAGGTGGGAGGATTGCTTGAGACCAGAAGTTTGAGACCAGCCTGGGCAACATAGCAATACTCCTGTTTCTACAAAAAAATAATAATAATACAAAGTAAAAATAAAAATATAATGATTCTACTATAAATATTTATGTACAAGTTTTTGTAGGGACATGTGTTTCCATATCTATTGGGTATATGCCTAGGAGTGAAATTACTGGTTCAAATAGTAACTCTAGCATTTTGAGAACTGCCAAATTGTTTATCAAAGTAACTGTACTACATTTCATTTTTATCAGTAATTCATGAGGGTTCCAGTTCCTTCACATCTCACCCATGGTTTTTTTTCTTTCTGTTTTCCTTTTTTGAGATGGAGTCTCACTCTGTCACCCAGGCTGGAGTGTAGTGGTGCGATCGCAGCTCACTGTAACCTCCTCCTGCTGGGTTCAAGCAATTCTATGCCTCAGCCTCCCGAGTAGCACCAGAGGTGCACCATCACGTCTGGCTAATTTTTGTATTTTTAGCAGAGATGGGGTTTCACCATGCTGGCCAGGGTGGTCTCGAACTCCTGACCTCAAGTAATGCACCTGCCTCAGCCTCCCAAAGTGCTGGGATTACAGGCGTGAGCCACAGCACCCGGCCTAATGCTTGTTACTATCTGTCTTCTTTGTCCTAGCCATTTTTGTGGGCATCAAGTGACACTGCTCTGTGGTTTTCATTTACATTCCTCTAATGGCTAATGATGCCAAGCATCTTTTCATGCGCTTATTCATTTGTATGTTTGCTTTTGAGAAATGTTTGTTTAGATTCTTTGTCTATTTTAAAATTGGATTATCTTTTTATTGCTGAGTTGTAAGAGTTCTTTACATGTTCTGGATAAAGTTCCTTATGTAAAAGGTTTGCAAATATTTTCTCCCATTCTGAGGTTGGATTTTGCACTTTCTTAAGGATATTATTTCTAGCACGAAGGCTTTTAAATTTTAATAAAGCTCAATCTATCTTTTTTTTTCTTTGTTTCTTGTGCTTTGGGTGATGTATTCCAGAGATAACATTACAGTATAAAAAATAAAGAGCTCCCAGTTATAGCAGGGGGTACATTGACATACATTTGAGGCAAAAAGAAGGGCAAGGCTACATGACCAATTAAACCAATCCACTTTATAATGTAGATCTGTTTTTACTGATTTTATTTTTATTTATTTATTTATTTAGAGCCAGAGTTTCACTCTTGCCCAGGTTGGAGTGTAGTGGTGTGATCTCAGCTCACTACAACCTCTGCCTCCCAGATTAAAGTGATTCTCCTGCCTCAGCCTCTTGAGTAGTTGGGATTACAGATGAGCACCACCATGCCCTTCTCTACTAATTTTTGTATTTTTAGTAGAGAAGGGGTTTTACCATGTTGGTCAGGCTGATCTCGAACTTCTGACCTCAGGTAATCCACCCACCTTGGCCTTCCAAAGTGCTGGAATTACAGGCATGAGCCACCCCACCCAGACTGCTGATTTTATTTTTAAAAGACTTCTATGGTGTAAATTTATGCAAATATTTTGTTTGTAAATATTTAATCTTCATTTGAGGAGAAAGAGAAGTGTTACTAATGCATTTTATAGATTTAAAAGCGTGCTCTAAATTAACTGTGATTTAAACAGGGCTTCCCTGTATAAAACTTAAAGTCCTTCCCTCATTTTTGTTTTTGTTTCATAATATTCTTATACATGAGGATGTTGATCTACCACTTGTCCAAACTGTCCTTGGTGGCAAGCTCGCTGAGAGGGCCTAGCCCTGTCACTTATAGGTGACCATAAGTGCTCAACTTCTTCATGATTTGTAGAAGTGGATGAGACTAGGCAAGATCAAGACTTGTGCAAATTAAATGGGAAAATTAACATAAAAATTAAGCTCTTAAACACTCAAGAGATTTGCTTTTATAAGATTGAGGGCTACCTATTTTGTTTGCATCAATGATCCTGTGAGACTAGGCAACTGAATGAGGTTGTTTCCAATTCTTTATACTAGAGTACATGTTACCCAGTAGCAGCTATCAAGGCAAAAATATTATTTTTTTTCTAAATAAATAAGAAATCAAGGCTGGGAGTGGTGGCTCATGCCTGTAATCCCAGCATTTTCGGAGGCTAAGGTGGGCAGATTACTTGAGGCCAGGAGTTTGAGACCAGCCTGGCCAACATGGCGAAACCCTGACTCAATTAAAAATACAAAAATCAGCCAGGTGTGGTTGCACATGCCTGCAATCCCAGCTACTCAGGAGGCTGAGGCAGGAGAATTGCTTGGACCTGGGAGGCGGAGGTTGTGGCGAGCCAAGATCGTGCCACTGCACTCCAGCCTGAGTGACAGAGTCAAACCCTGTTTCCAAGAAAGAAATCAGTGGTTATTTAGAGTTTGAAAATTATGATCTCCTGTTGCTGAATGGACATGTGAAAGTCTGCACTATCAGAAAGGGAGTCTGTATTCAAAAATAGTGGGAATAAGGGCTATCATTTCAGGCAGTTTTCTGTTGCTTTAACAGAGTATCACAGAATGGGTAATTTTTAACGAACATAAATGTATTTGGCTTACAGTTCTGGAGGCTGGAAGGTCCAAGAGCATGGCACTGGCATCTGGCAAGGATCACCCCCCTGCCAGAAGGTGAGAGAGAGACAGAAGCAAGGACATGAGACAGAGAGAAAATCAGGCTGAACTCATTACTTTGTCAGGAAACTAATCCCACAATAATGAACCTACTCCTGCAATAATGGCATTGATCCATTTATGAGAGTGAGGCCCTTGTGACCTAATCACATCTTAGAGTCCCCACCTCTTAGTACTATTACATTGGCAATTAAATCTCCAACACATGAACTTTTGGGGGATGCATTCAAACAACAGCAGCTGTATTAGTCTGGGTTCTGCAGAGAAAAAGAACCAATAGACAATATGTAAAATAGGGAATTGGCTCACATGGTTATAGAGGCAGAGAATTCCCAAGATCTGCAGTTGGCGAGCTAGAGATCCAGGAGAGCTGTTAGTATAGTTCCAGTCTGGGTCCAAGTGCCTGAAAACCAGGTGAGATGATGATGTTAGTTCCAGTCTGAGTCCAAGTCTGAAAGCAGGAGAAGACTGATAGCTTAGCTTGAAAACAGGCAGACAGAGAAAGAATTTTCTCTTACTTTGACTTTTTGTTTTATTTGGACTTTTATTAGATTGGAAGAGGCCCACCCATATTGAGGAGGGCAGTCTACTTCACTTAGTCTGTGAATTCAGATATTAACCTTATCCAGAAACACCCTCATAGACTCACCTAGAATAATGTTAACCAAGTATCTAGATACCTCATGGCCCAGTCAAGTTGACACGTGCAATTAACCATCACAAGGGTGTTGTAATGGCTTAGCTCCATGTGCCTACTTTGCAGTCTGTACTGAATTTCCTAGAAAATAATTTCTTAAAGCTATAACCTTAAGGTACACAGTGAGGTGATGTGATTCCCATAAATTGCAATCTCATAAAATTTATTACTTAGGATACGAAAATATTCTAAAGAAAGAACTGTTTCAAAGAGGCAGGATAAATTTTAATCAGCTCTTATTTTCATACCTACTCTGCCAACCTCTCAGACCACTTCTTATTATAAATTCACATAATTGGAGAAGGTTGAAACAGTGCCCAGGATTCAGGATAGTATGTGAAGCTACTAATCCTTTCAGTGAGCAATTGGGCTTTCCTTCTGTACACATTTGGGAGACACGGTTCTCATGGCAGCAAGTGCTAGTGGGCCTGAATTTCATTATTACAAACTCTTGCATTAATAAGTGCAAATGCAGCTTCGGCAGGCCAAGAGTACAGCCTTCAATCTGTGCTCATGCTTAAAAATCACCAGCACCTTCAGACATGAAGAACTCTTCATATTATTAGTGTTGCCATTTTGGAAATGTCAATGATTGCTCAGAGTGTCCCATGGAAGGTTTTGGCTCAGGGATCTGAAGTGAGAAAAATGACATTAGCTGTGTAAGCCCCCTTGTATAGCATGCATGCTCTTTCTGCCTTCATGTCCATATCTCTTAGGAATATTTTAAGCTCCTCTGGCAACTGAACACACCTTCTATTGACTGCAGGATATTAACAGGTTATGCAAACATAGAACCAGTGAAAGTAATTGAAAGTAGAAAAGTTTAGTCAAACAATTGTTTAGAGTCCAGGAGAGGGGGCTGGGAGGGAATGGACAGCAGGAAATAGGCATCACAATATCAGATCATAAGTTTTATAATGTGTTCTCCTCAGAGAAGTTATTGGAGGTATGAACAGGTTTCTATGAAACCAAAGCAGCCAACTGACATGGTCAATTCGAGTCAATTAGCACTGGCTTCTTTTCAGGCTTGTTCTCTGAGGTAAATGTAAATTATGCAGGGTTCACTGCAGGATTTTGGGCAGGTAAAAACATTGCAGAGAGCAGTCCCTTTGCCCACTTTGCAGAATTAGGATCTGCAAATCCTAAGATTATGTAGTCTTAATAATTGCAGATATAGTAAATAATTCCCAACTTTGTCACGGGAGGGTTGGAATAAAGGTGAAATTCTTTTTGGTTTTGAAAACCCCAAACTGACACAATATGGAGCCAGAAGAGAATGGGCTCAATGATCATGAATCCAGTTGTTAGCCTCTTTCAGCCAGACAGAAACCTAGAATATGAGTAAAAAGACTGAAACGCACATTTTCTTGCATGTGTGTAAACCATGAGGTGATGATTTGTGACTATCCCCCGTCTTCTGCCTCCTTCAGTCACATGTCAGCTCATCTGCTGTGGAATTCCCTTGTCATTTTGTGCTTATCATTATTACATCTACTGTTTTAATCAGACAGTATAATTATTTGAGCACTTGTCTTACTTCATTTTACTTTATATATTCTTTTTGTATGCAAGAATGTTAATATTTGTCTTCTTATATTTTCTATTCCCCATATGGTAAATTATACATATATTTTGCAAAAAAGATGAATTTGAACTATAGTTCCATTTGAACTATAGTACCCTGCATGTAGAGCAAAAGGAATGACCACAGCTCTTAAAGAAACAGTATACTCAAGAATGCTAGTAAATTTAAAAATAAAAAAATTATTAAATTTTTTTTTTTAAATTTTAGGTTCAGGGGTACATGTGCAGGTTAGTTATATAGGTAATTAATTTCGTGTCACATGGGTTCATTGTACAGATTATTTTCTCACCGCAGTATTAAGCCTAGTACCCAGTAGTTGTTTTTTCTGCTCATTTTACTCCTCCCACCCTCCCCCTACAGGTGGGATCCAGTGTCTTGTTTCCCTCTTTGTGTCCATGTGTTTTCATCATTTAGCTTCCACTTATAAGTGAGAACATGTGGTATTCGATTTTCTGTTCCTATGTTAGTTTGCTAAGGATGATGGCCTCCAGGTCCATCCATTTTCCTGCAAAGGACAAGATCTTATTCTTTTCTGTGGCTGCATAGTATTCCATGGTGTATATGTGCCACATTTTCTTTATCCAGTGTACCATTCATGGGCATTTAGGTTGACTTCAAGTCATTGCTATTACGCATGGTGCTGCAGTGAACATATGTGTTCATGTGTCTTTATGATAGAATGAAACAATCATCATTTTAAACAAAGACTTTCACCATGATACATAGAAGGACATAGTTATTCTTGGAAATATTGGACTAACAGTTCATTATGTCCAAATTTATATGATGGGAAGAAAAATTCAAATTAATTGTTCTAAATCAATTGGCAAATATCTCCTTTATTGCATGTCTTACATTTTGTCTTATGAAACATGCCATGTGAACAAAAGGGTATATAAACTATATATGTCCAGTTTGAAGAATGATAATAAAATAAACATCCATATTCCCACCACCCTGAATAAGACATAAATGATTACCATAGAAGCCTCTTCGTGCTTTCTCTTCAGACAACCCATCACACGCCTCTTCTCCCAGGCTCACAGACATTATTTCTACTTTTAACAAGGATATATCTATGAATAGATAATAAATAAGGTATTGTTTAGTGTTTTCTGGATTGTATAGGATAATTTTTTTGGATGGAAAGGTTTAATATTATGAAGATGTCAGTTATTTCCAGATTAAACTAGAGATTCAGTAAGTTTCAAAAATAGTCTCAAGTATTTTTATGGAGTTTGAAAATATGATTATAAGATTCATATAGATAGAAAAGGGCCAGAAAGAGCCAAGACACTTTTGGAAAAGTGAAATAAGATATGTGTGGGTTGTGTGGGGAGCTTGCCCTACCGGATATCAAGACTTATTGGAAAGCTAGAGTAGTTAAGACCTTGTAGCACTGGGTGCAGAGATGGACAAGAAGACCCACAGGACAACAGAAACAGAAACAGAGCCATAATTATATGGAAACTTGATATACAACAGAAGCTGCATTGCAGACAACAAGGAGATCATTATTCATATGAACAAAAATGAAATTGCATCTCTACTTCAAACTATATGTAATACTACATTTCTATTAAGGATAAATATGAACATTAAGAAAGTCAAAACCTAAACATTTGAGAAGAAAATACAGGAGAATATCTTTATGAGGTCTGGTTGTGAACGACTTTTTCCACAAGATTAATAAAAAAGGACAAATGTAAAGGAAAAGGTTAATACATTCAACTGCATTAAAAAATAAGAACTTCTGTTCATTGGAAGACACCATAAAGAGAGTAAAAAGACAAACCATAAACTGAGAAAAGATATCTGCCAAAAAAATGTAATCAACAAATATTTAGTAGCCTGAACATATAAAGACCTCCTAGGAATCATTAGGCAAAAATTAAACAACTCAATTTAAAGATGGGTGAAAATCATGAATATAAATTTCAAAGAAGGAATCTATAACCCATAACAGATGAAAAGATGCTTAGACCAGGCGTGGTGGTTCATGCCTGTAATCCCAGCACTTTGGGTGGCCAAGGCACACGGATCACCTGAGGTCAGAAGTTGAGACAGGCTGGCCAACATGGTGAAACCTTGTCTCTATAAAAATACAAAAATTATCTAGACGTGGTGGTTCATGCCTGTAATCCCAGCACTTTGGGTGGCCAAGGCACACAGATCACCTGAGGTCAGGAGTTGAGACAGGCTGGCCAACATGGTGAAACCTTGTCTCTATAAAAATACAAAAATTATCTGGGTGGTGGTACATGCCTGTAGTCCCAGCTACTCAGGAAGCTGAGACTGGAGAGTTGCTTGAACCTGGGAGGTGGAGGTTACAGTTAACCGAGATCGTGCCACTGCACTCCAGGCGGGGAGACAGAGGCAGACCCTGTCTCAAAAAAAGAAAAAAAAAAAAAATTGAAAAGAAAAGAAAAGATGCTCAACCTTGTTAGTATTCAGTGAAATGCAGATTGAAATCTCAATGAGACTTCATTTCATCTCTACCAGATTGGCAAAAGTTAATAAAAGGTTTCTCTGTACCAAGCTTTCGTAAAATTGTGGAGAAACACAACAGGATCTGTCATCCACTTCTGGTAGAGTATAAACTGGTTCAAAACAATGTGACACTGCTTAATCAATTTAAAAGCACAATATTGCTTTTTCTTTATTAATAGAAATAGATGGCAGGGAAGTCCTTGGAATTATCATTAGATGTTCATAGAAGTCAGACTGTCCTGAGAAGGAAGAGAGGAATATCAGGGTTCATTCTTTGCTGGGAGAATTCTCAATAGCTTCTCTGAAGCTTGGCATTTTTGCGTGGATCAATTTGTTTCTTAGGGAGATGTGAAACTTCATCATATCTGAGAAATCTTTGGTGCTAAGAGCTTATTTATAGAATTCAAGTAAACAACTTATTTTAAATGTTAAGTCTTCCACAGCATAGATCCGCACACCTTTTGCAGGAGCTGTATTTGTGGTTTTGTGGTTTTAGGGTTGTATAAAGTTAGAAGCAGCAGGGATCTCGTAGGTTGTGCTGTCGTGCTGTCTAAAAGCTCTGATCACTTGTCCCAAATGGGTGAGGAATTGCAGGCCTTGTCTAGTGGATTATAAATACCTTTGGTTACCATGGTTTGGAGTCAACTCGTGTGTCCCACTGCCTGAGTTAGAATTTGAGCTCTTTCAAAAGACCTTAAAACAGCAGCTTGGTTCTACATTTCTAGTAGCAAATGGAGGAACAAAAAGAACCACCAAAACCAAACAAACAAAAATCTTAAAGTGATCATCATACTCATATTACCAGCAATAGTTTTGATACTGTCATTCTTGTAACTATTGTGTATAGAGTAGAGTAAATTTAAAAAGTGACTGTGTGATTGGCGGATTCTTTCCTTGCTGGTGTCATTGAGAACAAAAACCACTAAGGTTTTATCAGAAGGTTTCAGGAGACAACTTGAGTTTAGCCAAATATATAACACATGAACATCAACAAGGATAACTGTAATAAATTTAAATACACATATAATGAAATCCATGAATTTACCATGAAACTATTTATAACAGTTCTGAGAAAACAAACACATCTGCTCACCACAGAAGAATGCTAATGAATTCACTTGTCACTTTGAAAACTGATACATAAAGGGAAAGAATCAATATTTATTTTGACATTCCCATGAACTGTATCATTGGATAATTGAATAATAGATATAGGTAAACAATCTTTATAGAAATATATCTGCTAATAAAACAAGAATGATGCAATTAGAATATTATCATATGGCCTCGCCTGATAAACTGCTGGATCTAGGCACTGAACATAATGCAATTAACATTACAAAAAGAGAAATAACCAGCCATTACATACCACTAACTGAAGAGCACACCACTGCTTCTAAAGTAGTCTTGCTAAAAAATCAAGCCTGAGTCTGATCAATTCCCTACAACTGCCTGGCAATAGAGGAAATTCAAAGGATGAAGGAATATATTTAACAACAGCAAGGAGATGTAATCAGTGGAATCCAGACTATTGGAAATTGCACAAGGCAAGTGACCTAGTTTCCTTAAAAATAAATTACGAGAAAAAAAACAGAGAAAGAGGGCACTTACAAATTCAAGAGACATCAACCAATTGGAAAATGTGGACCTCATTTAGATCCTGATTCAAACAAGCAGGCTCTAAACGCCAAACAAAAGCACTAGCTTTCCTGTGGCTAATTAGACACCTATTTTAAAATGTACATTTACTTATTCCCTCTAAGCCTCAGTTTCCTTATCTATATAGTGGAGACAATAAATATACCTTCTTTATGGGGCTTAATTGAAATGAAATGAAATCGTGTTTGTAAAACACAATGCCTAGTGCTTTGTAAGGACTCAATAAATACTATTGTTATCACCAAAGTTGGTGTTAGAAGCTTGATAAGCAGTTTAGTATATGATTATCATATTGAAAATTGAAAAATTAAAAAATACAAGTTGGAAAGTCAAACAGATTGGCAAGGGAGTAGCTGGTGTATAAGCAAGATAGATGTAAGAAAGTGAGAATGAGCAACACTTGTCCAGAGTTCTCGAATTGTCCACAACCTTCTAAACAAGTGCTCAGAGACTCTGGTGTGGGTTTGCCAAGAGTAGAGAACATGACTACCAAGGAGTGAACATACCCTGCAACACGTTACTCACTAAGGCTGGGATTTGCTCAAGGCCTCGTTTCAAGACTGCGGCAGAGCTGGGACTCAAATCCAGATTTCTTGGCTGCTGAGTTCGGTGCTCTTTTTCTCCACCACACCCCATCATCACATACATATTTTATTAAGGTTAAAATGACAAAGAAAGTAGAGGTTTGGGTATGAAGAACAAATTCTGATTTGTTTGCAATATTGTAAGAAATGCTCCTGGAATAGGAAAACATAGTAAAGGGTTCAAAAAGAGGGAATAGACAATTTTGTATTTTTCTCCTATACTACTTTTATATCTTTTAAGATATAAAAGACCAGATGAAAGTTGCCAGATGAAACTCTATGCATCTAATTGATGCAATAGAAATAAAATCGCACACATTATCCTCAAAATAGTCTTGTGAATATAATAATATTATTATGATCATCTTTCAGTTGAGGAAACGGGATTAGAAAAGTTAAATATTGGCTGAAGTCACACAACCAGAAGTGGGCAGAGCTAGGGCTCAAACCCAGCCAGCTGTCCGTTCTACCATCACTGAGATAACATATAGCCTTATAAAAGGGGAAGAGTTCTGGTATTTTCATGAATAGAAAAGTAAAATATTACTCATCCTTAGAAGAAACCAAAGTTTTTTTTAAGTGTTTCTCCTTGATTTCCTTTGAAAGTATGATTTTTCAACCATGAAATAAAATATTCCTTAAGGGCAAAGTAATGGTTTCAATAAGATTTTAGTTACTTCTGCTTTAAGTTCTCTGTGCACCTATTATTTCTTTATTTAAGGCCCTACGCATTAAATAAATCTCATTAAACACACTACCAGTATTACAATAACTTTTTCTCTTATTATTTGCTGTTATTACCATTATGGAAATCATATATAAAAACTCTAGAAAATTGTATTTTCTGGTTGTTAAAATAAAACATTGGTTTTAGGGATGTCATTTTGTGTTTGAAACTTGATTTTGAGCTACATTTGCGTTAAGAAGCTAGAAGGGATGAAGTCTAGACTGACCAGTGTTCAGAAACACAGAAATAATTTTACCATGACTGCTAAGTCTTGGTCTCAAGATAAGTAATTTTATTCTCACTTGTGGTTAAAGAGAACTTTACAGAGAAATACTGTAGACAGACTGTAGATATTATATCTCTCAAGGAGTTTCTTCTCATTGTCTTTTTCTTAGAAGACCATCAAATAGCAAAGTCATGGAATCAACCTAGGTACCCATCAACAGTGGATTGGATAAAGAAAATGGGGTGCATGCACAATGGAATGCTTTGTAGTCACAGAAAAGAATGAAATCATGTTCTTTGCAGGAACATGAATGCAGCTGGAGGCCAATATCTTAAGTGAATTAACACAGGAACAGAAAACAAAATACTGTATGTCCTGACTTAAAACTGAGAGCTAAGCATTGGGTACTCATGAACATAAAGACGGCAACAACAGACACTGGGGACTCCTAATGGTGGGGAGGGAGGTGAGTATTAAAAAACAGTTGGTTAATATGCTCA
>NW_012118710.1:9202421-9211539 GCF_000951035.1 Colobus angolensis palliatus | reverse complement strand
TGGATGGTTCAGAAATAATTTAAAAACATTAACCTATGTCATATTGGGATCAATTTTATGAAAGGGATCTGTGGATGTGTATGAAAAGAACTTTAATTTTATCATGATTAAATATCTTTAACTCCCAGATTGTTGTCACTTCGGCCTAAAAAGTCAATGTAGGACTTTTCACAAAATAACGTTACTCACAGAATTCCAACTTGTCATAGGTATTACAAGTATCATTGAATCTTCTGGGTAATAAGACCTAGTACCAGAGCCACTAGCATTGCAGCCCTTACCAGCTACAGATGTTCTTTAATTCTGGACTCCAGTGAAAAGTTTCATCCTTGATAAATGAATCAGAGCAACATACTCAAATGTGCCATCTGTTGATTTCAAAATTGGCTCACTCAAATATCAGGCCTCTTCTGTATTAAATTTTTTAAAAAATGCTTTCATTTTTATAGATTCAGGGGGTACATGTGCAGGTTTGTTATATGGATATATTGCATAGTGGGAGTGTATTCATCAACTGAATAGTAAACATTGTACCCAATAAGTAATTTTTCAATCCTCACCCTGCTCCCACCTTATCCCCTTTTGGAGTCCCCAGTGTCTATTATTTCCCTCTGTAGGTCCACGTGCACACAATGTTTAGCTCCCACTTACAAGTGAGAATGTGCGATATTTGATTTTCTGTTTCTGAGTTATTTCACTTAGGATAATGGCCTCCTGTTCCCTCCATATTGCTACAAAAGGCATGATTAAATTTTTATGGGTGTGTCATATCCCATGGTGTATTATGTAAGGTGTATTTTCTTTATCTAATCCACTGTTGATGGATACTTGGGTTGATTCCATGACTTTGCTATTGTGAATAGTGTTGTGATAAACATACAAGTGTAGGTGTCTTTTTGATATAACAGTTGATTTTCCTTTGGATAGTACCCAGTAGTGGGATTGCTGGATCAAATGGTAGCTCTATTGTTAGTTCTTGGAGAAATCTCTACACTGTTTTCCATATAGGTTATACTGATTTACATTAGCACTAGCAGTGTCTAAGTGTTCCCTTTTCTTGCTAGTATCTGCTATTTTTTTTGTCTTTTTAATAAAAGCCATTCTGACTGGCGTGAGATTGTATCATTGTGGTTTTAATTTGCGTTCCTCTGATTATTAGTGAGGTTGAGCATTTTTTTCATATGTTTGTTTTGGGTCTCTTTTGTACTGATAGGGGGTATATGGTAGAGCAACTTGTCTTTCACTTTGGAGATGATATCCAGCCCACACTACTGGATTTCCAGAAAGTTCACCGAGTTGAATCTTCTTAGAGTTTATTGCCCATCCTCTATTACAACTATGTCTTACCAAGGCATTTAGGCTGCCTGCTACTTCTTTCTTAGCAGGTTCTATTAGTATTATGTAATCAGTGGAGCAGTCCAGCATGACATTCTATGAGACGGTAAGACAACCGAGGTCCCTGTGAACAAAATTATAGCCAAAGATTGAATAGCTGATGTGGCCCTGAAGCAAGAGAGTGAAATTATACTCCTGACTGAAAAGTGCAAGGAAACCACTTCTGACAATTTCTCCTTCATACTTTAGAAAACAAAACATTTTCAAGATGGGCACTGCATGGCAGGTGCTTCCATATGTATTGATTTGCTCGAGTAAAAAGACTACATCTGGCCAGTGCACTGGTTCCTACCTGTAATCCCAGCACTTTGGAAGGCCAATGTGGAAGGATCTCATGAGGCCAGGAGTTCAAGACCAGCCTGGGCAACATAGCAAAATCCACTCTATAAATACAAATTAAAAACTTAGCTGAGTGTAGTGGCACATGTTGTCTATAGTGCCAGCTGCTTGGGAGGCTGGGGTAGGAGGATCACTTGAATTCAGCAGTTTGAGACTGCAGTGAGCCATAATCACACCACTGCTCCAGCCTGGGTGACAGAGTGAGACCCTATCGCAAAAAGAAAAATATAAAAGAGACTACATCTGGAATAAAAGATAAATTTTCTAATTGAGTTTGTGATAACTTACCATTCTTCTTCAAGACCTTACTGTCTTTTTATTATTTATTATTTTTTATTTTTTGAGACGGAGTCTCGCTGTGTCACCCAGGCTGGAGTGTAGTGGTGCCATCTCGGCTCACTGCAACCTCTGCCTCCCAGATTGAAGCGATTCTCCTGCCTCAGCCTCTCATGTAGCTGGGATTACAGGTGCCTGTCACCATGCCTGGCTAATTTTTGTTTTTTTTTTAGTAGAGACAGAGTTTCACCATGCTGGCCAGGGTGGTCTCGAACTCCTGATCTCGAGTGATCTGCCTACCTTGGGCTCCCAAAGTGCTGGGATTACAGATGTGAGCCACTGTGTCTGGCCAAGACCTTTCTGTCTTTTATGAAAGCCAACCCAAGAGTCAAATGGGGATGCTAAGAATGATCATTTCTGTGTCTTTCAAGTTTTGATGATAGCGATAATCTTTGCAGCTCTCCAGGAATGTGGTTTTGGTTCCAGCTTACTATTGTCATGGGGATATGGGGCTTCACAGGCCTCCTTTAGGCTCTGCCTGCACACTCGTCATCACGCCATAGGCCAGGAACCCATGTAGAAACCCATGTAGATGTTCCAGTGGTTGCTGGGCATGTGTAGTTCAACTATCTATTCTCAGGGAAAATAACCACAGAAAGGATTTGCAGACTAAGTGAGCCCTTTATGAAACAGACTGAGGCAAAAATTTATTATACAACCTACATAAGCACTGGTAGACATCAGGATATTCTTGGGGATACAAAATAGCTTTGAACTAGTGTCCAGTAATCCCTGAAAGGTCTGGTTGTATTACCGAGCAAAAGGGGCTCACTGCTTGATGTACTAGCCTGTACTATGACACCGCGTTTTTGAGAAAAGAAAAGCTTTTTATTGCAAGTCGACTCACAAGGAGACAGGAGTCAAGCTCAAATCTATGTCCCTGTGCTGGTTTCACAGCAGTCATTTTATTAGAAAAGGTTTAGGGGCTGGATTCTGGGATTAGCAGGTGATTGGTGGAAGGAAAAAGGTCTAGAAAGTCCTCAGGCATGTACAGCCATCTCTTCATGCCTTCTTATTGGTCTCATGTGTAAATTTGGAGGGAGCTGGTAGGAAGCATGGAAATTCAGGCTATGATGTCAGCAAGTTCATTTTGTGCAAACTTATGCAGCTATAGTGATTTCAACTGATTTCAGCCAGTTTGTTATCTTACAAAGGAGAGAAGTTTCAGTTTTTCAGCAAGTTGTTTCTTTTCTTATCTGCCATCCTGCAAACTCAAGAGTTTCTACTAGTTTTTTTTTTTTTTTTTTTAACTCTTTGGGGCACAGTTTCAGTCATTCCCTTTTCTCCTGGGTATAGTCATTCCAGGAAGTGGTGGCACTTTCCTTTGGGGAAGACCAGACAATTTACAAAACATAATATTGCATGGACTTCCTCTATGGTGCAATCTTCTCTTTATTCACGTGCCTCTGGGAAATGATTACTTCTGGAATTAGATGAAGGTCTCAAATCATCTATTTTCCTGGTTTACAGTTTCAGTTCAGTTCTAGAAATCAATTAGGATATTAGAGGATAGGCCATTTATTTGGACTCTAGGGACCTTGTAATCAGTTATCCACTGCCAAAATACCATGTGTCAAATCATTCTGATTACCATGAGCCTTGCTGCCTGGTATGATGACTATGTCTGCTCTACTTCTGGCAGTTAGGTAGTGATATTTATCCTCTGCCTGGCCTCAATTCCATCATCTCCATAGAAATAAGAGAGCTCATTACAATGGCAGTATCTCTCAACCTTATCCGTGGCCAATGGAGTGAAGCCAACACAGCATTTTTCAAGAATCTCAGGGCTTCCCAACTATGTATTTCTCAAAACTGAGGTGAATAGACAATTCTCAAAAGAAGATATACAAATGGCCAACAAACATATGAAAAAATGCTGAACATCACTAATGATGAGGGAAATGCAAATCAAAACCAGTATGATACTACCTTACTCCTGCAAGAATGGCCATAATAAAAAAGTCAAAAACAGTAGATGTTAGCATCGATGCAGTGATCAGGGAACACTTCTACACTGCTGGACAGAGTGTAAACTAGTACAGCAACTATGGAATACAGTGTGGAGATTCTTAAAGAACTAAAAGTAGAACTGCCATTTGATCCAGCAATCCCAACTATTGGGTATCTACCCAGAGGAAAATAAGTCATTATACAAAAAAGATACTTGCACTTGCATGTTTGTAGCAGCACAATTCACCACTGCAATAATTCTGAAAGGTCTGGTTGTATTACTGAGCAAAAGGGACTCACTGCCCAATGCTCTAGAAGCATGGAACCAACCCGAATGCCCGTCAATCAACAACTAGATAAAGAAACTCTGGTATGTATATATACACATATATATGTATATATGATATATATATGATACACATGAATGATACAAGGGAATCCGGGGACTTGGCATGAAGGGAGGGAGGGGGCAAGGGATAAAATAATACAAATAGGGTGGAGTGCATACTGCTTGGGTGATGGGTGGACCAAAATCTCACAGATCACCACTAAAGAACTTACTCATGTAATGAAATACCACCTGTACCCCAATAACCTATGGGAAAAAAAAGCTGTGATGAAAGGAGAGCCTGCCGACCCTACTAGGATGGGTAAGCGAGTCACTTGTGATAAATCCATTTCTGTACATTTTCTCCCTCTTTATCATGTCCAGGAATTTCTAGTATCTTAATATTATTTTGTGTAGACCACACTGAGTCTGTGTTTCAGCTGACTGGAACATACATATGATAGGAGTGGAAAACGAGGAAGATTGCCATCCGTTTGTTGGTAGCTGCCACACAGGCAGTGTTGTTTTAGGGTATTTGAGCAAGGCATGGCCAGACAGTTCTCTCACCAGACTGGGAAAACTCACATTTTCTACTGATAAGGGGACTCATTAGTCCTTCGAATTTATAGAAAATGAAGTTATAAAATTCTGCCAAATATTGTCATTTAAATTCTCGGGTGCCACACTTTTGCAGTCTTTCATATAGGAAATGTCTTGAAACTGGAATTTAAACTATGGAATATCTAGCATCCTGCAGGGTAAATGTCAGTTTGATTTGAGCTTATATAAAGCCCATGGCCAGAAGACATGAGATACATTTAGGACATAGAAGCTATAGGTATTTTGGCCATGCTTTGAAAATGATACCCAGGAGGGCCTGGAATAACATCATTTTGTTCAATGTTCTGTATAAAGTTGTATCATTATAATGTTGTTGAAAAAAAGTTGTTTACATTTTATGATATTTTTATGATACATTTTATGATATTATATTGCAAGTTCCAAGAACCTATTGACCACAAGTGAAGGCTTACTGTATATGTATGTTACATTATTATTTTGTCCATTGCCCAACTCCAACCCACTAATGTGAGTATAAGAACTTTTTATCTCTTTTCTTCACTGCTGTGTACTCTGCTCAGAAAAGCACTTGGGTCACAGTAGCTACTCAATAAATAGTTGTTGAAATAATGAATAAATAGTCCTTGTTTTTATGACGTTTATATCAAATGGAGGAGAAAGACATTCATATATAATCTCTCAACTGAAATCTAAATTTGAATCTGTTCTAAGTTGTGTTGAATTGTTCTATTGTCAATTTGATTAACCTGGAAATTATTTTTTCCTGAATTCTTTTCTCTGTGGGTCGTGGGCCCACAGAGGCAAGCTCCCCTTTGCTGTCACTTTAGCAGCTTAACTTATTTGGTTTCTCGGATTTCCCTGGAGGCTCTTTCTCACCTATGCCATTGCTTAAGGAGAACTAATTAATAACTTTTTTTTTCTTTTTTTAGATGGAGTCACACTCTATCACCCAGGTTGGAGTGCAATGGTGTGAACTCGGCTCACTTCGACCTCCACCTCCTGGGTTCAAGCGATTCTCCTGCCTCAGCTTCCCGAGTAGCTGGGATTATAGGCACCTGCCGCCACGCCTGGCTAATTTTTATATTTTTGGTAGAGACAGGGTTTCACCACGTTGGCCAGGCTGGTTTCAAACTCCTGACCTCAAATGATCCTCCCGCCTCGGCCTCCCAAAGTGCTAGGATTACGGGTGTGAGCCACCATGCCTGGCCAATAACTCTTTTTTAATCCTCCAATTACCCACTTCCAGAATTCACATAAGTCCCTCTTTTAATTATGTAATGTCTAATTCCTATTCTAAGTACTTTATCCTATAACACTCATAGCCAATTCTTTCAGGAGATAAACTAAGAAATCAGTAATCTTTCAAATCCTCTGTAGAAAATAGTCTGTGTTGAATTTTTTGAGAGTGGCATGTCTGTCTCAAGTGTAGCAATTCCTGAAATATTTTCTTGGGTACTTTTGACTATTTGCCTTTTTTGCCTGACAGACTGATACTAGATATTAATCTCCATGGAAGAGGGAAAATGTGATGTAGCTGAGTAGATGAGATCATTTATGAAAAAGAATATTGGGAGAAATGAGATCCTCCATGACAAATCCTTGAGACATTCCAAAACTTCTTTACCAGACAAAGAAGAATAAATTTGAAAAGTAGGTGCAGTCAGAGTGGCTAGAGAGGCAGAAGGAGAGCCAGGAAGGTGTTATGTCTTGAAAGTCAAGGAAATGTTGTGAAGGATGGTGTAGAAACTTATGCTTCAGTAATTTCGACATGTTAGATATTTTTTGCGAGAGTGTACCTTCAAATTAAAAAAGATAAGAGTTTTCATTAAAAAAGTTTTGTTCCATAGTTGGACTGTCATAAAGTGAGGAAATCTTCAAGGTTCAAAGAAAAGAAAAAGAAGAAAACAATGTAAGCTGAAACGAAAACGGTGAACAATGAACACATTTAAAAAGATCTCCCGCAGGGCTTTTACACAATGTGTATAGCTTTTCTTTGTAACTATGTTTCCCTGAGAAATGTTAATGTATCCTTATGCTTGTAGAAAAAGTTTTTCAAGCAGGTGACAAAATAAGGGAATGGAACTCAAGACTTCCAGATGTAACCCTTGACACTGGGAATGAACTGGAATGATCTCAGATAGGTAGAACCCTTGGCTTTAGCAGAAGCAAAATGAAATACTATCCAGAGAAATTGTATTCTCAATGGAGACTCCAGGTTTTCCACAAGTTAAAATCAACCATTGTAATTGTAATTGTTAATCCCCTTAGCCCAACTTGACTGGTCTAAAAGATACCCAGGTAGTTGGTAAAACATTTTATCTGGATACATCTGTGAGGATACCTCCAGAAGAGATTGACGTGTCAATCAGTAGACTAAGTAAAGAAGATCTGCATTCACTAATGTGAGCAGGAATCATCCAAGCTTTTAGGAGCTCAAATAGAACAAAAAAGGTGGAGGAAGGGCAAATTTTTTATTGGCTTGAGCTGAGAAATCCATCTTCTCCTGCCCTTGGACACCAGTGCTCCTGGTTCTTGGGCTTTCAGATATAGATTGGGATCTACACCACTGGCCTCCTGATTTTCAGGCCTTCAGACTTGGACTGAATTACACTACTAGCTTTCCTGGTTCTCAATTTGCAGTCAGCAGATTGTAGAACTTTCTGGCATCTGTAACTAATATGTTTTGGCTCTGTCCCCACCCAAATCTCATCTTGAATTGTAATCTGAATTGTAATCTCCACCTGTCAAGGGAGGGAGCTGGTGAGAGGTGATTGGATCAAGGGGGCGGTTTTCCCCCATGCTATTCTCATGATAGTGAGTATGTTTTCATGAGATCTGGTTGTTTGATAAGTATCTAGAACTTCCCCTTCTCTCTCTCTCTCCTGGCACCGTGTGAATAATGAACTTACTTCTCCTTTGCCTTCTGCCATGATTGTAAGTTTCCTGTAGCCTTCCCAGTCATGCAGAACTGTGAGTCAATTAAACCTCTTTCCTTTTAAATTACCCAATCTCAGGCAGTTCTTTATAGCAGTGTGAAAACAGACTAATGCAGAAACTGTGTGAACCAGTTTCTATAATAACACTCCTTATGTGTGTGTGTGTGTTCACAGACACAGATATACCCCATTGTATCCCATTGGTTGTGTTTCTCTAGAGAATCCTGAATAAACAATCGTCATGAGCTCACAGATCATCTTGAGGGAGAGAAACAACAGATTTAATTCCTCAAGGATTTTAGATAATAAAACTATTATATGTGGCTGTGAGATAACTATACATATTAGCTTTCTGTTGCTGCTATATTACTGCAAAACTTAGTGAGTTAAAACACCACCAATCTATTCTCTTACAGTTCTAGACTTCAGAAGTCTAAAATTAAGATATTGTATGGGATATATTCCTTCTGGAAGCTTTAGAGGAAAATATATTTCTTTGCCTCTTCTAGCTTCTAAAGACTACTTACATTTCTTGGTTTATAGCTCCCTCCTCCGTTTTCTAAATGTATGACTACAACTTCTGACTCCCTTGTCACATTTCTTTATTCTGAATTTGCATTCTTACCTTCTTATAAGAACCCTCATGATTATATTGGAATATAAATATAGATAATACCAGATAATACAGGATAGTCTCCAATTTCAAGATCCTTAGTGACATCTACAAGGTCTCTTTTGCCATGTAAGGTAGCATATTTAAAATTTCTGGGGGATTTGAATGAGGATATCATTGGCGGTGGAAGCATTATTTTGTCTTCCACTCTATGCATGAATGTTTAAAGAATTTTTTTTTAAAATGCAAAAAAAGACAAACATGATGACAATATATACAAGTAATCATATAGATGTAAAAAGAAGGAGATAAAAATTTAAAATAAAGTGTAATAATCAATTAAAAAAACCTTAAGGGATGGACCAAACAACAGAGTAGATGTGGCTGAAGAAAGAATTAGTGAACTGAAAGAGCTTAAGACTTTCAGAATGTCACATAGAAAGCTGAAATGGAAAATGTGAGAGAGGTTAATAGATATGGAGAAGAGAATGAGAATGCCTAACATACTTCTATTTGAAGCCCTAGGAAGAAAACATAAAAATGTTGAAGGAGAGGCAATATTTGAAAGCATAAATTTGAGAATTTTCTGGAACTGATACTATATAAACCACAGATACAAACAGGATAATTTTTTTTTTT
>NW_012118710.1:9166253-9201296 GCF_000951035.1 Colobus angolensis palliatus | reverse complement strand
AAGGATCCAGTTTCAGCTTTCTACTTATGGCTGGCCAATTTTCCCAGCACCATTTATTAAATAGGGAATCCTTTCCCCATTTCTTGTTTTTCTCAGGTTTGTCAAAGATCAGATGGCTGTAGATGTGTGGTATTATTTACCAAGAAGAATAAAGTGAGAAGAAATCTACCCCTAGTTATAAGGTTGAGCAACTGCAGAACATCAGTGACAAAGAGATCTAAGATGTAGCCATATAGAAAAGACAAATTATAACCTTTCCCCTCCAAAAGACTTAGAATAGGCCTTTTGAAAACCTGAAAAAATGGAAGTCAGAATAATTGCATATGTTAATAAAATATATATTAAATTCAGAGAGAAAATATTGGTCTAGAATTGTCTCTATCTCAAAAATTGGAGTAATATACAGGAATTTTCACGTAATTATATATTGACTACATACTGAGTGTTAATCACTAATAGATCTGCACAAAAGAAACTTCTGAAACATGTACTTCAGGAGGAAGTAAAATTGTTTTGAAAAGGCCTAAGATGCAGAATAAAATTGTGAAGAAATAAATTCTTAAATGTAGATAAGTGAGCAATGTCTATATAATGATAATGAATAACTTGTTGTGGCTAATAAAGACACAGTTAAAATACTGAGGAGCAATAGTATATAAGCCAGAATTGAGGTGATCAGGCTTAAAATGTTCTAAGAATTCTTGAATGGATAAGAGAGAAAAACTCCTGATTTTAGATTTGTTACACATAGATGGTACATTTCAAAGGTAACTTTTAAGCCAATAGAAATAAAGTGCACAGTTTCCAAACAGGTAGAGAAAAATATGGAATAAAGAGTTATTCAAACAAGAAAAATCTATACGAAGAAAGTGAACAGAACAAAAAGAGAGAAGAAATCAAAAGCAAAAAGTGAGATAAAACTGAGTCCAAATATATCTGTTATCACAGTAAATTAAAAAGAACCAAGTTTGATTATTAAAATGCAGTTTGTCAAATTGGATTAAGAGCAAAAATAAATGCAGCCATCTAATCTTTTAAAGACAACCTAAAGCATATAAACCATGATCAGGTTGAAAATAAACAAAAAATATAGGCAAATCCAAACCAAAGGTAACTGAAACTGAGTTTAGTGAAAAACTGACTTTTGGATAAAAAGTATGAGAAGTATAATGGTGTTTATTACATAATGATTAAAAGTTTAATTTATTAGGATAATATAATAGTTCTAAACTTGCTTCTAACTAATAATCTAGTCAATAACATATGAAGCAAAACTTGATAGAACTTCAGGGAGAAATTAACAAATACACCACCCAAATAGGAAATTTTGATGTCTTTCCCCTTATTAATAGATCCAGGAAACAAATTATTAGTGTAGAAATAAAATACACCAATGATAAAATTAACATGCTTTATACATTGGACATATATAGAACTCTGCTTGTAATAATGAGAAAGCATGCATTCTTCCTAAGCACACTGAAATATTTATAAAAATTGACCACATATTAAACCACAAAGCAAGGCTCAGCAAATTTCAATGATTTAATATTCTAGAGACCACATTCTCTGATCACAGTTTTTTTTAATTTATAGCAAAAATCCAATCCATATATTTATTAATTTTTTTTGTTTTTGAGGTAAAACTAACATACCATAAAATTCACCATTTTAACCATGCTAAAGTGTGTAATTTAATGACTTACAATACATTCACAGTTGCACAGCCTTCATCAATATCTAATTACAGAACATTTTCATTACCTCCACCAAAGAGACTCCATATCCATTAACAAGTATTCTCCATTCCACTCCAACCGCAGTCCCTGGAAGCCACTAGTCTACTTTCTGTCTCTATGGGTTTTTCTATTTTGGACATTCACATGAATGGAATTAGGCCAGGTGTGGTCTTTTGTGCCTAGCTTCTATCTCTTAGCATAATGTTTTCAAGGTTGATCCAGGTACTAGCACGTATCAGTAATTTGTTCTTTTGTTGCAGAATAATATTCCATTGTATGACTATGCAATATTTTATTTATCCATTCATCAGTTGATGAACATTTGGGTTGTTTCTACTTTTTAGCAATTACAAATAATGCTTCTATGGACAGTCATACATTCAGTTTTAATGTGAACATATGTTTTCATTTTTTTTAGGCAAATACCTAAGAGCAGAATTGCTGGGTCACATGATAATTCTATATTTAACTTTTTGAGAAGCCACCACAAGTTTTTTTTTTTGAAGTGACTGCACCATTTTACATTCCCACCAGTGATGTATGTAGGTTCCAATTTCTCCACATCCTTGTCAATATTATTTTACATTAAAAATATAATCATCCTAGTGCATGCGAAGTAGTATTTGCTATATCATTGTAATTATGATTTGAATTTTTCTAATGTCTAATGATGGGTATCATTTTTTTATGTGCTTATTGATCGTTAGTATATTTTCATTATTTTTTATTTTTATTTTATTTTTTGGGACGGAGTCTTGCTCTGTCACCCAGGCTGTAGTGCAGTGGCATAATCTCAGCTCACTGCAACCTCTGCCTCTGGGTTCAAACAATTCTCTTGCCTCAGCCTCCCAAGTAGCTGGGATTACAGGCACATGCCTGGCTAATTTTTGTGTTTTTAGTAGAGATGGGGTTTCAGCATCTTGGCCAAGCTGGTCTTGAACTCCTGACCTCGTGATCCACCCGTCTCAGCCTCCCAAAGTGCTGGGATTACAGCCATGAGCCACTGCTCCCAGCCCATTGTGAGTATATTTTCTTTGGAGAAATATCTATTCAAGATCTTTGTCCATTTTTTAATTGAGTTGTCTTTTTGCTGTTGTAAGAGTTCTTTAAATATTCTGGATGCTAAACTCTTAACAGATATATGATTTGCAAATATTTTTCCCATACTGTGGGTTGTCTTTTCATTCTTTTGATGGCATCCTTTGATACATAAAAGTGTTTAATTTTAATGAAGTCCAATTCATTTTTTTCTTTTGTTGCTTATGCTTTTTGTGTCATATCTAAGAATCCATTGCCAAATCTGTATGAAGATTTATACTTTTTTTGAAGATTTATGAGAGTTTTATAGTTTTAGCTCTTAATATTTAGATCTTTGATCCATTTTGAGCCAATTTTTGTATACGGTATGCAGTAAGGGTCTAATTTCATTCTTTTGTTGTGGATATTCGCTCGTCCTAGTAGCATTTGTTGAGAAGATTTTTCTTTCCCTTTTCAATGTTCTTAGTACTCTTGTTGATGTCAGTTGACCATATACATGTGGACTTAATTTCTATATTTTTGAGAAACACTCTTGTAAACAACTTATGTCATTTCATTCTTTTGTTGTGAATATTCACTTGTCCTAGTAGCATTTGTCGAGAAGACTTTTCTTTCCCCTTTCAATGGTCTTAGTACTCTTGTTGATGTCAGTTGACCATATACATATGGACTTAATTTCTATATTTTTGAGGAACACTCTTCTAAACAACTTATATGTCATAGAAAAATTTTGATGAAAACTCAAAATACTTAAATCTGAAAAATAATGAAAATATAACACAATAGTACTGTGAGAATTCTGCTGCAAGTAATGACAAACTATGTTGTTTCATCTAACCCTCCTGCCAAGAACTAGAAAAGTCAGAAAAAATTAAAATTAATCAGTTTGAAAATCGTGGAGAGCCATTGAGACATTAAGGACTTGTAAACCCTAGATCCTAGATAGGAGGAAAGCCCTGAGAGAGGAATCGCACATGATATTAATGCTCCCCTCAAAGCATTTGCCACATCAAAAGCAATGGCTGAAAGGTTGACAACTGAAAAGTAGGAGAGATAAAAGAAAGAAAATACAGAAAAGACATAAGAGGTATATGGGACAAGGTGAAAACTTCTAACATACATGTACAGTCCCAGAAAAAGAAAGAAATCAGTCAGAAGCAATCTTTGAAGAGAGAGCAGCCTTAAATTTCTCAAAAATTAAAGACATCAAGCAACAAATACAAGCAGGATAAATGCAAAGAAAATCACAGGTAGTCATACACACACCACACGGAAACTGCTGACAACAAAAGACAAGATCGTAAAACAGACAGAGAAAAATGATATATTATCTTGGAGAAAACAACAATAAGGCTGAAAGCATTACTAGATATAAAGTGGAACATTTCATGATAATAAAGGAAGCATTCCACTAGAAATGTGTAATAATTCTAAACTTGTATCAGTAATAATATATATGGTAAGATGAATTAAGCAAAAATTGATAGAACTAAAAGGATAAATTTATAACTATAGGAGACAGTAGGAAATTTTAATACACTTCCCTCAATAACTGATAAACCAAGTAGAAAAACAAAATGTCAGTAAAGCTGTGAAATTAACAGATTATTATTACACTGGCTTAATTTACATTGTAGAACACTGCACAACAATATTTTTTCTATTTTCAATTTTTTCAGTTACACACAGAACTGCAAAAATTAAGCTAGACATCAACAGCAAAATATAAGTGAAAAAGTCTCAAATATTTTCAAATTATAAAGTAAACATTTAAGTAATTCCTGGATCAAACAAGAATCACAATAAAAATGAGAAAATATTCTGAATTGACGGAGGATGAATATGTAAGAGATAAAAATGTGTGCGGTATAGCTAAAATTCTGTTTAAGGGAGGTATATAGCTTGTATGTATGTATGTATGTATGTATATAGAAAAGCTAAAAACAAATGATGTATGTCCTTATGTCAAGAAGTTAGAAAAAACAATAAATTAAGCCCATAAAAAGTAAAATAAAGATAAGGGCAGGAATTAATAAAATTAGCCAAATCATACAAAAGAGTGTACCATCAGAATCAAATGAATAAATTGCTTCCTTGAAAACATCAATAAATCAATATAATTCTGGGAAGACCAATTAAGGATAAAAAGAAAAAAATAGAAAACTGATAATGTCAAGAATGAGAAAAAGGACATTGCTACATATTTGAGAGTCATTAAAAATAATATGAAGATATTATAAGGTTATAAATAAATATTTTAAAATAAGTAGTTAATATTTTGTAAAATAGAACTTGTCAAAACTGACAAGACACAAGAATCAAGTATGAATTTTTATGATTATAAACAAACTTAAGTCCACTATTATTCACAAGGAAAATTCTTGGCCTAGACTGTTGTATCTATGATTTCTACCAAATAGATACTTAAAAAGCCCAACGTAACACAAATTTGCCTTTTTTATGGGTTATTAAGCTAATGTGCCTCACCTCCAAGTTCATTCTTTTATGCTTTACTTTCTGATGCTGGGGCTGGGACTTTGCACTTCCCAGGTGTTTTTTGTTGACTGGCTTCCTGTTGGGCTCTGCAGAAAAGGAGCATCAGAGGGAGACTGGGACAAAAGAAGTGGGAGGTAGATGATATTCTGTATTACCAAATACAAAAATTATATGCTAATTAAAAAAGAGATTATAAAACCAAAAGAAAAAGAGAACAATGATCAACTGAGAGCTCAAAGAAGATGAAGACCATCTTCGAATTTTGTAATTCATTTAGGGAGAGCTGCCAAGGAGAAGTGATAAGGGCAGAAGCCAGATTACAGTGCATTTACAAGTGAGTAGGAAGTAAGAATGGAGACCTATGGCCTGAGCTTGTTGCTGTTTCTGGGCCCAGATTGTATGAGACAATAGCTTTCAGGTCTTTAGAAGCTGTACTTTGGCATGGCTGGGATAGGCTTGGATGGACAGCAAGGACTCCAATATGTAAATATTATGAGGCTTAAGGATAGATTAGATTTCACTCAGGGCATTATCTAGCTTTGGCTCCATACACCATAACTGGTATTGGAGCGCTAAAATATTTGGCTGGATTGATTCACCTTAGTTCCTATAATGTCAAACCTCAAAGCCCAACAAAGTTATCCTTGGTGTTCTGGACCACCTGAGAATTTTCCATTCCAATCTGGTTTTCTTATTGATACAGAGATTTAGTCTCATACAACAGAAGGCATTTAAGCCCCTAAAGGAGCCTAACTTTATTTTAATAATTAATAGTGAATAGGATCTAGTTATAAGATTAGATTGCCCAATCCATTAAAACAGATTTTAAGACCAAACTCCTGGCTCTAGTGGCTTGTGTTTGGGATCTGAGATTTGGCAGGCGGGAAAGTTTTGGTCATTCCGGCAGTTTCCTGGAACTTTCAACTGAAATGTATTCATGGCAGTTTTCCTTGGTGTCCCCTCTCTAGAGCTGTAGGATTTTGGTTTTACAGAACAACTACAGCAGTGTTCTGTATGAGTTGCAAAGAAGGTCATGGCAGGGAGCCTGTTAATGAGGTAACCTCAAAAATTTAGTCAAGGAAAACTTCCCCTCCTGGGGTTAGTACTAAAAATTTTATAAGGAATGTCCACATGTGCATAAAAATGAAGGTGTTTGGTTCTATTTATGAGGTTTTTTTTTTTTTTTTGAATGAAATTCAAGTAACTTGTGAGACCATGGAACTTCCCTTGGTCCTCAGGGAACAACCAAAAGGGACCAAGAAGTGCAAAGCAGTTTACACACACCTCTTGAGGAATAGCTCAGGCAGACATCATCTAATAAGATGCCCACCTGCTTCTTCAAGAGCTCCCCCAGATACCACTAGATTACTTGATTCTCTCAGGGTTAGTTTCCTCTTTCCTGAAAAACTGGAGCTTCATTAGCCTGTTTTTCTTGTCCTCAGAGGTTCTCCTTCTCAATAACAACTTGTTCCACACTCCAGGGTAAGGACACTGGATATAGAGAAAAAAATTAAAGCAAGACACTTGCTAATCTAATACCAGTCTGTACTGAGTTGGACTTGTTGATACATGGTCACAGGAGCACACATGCACAGGAAATATCCGCTGAAAAGAGAAAGGAATCCACCCTGAAGTGACTCAGTCACATTTCTCCTGTTCTCTCTCATTTTTGTTCATGGTAGGAAGTATGCATGTCTTGTGTTAAAGAGGCTATCAATTGTTTTGAATAACCCAGGAATGTTTTTCATTTATTGAGCCTGTCTTCAAGGTAAATCATTCCCTACAGAACACACATACAAAAAAATGTTTTTAGATTGTTTGTATTCAGATACCTCATCCTTCATATGAAGAGTCAATGTCTGATAGCTTTGGATGACTGTATGATATTGGGCCATATGGAAAGTTGTTAGAGTAATGACTTCCAGTAAGTTACACCTCCCAATATCCAAGCACTTATATATATTCCTCTCCCACCTTGACTCTGGTCACTAACTTGCTTTGGTTAATGCAACATCACAAATGTGGCCAGTAGGGACTTGTTAAACATTCCCCTATTGGAGCTTCCCTCTTGGAATGTCACCCTGAGCTGTTGCCGTGTCAACACCCAGAATGAAAGGTCACAAGACGGAAACTGCACCATCCCCGTTATCTCAGCTGAGCCTGACTGTTAGTCGTCCTGCCAGCTGAATGCAGCAACATGAGTAGTCCCTAGAGAGAGTGCCAGAAGAACTACCTCGTCAACTTACAGGATCATGAAAATTAAGTCACTTTTTAAAAAGCAAGTGTTGGGATGATTGTTGCACAATGATAGATAACTAAAACAAGCCAGGATCTTGTAGTTTGTGTATTTCATTTTTTGCATCTGTTTGATGATAATTGTGATATTCCACAACAAATTACTATGTGTAAAACTGTAAATATCCCTGTGCATATACAGTAATATGATTATCCAGAAATGGGACTGCTTTCCATAAGGCCTACCCAGAATCTATCTGTTCTGTGTTCAGGGGTCGATGTGCATGTATTGTAGAATTACAGGTGGTAACAGATTACAGAGACTGGGTGGAAGAAAATGCATAATTGGGAAACTACAGGAGACATGGTGTGTGTATGTGTGTGCATGTGTGTACATATGCACATATGGGTTGAGAGAGAAAGATCAGAGACATGATCAGGGAAAGCGAGTTAAATGGAAATGGTTCTCAGTGGGTGGTGATGTACTAAACAGCACAGTGCGGTGGTAGAAACATGTTAACTTCCAAGTTCAAGACCTAATCATTAAAACAATCTACATGTGGTGCCTATGCATTGGCTCATAATTAAGAATCAGATTAATAAAAACATGGGTGTTCCAGTGAATTCATTCCTAGGGTTTTTTTGTATTTTTTCTTTATATTGCTTGAAATTCTTTGCAAATTAAATATATAATACTGAAACCACAGAGAAAAAAGGGATATTAAAAAAGCAAATAATCTTTTGATACCAACTTGCCTATGGAATGTCTTATAATAGTCTGTATTGCTTTTTTAACTACACAGAACATCAAAAAATATATTTCCCAATGAATAGGAAAAGATTGTATGGTAAAGGATATTCACAATTAGAATTATGTTTGGCAAGTAATGCTTAGCCTTATTTAATACATTCTAACTTGTGTGAGTGCTAAGGAGTTCTCCAAGCTGAGGTTCTATGGCCCTGATTCTGGCATTGAGGGCACTGAAGCTGAGTAGTAGGGAAGTCTACAGGTTACTCCTGTTGTCCAAATAACTTCTTTCTGGGTATGCATGTAATGCCCACTTGCAATGAAACAAAATTAATCCTCTTCTGATAAACACTTTCCCCAGATCTGCATAATAGTGAGGAAACTATGTATAAATATACATCCGATTACTTTTGATATATAGTAAGCAATTAAAATGTACACACACATACACTACCAAACATATTAAAATATATCAAAAGCTGGGCATGGTGGTACATGCCTGTAGTCCTAGCTACTCAGGAGGCTGAGGCAGGAGGATTGCTGGAGCCCAGGAGTTCAAGGCTGTGGTAAGCTATTACCACGCCTGTGAATAGTCACTGCACTCCAATCTGGGCAACATAACAAGACTCCATCACCCCATCTGTGAAAAAACAATTTATAAAAAAGATACCACCACTGTGTCTGTGCACTCATTTGGGATCTAAACTTCTTTACTGTTCTGGCATAAATATCCACATTCTGGTTAAATAGGAAAAATCAGAAGCAGTATTAATCAAATCCTTCTCACTGCTCCTCTAATTGTCTTGCTGTTATAACAGGGATGATTTCTTAGGAAGAAATCACTTCATGTGAAGCAAAATACCATTTGCTGAATGCCCCATTCAGAGTCATCAGGTTAGACAGCTTTCTTCCTCCTCAGAAAGTGATGGAAACACAAATGGGATGAAAACAGGTGTGGTTGCTTGGTGCATTGTTGTGTCAAAAGTTCCTTGGGGTTTAATGATCCCTAGCATTGCAGGGAAGGAATATAAAGGAGAACTTAATGGCTTTATTTTTAAATAATTAGCTGAAGGACTCTTCTTTGTGCTCACAAAAAATTTTTAAATTACAGTATTACCTCTTCCCCCTTCTTGTCACTTGACACTCTCTCACCTCCATCCTGGGACTCCACCGCCCACAGTAAATTAAGAAATCAGTAATCCAGTAGTGTCAATGGTGAGATTGTTTAAAGAGAGTTTTCTTTCTTTCTTTCTTTTTGAGACAGAGTCTCACTGTGTTGCCCAGTCTGGGGTGCAGTAGTGTGCTCTCAGCTCACTGTAGCCTCTGTCTCCCAGGTTCAAGTGATTCTCCTGCCTCAGTCCCCCAAATGGCTCTGATTACAGGTGCCTGCCACCACGACTGGCTAATTTTGTATTTTTAGTAGCGACTTGGTTTCACCACATGGGCCAGGCTGGTCTCGAACTCCTGACCTGAGGTGATCCATCTTCCTTGGCCTCCCAAAGTGCTGGGATTACAAGCGTGAATCACTTGCCCGGCCAGAGAGTTCTCAATGAGATTAGGTTAAATGACTATACTTTTATTTTAAGGCAGTGTTTCTTAAAGTGAGGTCTGGAGACCAGTGCTTTAGCAGAGGGTAAATGGCACCCTAGGGGCAATGTAACTTGTTTGCACTTGCTCTCTCAAGGCTGTGCTGGTATTTTCCTGAGAAATAAATAAACACATAGCCCAAACAAAAGTGTTTCTACATTCTTAGAGAAACAAATCTGAAGACGATGAATCAAATTCTTGTATATTAGCATCTTTGTAGTAGCTCCAGTTATGCGCTGCCTTCCTTTTCTCACTCTCACTCTTCCGGAGACCAGCAGCTTCACAATTACTTATTAAAGTTACATGTGAAAATGAAGATTCCTGACAGCTGCTAGGAAAAAAATTCTGATTAATAGGTCCCTAGGTTCATAGTATTGTTATGAAGTCATCCTTAGATCTTGGACTATATACTGCTAGAGTTTTATCTGCGAGAAAAATCCATTTCTGCAAAGTTTAAACCCCTATTCAATAACTTGCGGGCTACATCATCTCTAATGTTTATGGTGGGTTAAATGGAAGGCCCTTCCTGTTGAATCATTCTTCCCAAAACAAAACCCTTCTTGTCTATGTTCTTGCCTTAGTGAGTTCAGTATCATAAACAAATTGAATCCTTGCAAACTGAAGTTGTTCACAGGCTCAGAATCATCAATATGATCATCAGTGAATACTTTAAGGTGGAGTTGGCATAGATAGGCTATCAAGTAGCCTATCTATCAGTTACAGTATTACTGTGGAAGTTGGGTTTTGGAGGAATAATTCACATTAGTTAATAAAGGTTGAGGCGGAGACTACTTACTGGTTGTTCCCAATTATCTCTTTTTCGTTTTTCCCTTACCCTACCCATCTACAATACAACTAGACCCCAAGTTTTCAACTGGGCACATGGCCTTATAAAATAAAGTTTGTGGCCAGGCGCGGTGGCTCACGCCTGTAACCTGAGCACTTTGGGAGGCTGAGGTGGGTGGATCACTTGAAGTCAGGAGTTCGAGACCAGCCTGGCCAACATGGTGAAACCTGTCTCTACAAAAAATACAAAAGTTAGCCGGGTGCGGTGGCATGTGCTTGTAAACCCAGCTACTCAGGAGGCTGAGGTAGGAGAATTGCTTGAACCTGGGAGGCAGAGGTTGCAGTGAGCCAAGATTGCATCATTGCACTCCAGCCTAGGCAACAGAGTGAGACTCCATCTCAAAAAAAAAAAAAAAAGTGTACGTCTTAGCCTTATTTACAACTAGGGGACATCATGTTATTAAGTTCTGAACAATGGGATGTAAATGGAAGAGGTGTATATCATTTAAGGGAAGTGTTGTAGGATTTGTTCTTTTACTTCTTCATCCTCATGACGGGCTGGGATGCAGAGGTAATGACTGGAGTTTGAGCTGCCCTCTGGGATCATGATATAAAAAAGCAAATTTGACAATACAAAACAATACAGAGAGCAACAGAAAATTTAAAAGTAAAACAAAACACACAAAACAACAAAATAACTATAATCCATATGCTTATTATACAAAAGCAGATATTGTATCCATAAAACAATAAGATAGCCTTATCAAAAGCAAGAATAATAAAAACCAACAACAAAAGCCAACAACAACAAATAAACAAAAAGCAACATGAGCGAACCGGGCAGAACTCTCCGAATGCAAAAATATAAAGCAGAAATGAGAAGAAGATCAGGTGAAAAGTCGGAAGCTAAAGTTGAAGAAATCTCCCAGAAAGAATGAAATGGCAAAAAGGTGTAAAACTGGAGAGGAGACTCAATTTAAAAGCCCTGACTCTTAATTTGAGAATTTTAGAATGAAATAAAAGAGGCAATGGGGGGAGGCATCAGGGAAATAATTTAATAAAACTTTTCAGAATGGAAAAGCATGCATTTTCTCTTGGTTTTGTTATTCATTAATTTCAACTTTTATTTTAGATTCAGGGGATACATGTGCAGGCTTATTACCTGAGTACATTGTATGAATCTGAGGTTTGAGGTATGATTGATCCCTTCACTCAGGTACTGAGCTTAGTACCCAACAGTTAGTTTTTCAACCCTTGCTCCCTTCTCTCCTTCCCCTCTCTGGGAGGTCCAGTGTCTATTGTTGCCATCTTTATGTCCATGAATACCTACTGTTTAGCTCCCACTTATAAGTAAGAACATGTGGTATTTGGTTTTCTGTTTCTGCATTAATTCACTAATGATGATGGCTTCCAGCTTTATCCATGTTGTTGCAAAGGACATGATATTGTCCTTTTTTATGGCTGTGTAGTGTTCCATATTATATACCTATATGTATATATATATCACATTTTCTTTATTCAGTCCACTGTTGATGGGTACCTGGGTTATTTCCATGTCTTTGCTATTGTGAATAGCTCTGCAATGAACAGACAAGTGCATGTGTCCTTTTGGTAGAACAATTTATTTTCCTTTGGGTATATACCCAGTAATGGGATTGCTGGGTTGAATGGTAGTTCAACTCTTAGTTCTTCGAGAAATCTCAAAACTGCATTCCGTGGTGGCTGAACTAATTTACATTCCTACCAACAGTGCATAAGTATTCCCTTTTCTCCACAGTCTCACCAGCATCTGTTGCTTTTTGACTTTTTAATAATAGCTATTCTGACTCTCATGAGATGGCATCTCATGGTTTTGATTTGCATTTCTTTGATGCTTAGGGATGTGGAGCATTTTTTCATATGTTTTTGGCTACTTGTATGTCTTCTTTTGAGAAGTGTTCATGTTTTTTTCCCATTTATTGATGGGGTTATTTGTTTTTTTGTTTGTTCAATTGTTTTATGTCTTTATAGATTCTGGATATTAGACCTCTGTCAGATGCACAGTTTGCAAATATTTTCCCCCATTCTGTAGGTTGTTGTTGATAATATCTTTTGTTGTGCAGAAACTCTTTAGTTTAACTAGGTACCACTTGTCAATTTTTGTTATAATTGTAATTAAAAGCATGAGTTTTCATATATTAAGGGCTAAGTACTCATTATAATTAATGTAAAAGACTTGTACCCAGACATTCATTGTAGCTTGAAGTTTCTGAAAGTTACATTGAGAGGTGAAAAATCAGGTCACATTTACAAAATAAGGAAACGTATTGGCCCTATGCTCCTCCAGGGCAGCCCAGGTTGGTAAAACTACAATAAATCAATGTCTTCAAAATTCTGAGGACTGAGAAAATGTGAATCTGAAAGAACCAGTTCTTCAAGTTCTTCAAGATTGATCCTAATGAATAACGGCCTAAATTTAAAATAGAACCAAGTGGTCATTTGCTGACTAGGGATCACACACATACTCTGAGTTCCCTGAAAACCAGAAACTTTTTGTCTTTAGGACTTTCAGAGCTCAGCTGTACCAACCAGCCAGGGCTCAGCTATATTGACCAATCAGAGCTGAACAAGTTTGAATTCTTCATTTGCATAAATGGACCTGATTAGGAACCTGGGTGGGAACTTTTGCTATAAAACCTGAGCCTTCCCTTTGTTCTCTGGAACTCACTTTGGTTTTACATGAAGAATGTGTAGAACTCCTGTTTGCAAATTATTTACTGGAATAAAATCTCTTTCCTCCAAATTTCTTTTCAGGGAACTTTTGTTGACAGTATGAATGGTTTCCAAATGAAAATTCCAAACTCTGGAGAAGAGGAATAGAAACAGGTTGATAGAGGAAAGGGCCATAAGCCAAAGAATGTAGGTGCTTTCTCAAAAATGGGCAAGGAAATGAATTCTCCCTGGATCGTCCAGAAGGAACTTAGCGTTGCAGACATATTTTAGAGTCTGATCTCAAGAACTGTCCAAGAAATGTAGATTTTAAGCCACTATGTCTGTGGTAATTTGTTTCAGCCACAAGAGAAAATACACTGACCAAATATATTAATTGTGCAGGCAAAGGAAAGATATTTTACATATTCATGCCCCCAAAACTTTACCTCCCTGTCCCTTATATAGGGAATTTACTATGGAAGGTGTTTTAATAAACAAGGATCAGGCATGAGGAAGAGTGTGAGGTTCAGGAAAGAAGAGATTCAAAGGACAGGGATGACAGGAAGTCCTGTGATTGGGGGTGTTCCGAGTAGATAACTGTGTAGACTGTGAGAAAGCTACTGCTCCAGGCTGGAGCAGTCCCAGGCAGGGGCACAAAAGACTGACTGACTGCTTATCACTCATTTTACTGTCTTGGGTGATGGTTTAGAGCTGTACTTCAAGAACACTGAATACCTGGTTTTCATTACTTACTAACCAGGCAGATACATTTAACTCACTTTTATTTTTATTTTTGCAAAGTGGAAATAATGATAGTGCTACCACATAGGGTTGTCTTGAGGGTGAAATTAATATGTACAGCATGCTTAAAACAGAAAAATTTATCGATAGGCACATGGAATATTGACCAAATATTCCCCTCCTTGAGACAGTTACAAATTTTATTATATACAAGTTTCAGCTGTCAAAAATATTTACCATCATAATTATATAACCATTAAGTATTGATTTAATCAACTTGTGGCTTAAGTTTTTTGGGAAGCTGGGAGAGGGATTTGAAGTGTGTGTGTAGCGGCGGGATGAGTTGGATGGATAGAAAATCAAATGATAGGGTATCAAATTGTAAAATCAAGACATAGCAGTATAAGCATATTGTTTAGAAATAGAAAAGTTAATATTGATTATCTCTAGGGATTATAACCTCGCGCTGGGGCAAAGTAAAGCAGGGAACTATTGATTTCCATTATAAGCCTCATAGAACTATTTTACACTTTCAAGTATGTTTCCGTATTCTTTGATAAAATTTAAAAAATTGAATAATGAACTTAATGTAGGTGATAGCACACATTTAGCAAGGTGGAGCAAGCCACATACGCTTCATTACCAAGAGTGTGAAAACTGGCATTCTTGACTCTATTGTCCAAACACATGAGCAAAAATTAACTTTAGAGTTTTGGAAATTGCAAACATCCAGCAAACTTTAGGTCTAATTTCCTGTGATGCTTCAAAATCAGTGGTGCCCAACCTCAGTTGCAAATAAAAATGGTTGGGGCTATACATTGTAGCCACCTGGGGGACTTTTAGACCTTCCAGTGACCCAGCTCCACCCCAGACCAATTAAGTCAGAAACTCTGGGGTTAGGATCCAGAGTACTAAACATCAGTACTGAAAGGTTTCCAGGTGATTACAATATGTGGCCAAGATTGAGAATAACTGTATGAAAACATTTTGGGCAGTGCTTGGTCAGATTTCCTTTTACTTATTGGCTTTTTAGTATGTAACACTCTACATTTATCAGCTTGGTAGGAACGGACATGGAACTGGTAGTAGTTTGCAAAAAAATAAAGTGTGTGTCACATGCCTCCTAAACATTGAAAAACATATGTGTTTCCTAAATATTATAATTTGGATTAGAACCATGTTTGATCACTTTGATTAATTTCATCAAACCATAAATAGCTTTATACTAGTTTTTGAATTATTGAATGCATGAGTCAGACTCCTAAGCCTTAGAGATTTAAACACTGATTGTTACAGCTTAAACACACTGATCTCTGTGAATGCAGAATTTCCTGAAGAAATGAATGAATAATAACTAAATTACACCAGGAAGACCCAGTATTAATTACCACATAATTCATATGGCAGTTTATAAATCAGATACAAAATCCAATAATTATAGGACAATTGCTATGTAATTTCCTTGACTCTATATAGTAATTACAGTGTAATTTTGTCAATAGTTCACATCACATAACCATAAAGAGAACTGCTATTACTTTGTACCCTGGAGTTGAAAATAACTAGCTAGATTATTGTAGCATCAGTTTGGAGAGGAATCAATATAAGATCTTCCCT
Organism: Colobus angolensis palliatus; assembly: GCF_000951035.1. Taxonomy (NCBI): domain Eukaryota; kingdom Metazoa; phylum Chordata; class Mammalia; order Primates; family Cercopithecidae; genus Colobus; species Colobus angolensis. Next base: position 9,185,618 of record NW_012118710.1, on the reverse strand, counting down.
CTAGATTAGGATCCAGAAATAATGTAAGCTTTTGCTTCTAATCTGCTCAGTATTTGGGACCATACTAATTGATATGAGAGATATTTAATATGTAATGCAGTTGGTGCAGGAAGAATTTAAGCATTCTACCTGGTATTCTGAAATAGCCAACATTTAAGTTAAATCATATATAACTAAGCAGGTGAAAGCAGATATTCATGAGGAGGAATGTACTTTGATTAAAAACAAATTAGAACATAGTAGAAAATGCTGCTTTTCCTGTGGAGATATAGCTTAAATAGTTTTATGCTAGTTGAACTTGAGTTGGTCAATGCTTTCTTTAGCAAGGGTATAAACTATCATTTGCGTAGCTCCCCTCAGAAGTATCTTTTGTTTGTTTTGTTTTTGTTTTCATTTTTAAAAATATATATTAGCTTCATTGGAAGCACACTATACTGGAGAGGTAAGAACACTCCACTGGAGAGGAGGAAAATGACTAGAATTACCATATAATGGGTGAAGACCTTATATCATCTTTTGGCCAGCACAGGGGTTTACAGTCTAAGACCAAATCTAAAGAAAGACAAAAGATTCTGCCCATGTTCAAGTAGAGTTGGGATTGATACTGGGAGAATGAGGTGTGGGTGAATTTCCTATGGTTCCTTACAGAGAGAATGCATGGTGCCAATAGCTTAGCAGAGTCATTTCATGGATTTCATGAACATGGCAAAGAATTGGTGATAAGACACTGAGGTATTTACTAGACCTTCATGACCTACGAAAGTGATTATTCTCTGACTGTCAGCTCCCTGAAGAAGAGAGAAATCCCAAGCAGGATGGGATCCCAGAAATGTCCAGGAAAGCTTGTCTTTTCAATAGAGTCATAGAGGTCCTCAGGCAGAGAACAGTCCCTTCTGATACTCTACACTGAGATTCTAGATATCCTGGACTTGAAATATTGTATTCTTATTGTTTATAGTTGTGAAAGTGACAGCCACAATACTATTTGGAATGTTATAAAAATGAAGCTCAACTAAATAGTGAAACTCAACCTATTGACTCTGAAAGTTTTTGCCAGGTAAGGATGGCCAACTTCACTGGTAGCTAAGCTGCTGAACACTTACAATTGGAAACCATAGAAAGGATCAAAGGATCATTTTTAAAAATAGAGATAGGGTTTTGAGCTCCTGGGCTCAAGCAATCCACCTGCCTCGGTCTCCCAAAGTGCTGGGATTGTAGGTGTGAGCCACAGTGCCCAGCCAGAATCAACTTTTAATGACTCCAAAAGATAGGATGCCAACTCTCTGATTCCTGTCCACCCAAACATATTGAGGTAATTGCTAGCTAATCGATAAAGCAACAAAACTACACACAGGATGCAAACCCCACTGAGGCAAGGTTTTGTAAATGGAATGAGTGATTCTATGAATGTATTGTACCCTTTGTGTAGCCTGCAGTGATGACCACATCAGGTAAAAAGGAAAGAACACCAAAGCTTGGCCTTTAATACCCTCTACAAAGTGTCTTCAATATTAACTGGAGTCTTTCCTTCTACTGTGCACTTTTATGTATCCTACACTTAGTCATCAAGGATACTCATCTTTTGTTAAACATTGCCTGTAATTTCCTGCTACCAGATTCTTTCTTCCCTTTATCTGAAATGACCCATCCATCAACATGTCTCCTGTCCAGACCTCACTCATTATTTAAGTGCTCCATTTTCTTAGTCAAGAGACTCCTTTTGCTTCTTGGAAACTCTACTCTTGTACTACATATATTTTTATATGTATTTTCTCTATTGGCTTATAAATTCCTGGAGGCAAGTGCCATGATTTACACATTTTTAGATTATTTCCAAGTAGTTGTTATTGAATTTCACAATACAATAAAAACTAGAACGAATGTACCTGTTGATATTTCCTTTGTTAAATTTAAACATTTGTAGGCTATATTAATTATTACACCCCAGGATTACTGATCTATGGAGTAAGCATTTTTAATGCAGGTTTTTGAACCCTCTCCTTCCCCTGAAAATGTTTCTTTTATCCTAATATGACTATTAACAACTTGGTTTTTGAAGGACACTGAAGATTTGATGCAGGAATTCAAAGTGATCTCTCTGATAGTAACGGAAGACCTGATTCTGTTATTAGACATAGATGACACTCTTTGAAGAAGTTAAAGCTTAGCTCCTTTAAGACTTTAAGTCACAACAGATTTGAAAAAGCAAACAGTGGAGAAGAGCTCCTGTGTGCTGTCAGAAGAGCCCCAGATGGGGGTTCAGGAGAATGAGGGGCTGCCTCTTTCCTTCAGTAACTGGGCTGTATGAGTTGGGGTATGCCACAGAACACCTGAAAAATGAGTGGTTTAAGTTATATGAGCTTGAAGACACCATGAGTCTTAAGAAATCATGCTGTGAGTACATTTCTTGGAGAAAAATATTGTGATGAAAATAAAACAGCAGGCTGGGATAAAATCTTGAACTATTGGAAAAGGTAATTATGAAGAAATAATAATTTTTCTCCCAAAGTTTGGTCTTAGGAAAATTATGGCTAATTTATGTATGTATTTATTTTTTTGAGACAGGGTTTCACTATGGTTCCCAGGCTAGATTGCAGTGGCGTCATCACAGCTCACTGCAGCCTCAAACTCCTGGGCTCAAGTGATCCTGTCGCCTCAGCCTCCAGAGTAGCTGGGACCACAGGTACATGCCACAACACCCAGCTAACTTAAAAACAAAAATTTATTTATTTTTGGCAGGGACAGAGTCTCACTATGCTGTCCAGGCTGGTCTCTGACTCTTGGGCTCAGGCAATCCTCCTGCCTTGGCTCAGCCTCTCAAAGTGCTGGGATTATAGGCATGAGCCACCGTGCCTGGGCAGCTGATTTAATTTTAATTATCTCTGTTTCTTCCCTCCCCTCAGTTATTTATCCTAGTTTCAATTTCAAGGGCATTGCTTCAGATTTCTGGACTGATTACAATGAAGGTATTTAAAAAAACAGTTTAAGGTATTGTCTTCCTTTAGAACTCTTCGTAGAAGGCATAAGAATCCTGGTAAGCTTTCAAGGCGTAAAGAGATTCTAGTGTTGAGATTTATAGGAATTCTCCCAGGTGATGAAGCCCTCAAAAGTTTTCCTGCTTCCCCCACCCCCATCTCCGGAAAGATTTGAACAATTAGGAGAAATCATTGATTCTCATTATTAGACAGAGATGTCTATGATTAAGATTTCAATCATACTGACACCTGAGGAGCTTGGCTCTTGGTTAAAAACCAGTGGTGATTTTCTTTCTTGGGGCTTGACTATCAGCAATTACAAAGATTTTCCCTGGCAGGCTCTTGGGAGAAGCTGCTCTCCCCATACCAGACTCCTTGCACAGCCAGTGTATTCCAGTCTCTGCAGGGAGCTGCACTCAAGCCCTCAGGCCCCTCTGGCAGGTCATGCTCTTCCCTATTTGCATTCCTGTTGCTGGCACCTTCATTCCTGAGGTTTCCCAGGCTGGATTGTAGTGTTGTCATCATGGCTCACTGTAGCCTCAAACTCCTGGGCTCAGGTGATCCTCTTGCCTCAGTCTCCAGAATAGCTGGGACCGCAGGTGCATGCCACCACACCAAGCTAACTTAAGAACAAAATTTGAGGCCTTAGGCAGGGGGCTTCTTCAGGCTCCTCTGCTGAGGCCTCCCTATGTGGGGAGGAAGGGGAAGACTTGAAGACCCAGTCCATGTCCACTCTTAGCCCTCCCTCCTTGCCCTCCTCCCCCAACCTCAGAGTCCATGCAGCTGTTTGGGGCTCCCTCAACAGTGAGACAGCCCTGCAGTGTGTGTTGATTCATCTGACCCACTGTCAGTGTGCTGTTCTCTGGGGGAAGATGGAATAAGGGGAGTTAGTACAGGTTTCTCTGGTTTTAGCCTCTTATAAGGGATTGTAGTAAGTGATTGAAGGTTTAATCCTTTCATTTTTGGCTTGTTGCTTTAATCGGCTCCTCTAACACCTGGAGGCTCAGCTCTCTCTCCCTGCTCAGCTGAGCTCCTGCCAGCACCTCTGCTTTCCAAACAACTGAAATATTTGAGCTCAGGTCAGCTTCCCAGAGCATGTGGAATGAAAATGTTTCAATAATCAATACACGACAGGACCTAGCAACAAGCTGAGGATGACAGGAACTCAACCGCCTTTCAGTCCAGTCGCTTATATCTGAGCATGAAGCTCCCTGTTACAAAGGTTCTGCACAGCACATTCCATGACCATGAAGACTTATTGCATGAGCATCAATTTTCCCTACAGCCTAATGCAATACCCAGCATGTAATTAGATGTTAATATATATTAATTTAAAAGCAATCATGATGTGTCAAGTGATTACTGAATATGTTGCGTAAACATTTTTGTCAGGTTGTTACTCTTTCTGTCTCATGGGGGCAATTAACAAATAAAATAAATCCACCATAATACTCATATAAGATGAATTAGAATATAATTATTTGGAAAGTTTAGATTATTAAGGAAAATAATTCAAAGCAATATATTCTTAGAAACACACATAGGCTAGCAGTTATCTGGGAATATATATGTTACTAGAGTTCTTCTGTCTTTAAGAATGTTGAGGTCCCCAAATTGACCCAGTTACCTGTCTGAGCTAAATACACATTCACTTTTGCTTCCTAGTTCTGAGTATTGAGGTTGCAATTGACTTTCTCTTCTCTTCACCAAGATTTACTTGAAATAAACCTAGAGGTGGTTTCTAAAATCATAATATGATTTTGTGAGGGATTGCAGTATGGGGATGAAATAGGTACGTTTTACAAAGTATAAATCTTTGGGGCAGAATGAAATTCAGATTTTTGTTTGTGGGTTCAGGGAAATTGTAGCAGGCTAGGTTGGTGCTTATTGGCTTCTGAAAACATTTGATTTAACTGGTTGAAGAAAATGCAGACAATATCCATTTGTCTATGTAATAGAAAAGTAGAAGGTCGTTTATTTAGGGTCCTGCTCCAAAGACAGAGGCCACTCTGGTGAGTGTACTTCAAGACCATTTGTAAATATGCTAAACAATAAGACAAAATTTCAAAGTATCATGGTTACATGTTCTAGAGAAATTTAGAACATCATCATTGTTCTAAGGAATGTCCCTACATACAAAATAAAGTCGCTTTATACAAAATGAAGTGACTTCTCCTCAAACTGCCTAGTAAAAGCCAACAATAGTGTAGGTGACATCCTCAAATAATACGAAGATTATTTTACATGCTGAACTGATTTGTTTTCCTAATCATGTTTTTTTTTAAATCAGTTATTTAATTAGGTTCTTCTTAAGACATTTAGAACACCAATTTGTGAGGATAAATTCCATTTGTAAGGGCAAACACAGATCGCAGGTAGCCCTGAAGCTGAGGAATAGCTTTAATTTTTGGTAAAATCTGGTAGTCCACAGCTTTCTGATCAATCTTACACTGTCTGTAATCTCATATTTCTCCTTTCCTGTGTCAAAGATCTCACCTTCCTGGTGTCTGGGCTTCTGCAGCTGCTTCTTCCTGAAGTAAGCCTCAGTAAGATGTTTTGGGATTTTTACACTGCTGATATCAAGTTTGGTTGAGGTGGCAATGATAAATTTCCGGTGTGTTCTTTGTAGAGGAACTCAACTAAGGACCAGAGGTCCAGTCACAAAAATAACAAGCCACTAGCCAGCTGCTTCAGGAAAACCACCCTCTTGACCCTGTGTGGTGTCCAGTGAGGATAATCAGAATGGTCCTGGGGGCAATGCTGGCTCGCAGTTTTCTCACGGTGCTGATTGAAGGGTTTTGTGCCATGTTTCAACAGCTTTCCAGGCACATCTTCAGTAGAATAATATCTGGGCGTTTCATGAAGTTTAACCACCTGGGTACCACCGTTCTTGCCACCACCAACTGGTTTTGTAACAGTTGCAAGAACTTTCTCCTTTGTTTTCTTTTCAACCTTGGATTTAGTGGCTGAGTACTTCCTCTTGTACATGGCTTTTCTGGAATATATAGCAGATCGAGAATACCTGCCAATTCCTCTGACAGAGGCAGGATTGTGGCTGCAATGGGGCTTCCCCTTCTTGGGCATTTTTAGCCTTGAGGTTACGCTTTTCCACCTTGCCACCAGCATCAGCTTCAGGTTTCTTCTCTTTAGTATTGACTTCTCAACTTTTTCACCTGCCATCTTGCAAGGTGGGAAAGAACCTTATCATGTTTTATGTCATTTGATGCCCGATAGTTTTCCTAGTGTTCAAGATTCATTTAATAATCATTTCATTAAAAAACCCAACATTTATAGTATGCAAAGTAGTTTTAAATAAAGATTGTCAGATTTTGAAGGAAAAGAACCACTGAAATACAGCCCTAAATGTCATTCACAGCTACTGAAAGTAAATTATATAATCTTCTGGGGAGTAATTTGGTATTATGAATGAAAAATTATATGATGTATATTTTTTCAATACTGCAATTCCCATTCTAGAAATTTACCATAAAGAAATAATGTTGTATGCACAGAGATATGTATACCAAGAATATTTAACACAGTCTGGTTTATATTACAGAAGAAATGGAGCCAAATGAAATGTTCAGCAACCGTCTTGGTAGCATAAATGAGCAGTCCTCAAAAGTGACGATGCAAATCTATGTATTTTTAGAACATATTGCTAAGTGGAAAGTAGTTCCAAAACAAAATGTATAGTATAAAACAATTTTCTAACTTAAAAAATGGTTTGTTCACCTATAGTAAAAAGCTGGCAGGCGGTGAATTAGTTTTCAGTTGTGGTCATGTTTCGATGGTGGAATTATGGGTGATTTTTTACTCATCTGTATTTTCTATTGTTTTCCCATAAGGAAAATAAATTCCTTATCTACTCTAGGTATTATCCCTGTAAGGAGTTAGGAAATAATTTCACCAATATTTTTTAGACAATAGAGTCTTATGATTATGTAAAACATGCCACATTAAAAAAATTTTATTTAACGGACATTTCTATAGCACTTACTATGTTCCAAACATTGTTTCTCTCTGATTTTTCCTTCCCATTCTCTCTTTCGTTCTTCCTTTCTCTTTTTCCTTCTCTTACTTAATTTCTTCCTCTCCCTTTCCTCCTTTATATAATTTTTATTGTGGTAAAATGTAGCATTTTTGGTGTATAGGTCTATGAATTTTGTTAAATACATATAATAGTATAGCATATTGACTGCGGTCAATACACAGAACAGTTTCATCCCTCCACCCTCCCAATTCCTTTAAATTCCTTTGTAGTAAACACTTATTATCCTAGCCCTGGGCAACCACCGATCTCTTTTCTCTTCTTGCTTTACTTAAGTGTTATATAATTGCAATTATACAGTGTGTAACCGTCAGAGTCTAGCTTATTTTATTGAGCATAATGCACTTGAAACTTATTCATGTTAAGTATATCAAGGGCTTGTTCCTTTTTGTTGCTGACTAGTATTCAATTACATGGATATAGTATAGTTTGTTTATCCATTCATCAGCTGAAGGACATTTGGGTTATGTTCAGTGTTTTGTAATAATGCATAGAGTAGGTTGAATATTTGCATATGGGTTCTTAGGTGCACATTGTTTTCATTTCCCTTGAGTAAATACCTAGGAGTGAAATTGCTGGATCATATTGTTAGTATGTCTTTACCTTTATAAGAAACTGCCAAAGTGTTTTCCAAAGGGGCTGTACCACTTTGCGTTCTTGCCAGTAATGTATGAGAGTTCCAGTTGCTCTGTTTCCTTGACAACATTTTGCATTGTCAGAGTTTTTTTAATGTAGCAGCTTCTATTTAAATATTTATAAATATTAATTCATTTAACTCTGTGAGATGAATAGTATTACTATCTCAATTTTGTGAACAAAAAAATTGATGTGGACATCAGGTTCCTGTCTCAAATTCACACAGTCTGCAAGTGGTAGAGCTGAATTGGTACCCGAACAACCTAAGACCAGAATATATGTTCTTAATATACTATACTATACTTCTCTTTCTGTGAATACGGGAAAGAAAGGCTTGCTATAATTCCAGTGAAAACTTGAAAGTTCATCATTTCTACTCTTGGAAAGTTGGCTAAAATTTATTGAGTCTCAAATTAATTTGCCAAACATGTGCAGTGTGGCTCCATCTAGAACTATTCCTGTCAGCTAATTGAAGGATGTCAGTAGGCCAGCTCCTGAGAGATCTTTCAGAATGCTGTAACTTGTTGGGTTCCCTGTGGTTCAGAGTCTTGCTCTCAGCCCTGCAAACCTAGAAATGTAATCCTTTTGTTATCCAAGAAATGACTGAACTCCAGTCATGCTGGAGGACATAAGAGATAAAGTTCACAAGACAACGATACGTTAAACAAAATGGAAATTTATTAATTTACCATGAGAAATATAATGACCAAAGGGGACAAATATTCATTTATATTTGACAGCATATCTTCCTGTAGAAAAACTGCATGGGAGCCAAATTATAATTAGAAGGTTTCTAGGTATGCCTAGAAACATAACTGGAAGAGTTCTCTGATTTTAATAGCCTGAAGCCTTTAAACACTTTATCATAAAACTAAGTCCTGGAAGTTTGTGCCTGAAATATCCTCATTTGTTTATTTCCACAGTATGATTTAGTCTGCCCAGGAGTCACAGAGAATTATGAAGTGTCTTCCTTTCTGCTGCTGTAGCTCTGATCAACCCAACTTCTCACTGATGTCTTTGTTCCTTAGACATGGATCTTCTAATTACAATCAATTCATATTCATCTTCAGTAACCCAATATTTGTTGATCATCTATCATGTGCCAAGACTGTTCTATGAGTATGGGATAGAGCTCATTTCAGGAATCATTCTGTCTTTTTAAAATTTTGAAGTATCTCTTCTTGTCTTTTTTTGGATCCATTTTATGTTGAGATATCTGTCTGTCTGTCTATCTATCTATCTATCTATCTATCTATCTATCTATCTATCTATCTATCTATCTATCTATCTATCTATCTATCACCTCTAAGGAGAAACTCATTCATGAGGTCTTGATGGTCACCTCACTGTAGTTCCCACGTACTGACTTAGAACATATATTTTTGAATTTGTGTGATTAATTATTATTCATTTTTGTCTTTCTCCACAAACCCTCATTTCAACTCTAACCAATGTGTGAATATTTTAAAAGTCTAGATCCTTTGTACAACACATTTGCTCTCCTAAGCTGAATCCATGAATTTCAATTGGCTAAATGTCACTGTGTGGACATTTTTCTAGCTTCTCAAACTCAGTGATTCACATCAAACCTGCCATTTTCTTCTAACAAATCAGCTTTTATTTTTTAAAAAATCTGCATTTAAAATTGTGTTTTAAATGAATACAATCAGCATCGTCCAGCCATTCCACATTTTAGTTCTGCTCCCATTTTTCCTGCACCCAGTGTCATGTCAATGAGTTGGCAAATTGGATGAAAAGCATTTTGTAAACCAAACTCTTTCTTTCATTTGTCTGCTTATTTTCAATATGTCCAACCAACTAGTGACATATATCATTAGACACTGAAATTGGTGTGTGTTGTACTGCAAGTTTCTTGAGCAGTGGATCATTCTTTTTTCTTGCTGTTGTCTCAGGGAACTTCTCTGGGCTCCTTCTGTTTGAAATTTTGGGTCCCAACCACATTCTGCCTCAACACCACTTGCAATGGACTGAATCAAAGTGTCTCTGTTAAAGTCCTAACCCTTAAGATGATGGTATTAGGAGGTGGGGCCTTTGGGGGGTGATTGGTGCCCCATAAAAGAGGCCCTAGAAAGATCCCTTGCCTTTTCCACCATGTGAGGAAACTGCCAAAAGATGGACATCTATGAATAGGAAGCAGGTCCTCACCAGACACTGAATCTGTTGGTGATTTGATCTTGAACTTCCCAGTCTCTAGACTTGTGGGAAATAATTTTCTGTTGTTTATAAACCACCCAGTCTGTGACATTTTGTTATAGCGGCCTGAACAGTCTAAGACAGACAGCCTAGAGCTTTGGTTTTGTGTGCCATTTCTTTCTTTGGTTGACTATTTCCTTTAGACCTTTTTCTGAGCTGTCATGTATCTATACTCCTCTTCCTGTTGCCCCAAGTTAGCCCTATTTCATTCCTACCCTTCCTACCACTCTCCTCTTCTATATTTTTCTTCTTTTTTCATCATGAATCCAGCCACATTTGACCTCCTTTTCCCTTGCTTTCCTCATTTACCATTCCCTTCCATCCTGTCTTATTCCTTCTATTCTCTGCCTGCCTTGGGTGGAGACTGAAACAATGCCATCACTCCCTTGGCCAAAATGAAACCAGGCCGTAGAAGACAGTTTTTGACACAAATAAAAATGGATCCTCCTGGTCTTAAAGCTTGAAATTTACATTTGTCTTATCTGAATTCCTTCTTAGGAAACTGACTCTCAGGCCTCCCAGATGTTATTAAGGAGGTGAAACTCATCTTCCTTACCTCTCCCTAATTGCTGTTTTACCAACTGACGGCCTGCTTTCTGTTGACCAACTCCTCTTTCTTACCCTCCTAATTCCTACCCTACTACGTTCCTTCTCTGCTATGTAAACTCCACATTTTAGTTGGTTTGAGAGGTGCTTTTCAGACTGATCTCCCATCTCTTCAGCTGAAGCACTTGAATAAAGCCTTCTTCTTTGGCAATACTTGTCTCTGTGATTGGGTTTCTGTGCAGTGAGTAATGGGACCTAGACCAAATGGCTGATGTTTTCATATCAAAAACATTCAATATCTCTTAAAGCAAGAAAACATTTCTCATTCACATTTATGAACACTTCAACCATATTAGCCAAGTTTGTACTTTCAGGCTTAACATTTATTATTTTCCTACAAAGAACCTTGTTCCATTTAACATAGGGGTTCTTGTTTTTTCCTAGTATTTCCTAACATGTCTGCATCCCTTTTCCCAATCTTCAATTCATATTGATTGCTAAACTTATAAAGTTATTTTATTTTTCCTAATAGATGGAAGTCCTGCTCCTTATGCAAATTCATGTTTTCTTTAAGTCTTTTCTATTACCCTTGATCAGAAAAGTATCCTCTGCAGCCTTCAAATTAGGAAAGAACTTTGTTTTTAGGTCAGTTTTACTATACTTAAAAGTTATTTGTATACATTTGTCCTACTCTGCCAGATTATACATTTAATGAAGGTTGAAGCATATTAGCTTTCAAATACTCATCCACGAACTAGTGGGTACTTTATCATTCGAGGAGCTTAAAGACATAAATCTACCATGTGAAAGAATGAGAAGATGAGTCACTGCAGTCTTAAACATGATTTCATTTGTTCTCCATTCATGTCATCATCTACTATGTAATTTTCTTCTTTAACCAGAGACATGTAGATTTCAGGCAAAGCTTGTACTTCGTTCTCTTCTGCCCCTTAAAACCTTCAGTGTGCACCACAGACCTAGGGTGCCCATCTTTCCTTGAATTTCTGCTTTTCTGGATCTAGTTACAAGTGTGCAGGCTGCAGCCTGCCACTGTCCACTGGCTATGTGGGAATTTCCTGATATAATAGTCTGACCTGAAATGTCACCAAGGCAGGTTTGGGCTGGCTTCCAGCCCACTGCAAACAGCAGGGATAAACAGCAGTGTTCTGCTCAACACTTCACCAGTTAAGCTGTCATTAAAAGGGAAACACCTGCTACCCAGAGAGTCTTTATATTTCACTTTACCGCAGGGGTCTTGTCTGGACTTGTCAACTGATTGCTTTGGGGCTAAGCTGGAAAAAAATACATTATCTCTCCATGTAACTATCAAGTAAGAAGTTTCCTCTGTGTGATTAGACCCATCCACAAAACAGGCCCATGGAGAGTCTAGAAGCACATGCTATACCTTAGAAAAGCAGAAATACACTATGTCTGCTGTTATATGGAAGATGAGAACAGGAGCATACAAAATCATTGTGCAGTTAGAATCCTGCAGTCAGTTGGAGTCCCTGTTCCACAGCAGCTTCCTCTGTAATTCCAAAATTATTTGTTACAGAATAAAAGCAACATAAGGTGCTCGATCTGCAATCTTTTGAATTAGTATAGTTTGGGAGGTAGGAGGCACAAAGGTTGAAGTCCTAATTCTACATATCATTGCTTTACTTTGGGCAAAATTTTTAACTTTCCCAAGACTGCTTTATTAGTATAATGTGGTGGTGAGGCCAAGTAATCTTAGAATTTACCTATTTAGTTCCAGTAGTCTAAGATTCTGTGACTAGTTAACGCTTCTTGACTCTGTACTTAAGCAACTTAAAGTGCGAATTGGTAGCATTTTATAAGGCAGAGCATTTTCTCAAGATTTACAGTGAAATCTCTGTGGTTTGTGCTTACAGAGGGGGCAGTGAACAGTTTGAATTATGGGATACTTTTTCAGAAATGCCATCTTTATTACTTTCAAATGGGTGCAGTAAATATGCTAGGCTAAGAAAACGTTGTCAGGATGTTTTGCCAAATATAGATCTTTTTGTGAATGTATCAGAATGATATGTAATTAACTTTTATTGTTTATACATCAGTGTGAGCTTTTAAAGTGCTTAAAAACAGTTTGTTGCCTTAAATGGTTTTGTGAGTACCTTCGTTGCCAGACTTTTATTTACATGATGCCCTATAAGATGGTTAATTTTATGTGTTAACTTGACTAGGCTAGGGGATGGCCAGACGGCTGTGAAAACATTATTTCTGGGTGTATCTGTGAGGGTATTTCTGGAAGAGATGAGCATTTGAATTAGTAGACTGAGTAAAGAAAATGGCCCTCACCAATGTGGGTGGGCATCATCTAACCTGTTAAAGGGCCTGAATAGAATAAAATGGAAGAGGAAGGGCGAGTTTATCTGTTTGAGCTGGGGCATCTGTCTTCTTCTGCTCTTGGACATCTGCATACCTGGTTCTCAGGCTTTGGGACTTGGATTGAATTTCATCATTGACTTTCTTATTTCTTCATCTTGCAGGTGGCAGATAATGGAATTTTTCAGCCTCCATAACTGTTTGAGCTAGTTCCTACAATAAATCTCCCTTTATATATAATATATGTCTATATCCTATTAGTCTGCTTCTCTGGAGAACTCCGACTCAGAATTTCTATGTAAAATTTGTTGGTGCAAAGGATAAAACTTACATTTTCTTATTATTAAAACTTCAAGATAAGTGATGTTTAGGATGTTTTGAATGATGATGAGCTGGGATTACAACATAGCCCTGGATACACACTTCTTTCAAGTAAGCATTCATTACTAAGCCTTGAAACCATGAAGTCTTTGCGGGCTTTGTCTTCACAGTCTTCACAGTTACCGCATTGTTTCAGAAGTTTTGCTTCCTCATTTTGTTCTAGCTTGAGGTACAAGTTGATGCTGAAAAATAAAAGAGATTCTTTGAGGTTCAAGCTCTTTGACTCAGTGAGCCACTGGATGTCTCTCCTGCTCCTACCCTTTTACCCTTTGTCTTACATGTCCTAGTACCTAGTAGAACCTTAGACCTCTTCTTGTCTTACTGCCCCATTGGACCTGCCAACTCCAAGGCTCCTAAATACAGTTCAGGAAATACCAGTTCCTATGGGGTAAAGCATTGCAGTTTAGGAAATGATAACTGATGGTCACTGACAACCAGGGTTACCATCAAAATCTTTAAATTCTTTATAAAGTCAGTAACTGTTGAATACCTGCCATGAATAAGCTATAGGGGTTGTACAAAGATGAATAAGATACAGCCCCAGTCTCAGGAAACTTGTTTGCAACTTGGTAGAGGAGGCTAATTTCATCATAATTGTATTTCTAATTTCTAGGAGAATGGATTTTTTTTTTTGTCCTCAGGCTTTAATATCCACAGCACTATGCAGAAAGTCACCTTCTCAGCACTGGTGCGGTCACCTTTTTCATTATGCTTACACTATGCCAAGGGAGAAGATGACCTCAACACGTTATTACTTGGCTTAATTGCAGCTTCCATAAAACAAATAATATGCACAATTATGTGAAACCACAAAACAGCCTAATGACATATTGAAAATCCCAGAGCAAGTGAATAGGGAGAAAGAATATGGAATTTTTTTTCAAAACAAAAACTGAGTTTTTGGGGGTAGGTTGGGTTGGGTGAGGATTTCGGTCTAAGTCAGCATGAACTGATAGAACATGTGAAGGCAGAAAAAACAATGAACTAGGATCTTTCTACCATCCTCCATCAAGACGGAATCTTTACTGACCTCTCCATATTACTTCAATGCTTCTAATAGTGTTGGAAAGTAATAACACAAAAGCTTGCTTTATCTGGTGATGGAGAAGCAAAGCCAGACTTGCTCTTTGTGTGGTGTGACCCAGGATACCTCAAGGCCAAGATGACTTCCAATAGTTCTTTCACTTAACCCACAGCAACCAAAATTCCCACCATTAGAATTTTTATGTAGGTGCTTTCTAGAGATGTGTACTCTGTGGATAGATCAAGACCTTATTATTTATTTAGAAGTCTAATGTCTTGGGTAATGTCTTAGTCTGTTTTCCACTGCTATAACAGAATACTTGAGAGTGGGTAATTTATAATAAACAGAAACTTATTGGTCAAAGTTCCAGAGGGTGGGAGGTCCAAGACCAAAAGCTGCATCTGGTGAGGGCCTTCTTGCTGTGTCATCCCGTGATGGAAGGGCAAAGAGAGGGCATGAGAACATGAAACAACTAAACTTGCTTTTATAACAAACTTACTCTTGCAATAAGGAACATATTCCTGCAGCAATGACATTAATCTATTAATGAGGTGAAAGCCCTCATGGTCTAATCACCTCTTAAAGGTCCAGTCTATCAATATTATTGCATTGGAGACTGTTTCCAACACATGCTTTATTGGAACTTCCATATAGCAGAGCTTTGGTGATCTAGAGTCCATTAAGGATCACTTTGGTCTAAGGGAGAGATATGAGCTGGCAAAAAATAAGAAAGTGATGTGGTTTAATGAATGAAGTGTGGATGGCAGAAAAAGGAGAGAAAAACAAACTAGAGCTGATCTAAAGACTCAGTGACTTTAGAAAAATGTGTCAAAGGCTTTGACCATTGAGCGGTGAAAGGAGCCATGGTCTCTGCCTTCTCTCTTCTTTACCCTTTTCTGATCAATATGTATGGCTGATATTACTTAGCATTAAATGGTAATATGTCTTTTCATGCTTGCTTGTGGGATGGGGGCTGATGGTTTTGCTATGAGCCAAACCAGGCACCAAGAAATACTTCACTGGGATGGGTTAAATCCATGGATTTAAGATATCATTGAAGTGGGTACCAGATTACCTAGGTTCTTGGCCTGGCTCTATTGGGGGCCGCGCCGTGGGTGGTGGAGAATGAACAGACACAAGAGACAAAGACAAACAGAGAACATGGCGGCTGCGCCTAGAGCCTCCGCCTCACTTTATTTATACTCCATAAACCCCACGTCAGCAAAAATAACACAATGCAAAACAAACTTTTCTGCACCCAGATGTAACCTTCTGCTTAGTTCCTTGTCTCTAAGCTCTTTCTTATTTGTCTGCCTTCTTGGCACCTACTAGAGTTCATTAAAAGTTCAACTAGAGATACTGTCCTTGACTACTGGAGTTCATTAAAAGTGCAACTAGCTAGAGATACTGTCCTTGAGCCTTATCTATTTTTAGCATATTGTTTTCAATGGCCCCTGCAGGCTCTGCTGGGAATTACTGTGTGGCCATAGGCAAGTTTGTTTTTCTTTCTAGAGACCCATTTTCTTTAACCACACCATGCCAGGAATGGTGGAGAGAGGGACCATATAGGATTAGCTGCCTCAATTCTAATGGAACCTTATACCCTACTTTATAAAAGCAGAAAATGCTGTGGTATCTGAGAACTGGATCTTATATTCACGAGTATCTCACAAATAAAATTCAGTTTCAGCAAGAGATGGTTCTGAACACTCACATGCTACTTGGGGGGAATCTAATGCACATAAAAGCTGAGTACAAGACTGCAAATCCCCTTCCAAGCCTTCTTTACCTGCTGAGTCATCTTCCAAAGTCTGGATATGTGGCTCTTGGGATATGTCCAGCCTTGCCTTGAGCTAGGCATCAGGCATCTAGTCAGGGCAGAAGCTTGGATTTTAACATAACAACTGGAGGCAATTTACAGAAGCAATACGATTTTCTAAATTATTGGAATTAGCTAGTCAAGCCTGGGAGTTACAATCACTCAGAGGCTCACAAATCCTAATAACA
Source organism: Colobus angolensis palliatus (assembly GCF_000951035.1). Taxonomy (NCBI): domain Eukaryota; kingdom Metazoa; phylum Chordata; class Mammalia; order Primates; family Cercopithecidae; genus Colobus; species Colobus angolensis. Next base: position 9,169,441 of record NW_012118710.1, on the reverse strand, counting down.
TCTGGCAAACTCCAACAGGGGCAGAAAGAAACACATACACATGCACATGCACACCCCCCCCCATCCCCACATACCCAACAACAAGCAAATAAACAAAAAACAAACCCAAGGCATTCACATCCTTTTTTAGTATGACATCCTTAAGGTCACCATGTCAAGGGATGGGAGGAAATTAAAAGGAAACTTCTCAGAGGACACTGCTTACAAGGACTCCTTTACTTATAGCTTGTTAATTTTCACAGTACAGTGGCCCTGGGTCGTGAATTAAAGAAACAGATGAAAAAAAAAATTGTGCTTTAAAGTATACTGGAGGCCCCTTGCATACTCCTGTGCCTTTTGATGAGAAACATTAAACATTTTTAATTTAGCACATCAATTTGAAAATCTAATTTTTTTTTAATGCTTTGTAGCAGCAGACGCGTTCACAGTGCTGTCACTACCATAGAAGAATTATGAGAAACTTGAACCGCAAAAAGTAAATTAGAAAAATCTCATTTCAGTTACTCTAAAAAGAGGGGAAATTAGATTTTGATTAAAATCACTCACACATACAATTTTAGGTAAACTAATTTAGCAAGACTGACTATATAATTTTTTTTCCTGCCAGTATGTCCTTTTAATACTGGCTGTGAGGTATTTGTACCCATAACCTTTCTTCCAACCACTGGATGAAAAAAAGAAACTCTAATAAAGTGGCCTCTTGACCACTGCGTCCAAGGCCTGGTAGGGAGAGATTAAAGTAGTGTATTTGTCAATATAATAGGCAGCAGCTGAGAATGAATTAAGACTCCTTGTACAAGTCTTTTTTAGCTGGCCCTTAGCTTTGCCTTTTCAACTTTTTTTTTTTTTAAGGTTTTTTACTTTAAGGAATGATGTGTCAGCTAATGTAGGGGATTAATTGCATCATTAGTGCTGCATAATGTACAGTTCATGGCCAGAGGCCCCAGTCTGGGTGAGACAAATGCTGCCACCTTCAAGGTGGGACGGGAGCACAGCAACCGACAGTTCTCATTAATTAAAGCTAGACCCACGTCCTCTACAAGGGTGTTGCCAGTTGCAGTGAAACGATGCATAGAGGTGTGTTTTGTAAACCATAAAGTGTTACCCAAGACTGTAGTGTCAGTATTCTTGTGTCTGAGTTCAAATTACCGCCTTCCGGGATCTGAGCTTGGTCCTCTGAAATCTCAGCATGGAATCTAGGTTTTAGTCATTAAGCACCTTGTACCAAACCTCATTTTGAAAATTGCATTGTTAATGAATTCAAAACTTTTAAATTAAGGCTGAAGGGCAAATAGTTAACTCTCCGTAAGAACAGGAATGGCTGGTGTATAGAGGATTGTGCCCATAACTGATCTCCCTCTCTACTGAGTAGAATACTTGGAGGAGCAGGTTTACTTGAACTTGCCAGTGAGGTGTGATGAGCCGTGCATGATATAATAAATATGGGAGTGACATGGTCAGTCTCTGTGTCCCCACTCAAATCTCATCTTGAATTGTAACCCCCATAACCCCACGTGTCAAGAGTGGAACAGGTGGAGATAATTGAATCATGGGGGTGGGTGCCCCCATGCTGTTCTCATGATAGTGAGTTCTTTTTATATGGTTTTATAAGGGGATTCCCCTTTGCTCGGCACGCATTCCATCCAGCCACCCTGTGAAAATGGTGTCTGCTTCTCCTTTGCCTTCTGCCATGACTATAAGTTTCCTGAGGCCTCCCCAGCAATGCAGATCTATGAGTCAATTAAACCTCTTTCCTTTATATTAATAAATTACCCAGTCTTGGGTATTTCTTCATAACAGTTTGAGAACAGATTAATACAAGGAGCCTTTGAAAAATGTAACATGTAATGTATAGGTAAGACACTATTTAAAAAGAAATAAGGCTCGGCGTGGTAGCTCACACCTGTAATCCCAGCACTTTGGGAGACTGAGGTGGGCAGATCACGAGGTCAGGAGATCAAGACCATCCTGGCTAACATGGTGAAGCCCCGTCTCTACTGAAAATATAAAAATTAGCTGGGCATGGTGTCATGCCTCAGCTACCTGGGAGGCTGAGGCAGGAGAATCGCTTAAACCCGGGAGACAGAGGTTGCAGTGAGCCGAGATCATGCCACTGCACTCCAGCCTGGCGAAAGAGCAAGACTCCATCTCAAATAAATAAATAAATAAATAAATAAAAAGAAACACTATAAAAATAACAATTCAGTACGATGTCTGTAAGTAGCAGAAAGACAAGGAGGGTTGAAAGAGAGCTGTTATTGACTAATCATTGTTGTCACCTGGCTGTCCACTCTTCTCCAATCCTGGCATGCCACAGAAAGATAGATAACAGGGATAAGATTGAATCTGGAAATAGAAGAACAGGGGAAGAAAATAAATTAGAAAATAATTAGAAATGAAAGAGTAAATTAGGCTAGAGACATCAGAAATTGAGAAAATAGAAGAAGAGAAAGATGCAGGAAAGAGGGAAAGGAAAAAAAAAAAAAGAAGAATCAGAAAAACCGGGGAAAGGAAGAAGGTGGGAGGGAAGATCTTGACTTTTCTTCATCAGCCTAGTCCATTTTGACAACATTTTGGTCCAATAAGTCTCATATATCACTTTCAGTCTTGGAAATAACAGAAACCTGCTTAAAACCTTCTTTAAAACTTCCAATAATAGAAAAGTACCAGTTTTTTCCACTGGGCATCAACCTCTGCAGTTGTCTCTCTCAGCTTTGAGTCCATGGCCCATCCCTATAAGCACTCCCTTGTAAAGCACCACAACTTGTCTCTCTTTTCCAAAACTCTGCTAGAACCCAACTATTCACCTTCTGCTTGTCCATCCCAGAGTAACTAAATGTTTCCAGATAGAAACCATACAACAGAATATTGACTTCTTTTTAAATTAATGATTGCCAAGATTCAAAATAACAGGTGACTGTTTATTTTATTTTTTAGAGACAGTCTCTTGCCTTGTCACCCAGGCTGGAGTGCAGTGGTGGGATCACATCTTACTGCAGCTTCAATCTCCCAGGCTCAAGCAATCCTCCTGAATAGCTGGGACCATAGGTACATTCTACTACACCTGCCTAATTTTTATTTTGTAGAGATGGAACCTCCCTATGTTGCCCAGGCTGCTCTTGAACTCTTGATCTCAAGACAGCCTCCCACCTTAGCCTCCCAAAGTGCTGGGATTACAGGCGTGAGCC